>NW_026040042.1:3997500-4322500 GCF_023375975.1 Astyanax mexicanus | reverse complement strand
GATTTCCAGCAGGTTATATGTGGTCTCTTGCTGCGCTCTGGTGGTCATTTGGTGAAACAGCTACAGGTGAATTATTCTAAATTAAAGCTCTGCTGAACTTATTCAATCTTGCTTGTCTTTCTTAATTGAACATATTTATCCTTCTTGTTCATGCTGGTCAGCCGCCTGTGTCATTCTTGTTTATGCTCCACCCACTTAATTTTTTTTAAATTTGCATAATATGCAAAACCTACTTTTGAGATCTTGTCCTTGGATCCTTGACCAATCATGACATGTTTGGTGTCAAACAGTTCAGCAGAGCTTACTCCTCAATAATTATTAAAAAATCTTTACATTTATAAACAATATGGCCACCATATGCAAATGAGTTCTACCATGGTGCAGTAAAATGTCTTTAACACTTATAACTTTTGAATGCTTAACCTGACACTAATACCACTTCAGTCCTTTGATCATTACATGATTCTCAGATACCCTGTGAGTTTAAGTAGACATACACCCCCCCAGGGGGCAGGGCCAATGCTCGATAGCTGTTTCTCTAGAAACATACAAGCTATCAAGGTCATCCTAGCCAATTATCATCTATGGCCCATGCACTAATGGTACACCAAATGAAAATTTGATATGGACACTTTTGTGGTCACTATTAGCCAATCACATTCCAGCAAGCTTTTAACAGGCGGAATGTTAATCAGGTCAAAACTTATATACTATATACGGGTTATTTATATGCCCTTTTTATGCCTTGTGTTTTTTCAATTTAAGAACTGAATTTGTTTCACCAAATGCCCACTAGAGTGCAGTAAGACACCACATAAAACCTGATGAACACTACAGCTCAATTTATCAATGCTTTTCTACTAGTTTACTCACACCACTCATCTAGCATTGCCATTATGGTCTTTATGGTCACGCTGGTCACCCAGCTTGGTTATGCTGGCCATCCAGCTTGGTCATGCTGGCCATTCACATTGGTCATTATGGTCCTGCTGGTCATTCAGCTTTGTCCTCATAGTAATGGTGGTCTTCCAGCTTGGTCATACTGGCCAACCACCTTTGCCATGCTGGTCATCCAGTTTGGTCACTATGGTCTTCCAGCTTGGTCAATATGGTCAACAAGTTTGTCATCCAGATTAGTCATGCTGGTAATCTAGCTTGGTCTTCACGGTCATGCTGGTCATCCTCATCCAGTTTGGCGATGCCGGTCAACCGGCAACATGTTTTAAGCCTAACTGGCCTCCAGGGGTCTCTTTGCCTGTAACGCTCGAACCCCGTAAATCGCCGCTTGCGGCTATATTTATTATTATTCTTATTCTTTTTCTGCCATAGAAGTGATTGGGCAGAAGAAACCGTAAGGCCTACAGGGCTGAGACTTGGTCATATGGTAGTACTTCTCACCGCTACTCAGATTCAAAACATGAGCCCGATCGGCCTCAAGGGGGCGCTATGGCGAAGGTCAACGCGTTTGGCCTCGTAACTCCTATGCCCTGATAGCTAGAGCAAAAATTCTTGCATTATATGATTCCTTGGTTAATGGCAAATCAAAAAGGTCAATAGAACCACTAAGCTCCGCCCACTTAGATTTTTTGCTATTTAGCATAATATGCAAAACCTACTTTTGAGAACTTGTCCTAGGGTCATTGACCAATCCTGTCATATTTGATGTCAAACAACTCAGCAGAGTCCCATCCTCAATAATTATCGAAAAAATTGTGAAATTTGTAAACAATATGGCCGCCATATGCAAATTAATCTTACCGTGGCACACCCAAATTTACTCTAACAGCTGTAACTTTTGAATGCTTAAACCTACACTAATGCCACTTTACAACTTTGATGCCAACATGATTCTGAGGTAGCCCGTCAATCTGTTTAGACATACGCCTCCAGGGGGCGGAGCCAAAGCTAAAAATCTGTTTCTCAGGAACCGTACAAGCTATGAAGCTCTCCTTTGACAGGTATCATCTATGGCCTATGTCCTAATGTTTAACGGAAGGAAAATTTGATATGCAAATTTTTGCGATCGTTATTAGCCAATCAGATTCCAGCAAGCTTTTGACATGCTAAACAATGACCAATCAGGACGATACTTATACCCTACATGTATCTCAGGGCCTTCTATCATCCATTAAAATATGGCGTTGATTGGCCTCAAGGGGGCGCTATAGCAGAAAATCAGTTATATCTAAAGGTACAAGTGGCCTAGGCTTGTTATTCTTTTTTAGTTGTATACTTTGCTGTAGCCTTTACAACTTTGTAATTACATATGTTTACCAAAAATGCAAAGATTTTCATCAGTGGCCAAAAGAGTAAAAATTGCTCTTTTCGAACTTGTCTTTAAGTCCTTAATCAATCAAAACGAATTTGGTCTTGATGCAATCTTGAGACCCTGTAGGTAAATAATTATCAAAAAAATCTTGACATTTTAACTATTTGAGGCCCATAAACCTTGATCAAACATGTACGTGAAAGCCTTTTCAGAGTTATTTGGCCAAAACTCTGTCAAAGTTTAAAACATGCCAAAACTGTTGAAGCTACTAATTAACAATGACATTTGAAGTACATGTGCCAAGTATGAGCCAAATAAGTCTTCAGTAGGCTCTACAGTGAAAAAATAACTATTTTCAATTTATTCTATTTATCGCTATTTTCCAACCTAAATGGACAGAAGACAGGAACCTTTCACCCTATCAACACACAAATTTAAACACATATATAGACTGACAATCTGATCTTGATTGCAAATTTTCAGCCAAATCGGACATGTTTTCCCTCTACAACGGCTGGAAAACTACAGCGATTTTGCAGGCCTCAAGCCTGTATTATCGCTTTTTTCAAACCTAAATGGACTGAAGACAGGAACCTTTGACCCTATCAACACAGAAATTTACATACATATATAGACTGATACTGTGATCTTGATTGCAAATTTTGAGCCAAATCGGATATAATTTGCCTCTAATATGGCCGAAAAGCAACAGCAATTTTGTAGGCCTCAAGCCTCTATTATCGCTTTTTTCAAATCTAAATGGACAGAAGTCAGGAACCTTTGACCCTATCAACACACAAATTTACACACATATATATACAGACCACTTGATCATGAGTACCAATTTGGAGCCCAATCGGACTTTTCTTCTCTTTTTAATAAATAGAAACACACTGATAGGGAATGTTCTGTCTTTCTGATAGAGTGATAGATTTCCAGCAGGTTATATGTGGTCTCTTGCTGCGCTCTGGTGGTCATTTGGTGAAACAGCTACAGGTGAATTATTCTAAATTAAAGCTCTGCTGAACTTATTCAATCTTGCTTGTCTTGCTTAATTGAACATATTTATCCTTCTTGTTCATGCTGGTCAGCCGCCTGGGTCATTCTTGTTTATGCTCCACCCACTTAATTTTTTTTAAAATTTGCATAATATGCAAAACCTACTTTTGAGATCTTGTCCTTGGATCCTTGACCAATCATGACATGTTTGGTTTCAAACAGTTCAGCAGAGCTTACTCCTCAATAATTATTAAACAAAATCTTTACATTTATAAACAATATGGCCGCCATATGCAAATGAGTTTTTCCATGGTGCAGTAAAATGTCTTTAACACTTATAACTTTTGAATGCTTAACCTGAAACTAATACCACTTCAGTCCTTTGATCATTACATGATTCTCAGATACCCTGTCAGTTTAAGTAGACATACACCCCCAGGGGGCGGAGCCAATGCTCGATAGCTGTTTCTCTAGAACCATACAAGCTATCAAGGTCATCCTTGCCAATTATCATCTATGGCCCACGCACTAATGGTACACCAAATGAAAATTTGATATGGACACTTTTGTGGTCCCTATTAGCCAATCACATTCCAGCAAGCTTTTGACAGGCGGAATGTTAATCATGTCAAAACTTATATACTATATACGGGTTATTTATATGCCCTTTTTATGCCTTGTGTTTTTTCAATTTAAGAACTGAATTTGTTTCACCAAATGCGCACTAGAGTGCAGTAAGACACCACATAAAACACTACATGAACACTACAGCTCAATTTATCAATGCTTTTCAACTAGTTTACTCACACCACTCATCTAGCATTGCCATTATGGTCTTTATGGTCACGCTGGTCACCCAGCTTGGTTATGCTGGCCATCCAGCTTGGTCATGCTGGCCATTCACATTGGTCATAATGGTCCTGCTGGTCATTCAGCTTTGTCCTCATAGTAATGGTGGTCTTCCAGCTTGGTCATACTGGCCAACCACCTTTGCCATGCTGGTCATCCAGTTTGGTCATTATGGTCTTCCAGCTTGGTCAATATGGACAACAAGTTTGTCATCCAGATTAGTCATGCTGGTAATCTAGCTTGGTCTTCACGGTCATGCTGGTCATCCTCATCCAGTTTGGCAATGCCGGTCAACCGGCAACATGTTTTAAGCCTAACTGGCCTCCAGGGGTCTCTTTGCCTGTAACGCTCGAACCCCGTAAATCGCCGCTTGCGGCTATATTTAGGGGTTCGAGCACGTAGTGCTAGAAACCCTATTGTAATTGTTCTGATTATTATTATTATTATTATTATTATTATTATTATTATTATTATTATTATTATTATTCTTATTCTTTTTCTGCCATAGAAGTGATCGGGCAGAAGAAACCGTAAGGCCTACAGGGCTGAGACTTGGTCATATGGTAGTACTTCTCACCGCTACTCAGATTCAAAAGATGAGCCAAATCGGCCTCAAGGGGGCGCTATGGCGAAGGTCAACGCGTTAGGCCTCATAACTGCCACGCCCTTATAGCTAGAGCAAAAATTCTTGCATTATATGATTCCTTGGTTAATGGCAAATCAAAAAGGTCAATAGAACCACTAAGCTCCGCCCACTTAGATTTTTTGCTATTTAGCATAATATGCAAAACCTACTTTTGAGAACTTGTCCTAGGGTCATTGACCAATCCTGTCATATTTGGTATCAAACAACTCAGCAGAGTCCCAACCTCAATAATTATCAAAAAAATTGTGAAATTTGTAAACAATATGGCCGCCATATGCAAATTAATCTTACCGTGGCACACCCAAATTTACTCTAACAGCTGTAACTTTTGAATGCTTAAACCTACACTAATGCCACTTTAGACCGTTGATGCCAACATGATTCTGAGGTAGCCCGTCAATCTGTGTAGACATACGCCCCCAGGGGGCGGAGCCAAAGCTAAAAATCTGTTTCTCAGGAACCGTACAAGCTATGAAGCTCTCCTTTGGCATGCATCATTTATGGCCTATGTCCTAATGTTTTACAGAAGGAAAATTTGATATGCAAATTTTTGCGATCGTTATTAGCCAATCAGTTTCCAGCAAGCTTTTGACATGCTAAACAATGACCAATCAGGACGATACTTATACCCTACATGTATCTCAGGGCCTTCTATCATCCATTAAAATATGGCGTTGATTGGCCTCAAGGGGGCGCTATAGCAGAAAATCAGTTATATCTAAAGGTACAAGTGGCCTAGGCTTGTTATTCTTTTTTAGTTGTATACTTTGCTGTAGCCTTTACAACTTTGTAATTACATGTATTTACCAAAAATGCAAAGATTTTCATCAGTGGCCAAAAGAGTAAAAATTGCTCTTTTCGAACTTGTCTTTAAGTCCTTAATCAATCAAAACAAATTTGGTCTTGATGCAATCTTGAGACCCTGTAGGTAAATAATTATCAAAAAAATCTTGACATTTTAACTATTTGAGGCCCATAAACCTTGATCAAACATGTACGTGAAAGCCTTTTCAGAGTTATTTGGCCAAAACTCTGTCAAAGTTTAAAACATGCCAAAACTGTTGAAGCTACTAATTAACAATGACATTTGAAGCACATTTGCCAAGTATGAGCCAAATAAGTGTTCAGTAGGCTCTACAGTGAAAAAATAACTATTTTCAATTTATTCTATTTATCGCTATTTTCCAACCTAAATGGACAGAAGACAGGAACCTTTCACCCTATCAACACACAAATTTATACACATATATAGACTGATAATCTGATCTTGATTGCAAATTTTCAGCCAAATCGGACATGTTTTCCCTCTACAACGGCTGGAAAACTACAGCGATTTTGTAGGCCTCAAGCCTGTATTATCGCTTTTTTCAAACCTAAATGGACATAAGTCAGGAACCTTTGACCCTATCGACACAGAAATTGACATACATATATAGACTGATATTGTGATCTTGATTGCAAATTTTGAGCCAAATCAGATATTTTTTGCCTCTAATATGGCCAAAGAGCAACAGCCATTTTGTAGGCCATAAGCCTGTATTATCGCTTTTTTCAAACCTAAATGGACAGAAGTCAGGAACCTTTGACCCTATCAACACACAAATTTACACACATATATATGCAGACCACTTGATCATGAGTACCAATTCGGAGCCCAATCGGACTTTTCTTCTCTTTTTAATAAATAGAAACACACTGATAGGGAATGTTCTGTCTAACTTATAGAGTGATAGATTTCCAGCAGGTTATATGTGGTCTCTTGCTGCGCTCTGGTGGTCATTTGGTGAAACAGCTACATTTGAATTATTCTAAATTAAAGCTCTGCTGAACTTATTTAATCTTTTTTGTCTTGCTTAATTGAACATATTTATCCTTCTTGGTCATGCTAGTCAGCCACCTGGGTCATTCTTATTTATGCTCCACCCACTTAATTTTTTTTAATTTGCATAATATGCAAAACCTACTTTTGAGATCTTGTCTTTGCCTCCTTGACCAATCATGACATGTTTGGTGTCAAACAGTTCAGCAGAGCTTACTCCTCAATAATTATTAAAAAAAATCTTTACATTCATAAAAAATATGGCCGCCATATGCAAATGAGTTCTACCATGGTGCAGTAAAATGTCTTTAACACTTATAACTTTTGAATGCTTAACCTGACACTAATACCACTTCAGTCCTTTGATCATTACATGATTCTCAGATACCCTGTCAGTTTAAGTAGACATACACCCCCAGGGGGCGGGGCCAATGCTCGATAGCTGTTTCTCTACAACCATACAAGCTATCAAGGTCATCCTTGCCAATTATCATCTATGGCCCATGCACTAATGGTACACCAAATGAAAATTTGATATGGACACTTTTGTGGTCACTATTAGCCAATCACATTCCAGCAAGCTTTTAACAGGCAGAATGTTTATCAGGTCAAAACTTATACACTATATATGGGTTATTTATATGCCCTTTTTATGCCTTGTGTTTTTTGAATTTAAGAACTGAATTTGTTTCACCAAATGCCCACTAGAGTGCAGCAAGACACCACATAAAACCTGATGAACACTACAGCTCAATTTATCAATGCTTTTCAACTAGTTTACTCACACCACTCATCTAGCATTGCCATTATGGTCTTTATGGTCACGCTGGTCACCCAGCTTGGTTATGCTGGCCATCCAGCTTGGTCATGCTGGCCATTCACATTGGTCATTATGGTCCTGCTGGTCATTCAGCTTTGTCCTCATAGTAATGGTGGTCTTCCAGCTTGGTCATACTGGCCAACCACCTTTGCCATGCTGGTCATCCAGTTTGGTGATGCCGGTCAACCAGCAACATGTTTTAAGCCTAACTGGCCTCCAGGGGCGTCTTTGCCTGTAACGCTCGAACCCCGTAAATCGCCGCTTGCGGCTATATTTATTATTATTATAGTTCTTATTCTTTTTCTGCCATAGAAGTGATTGGGCAGAAGAAACCGTAAGGCCTACAGGGCTGAGACTTGGTCATATGGTAGTACTTCTCACCGCTACTCAGATTCAAAACATGAGCCCGATCGGCCTCAAGGGGGCGCTATGGCGAAGGTCAACGCGTTTGGCCTCGTAACTCCTACGCCCTGATAGCTAGAGCAAAAATTCTTGCATTATATGATTCCTTGGTTAATGGCAAATCAAAAAGGTCAATAGAACCACTAAGCTCCGCCCACTTAGATTTTTTACTATTTTGCATAATATGCAAAACATACTTTTGAGAACTTGTCCTAGGGTCATTGACCAATCCTGTCATATTTGGTGTCAAACAACTCAGCAGAGTCCCATCCTCAATAATTATCGAAAAAATTGAGAAATTTTTAAACAATATGGCCGCCATATGCAAATTAATCTTACCGTGGCACACCCAAATTTACTCTAACAGCTGTAACTTTTGAATGCTTAAACCTACACTAATGCCACTTTACGACTTTGATGCCAACATGATTCTGAGGTAGCCCGTCAATCTGTGTAGACATACGCCCCCAGGGGGCGGAGCCAAAGCTAAAAATCTGTTTCTCAGGAAGCGTACAAGCTATGAAGCTCTCCTTTGGCATGTATCATCTATGGCCTATGTCCTAATGTTTTACAGAAGGAAAATTTGATATGCAAATGTTTGCGATCGTTATTAGCCAATCAGATTCCAGCAAGCTTTTGACAGGCTAAACAATGACCAATCAGGACGATACTTATACCCTACATGTATCTCAGGGCCTTCTATCATCCTTTAAAATATGGCGTTGATTGGCCTCAAGGGGGCGCTATAGCAGAAAATCAGTTATATCTAAAGGTACAAGTGGCCTAGGCTTGTTATTCTTTTTTAGTTGTATACTTTGCTGTAGCCTTTACAACTTTGTAATTACATATGTTTACCAAAAATGCAAAGATTTTCATCAGTGGCCAAAAGAGTAAAAATTGCTCTTTTCGAACTTGTCTTTAAGTCCTTAATCAATCAAAACAAATTTGGTCTTGATGCAATCTTGAGACCCTGTAGGTAAATAATTATCAAAAAAATCTTGACATTTAAACTATTTGAGGCCCATAAACCTTGATCAAACATGTACGTGAAAGCCTTTTCAGAGTTATTTGGCCAAAACTCTGTCAAAGTTTAAAACATGCCAAAACTGTTGAAGCTACTAATTAACAATGACATTTGAAGTACATGTGCCAAGTATGAGCCAAATAAGTCTTCAGTAGGCTCTACAGTGAAAAAATAACTATTTTCAATTTATTCTATTTATCGCTATTTTCCAACCTAAATGGACAGAAGACAGGAACCTTTCACCCTATCAACACACAAATTTATACACATATATAGACTGATAATCTGATCTTGATTGCAAATTTTCAGCCAAATCGGACATGTTTTGCCTCTACAACGGCTGGAAAACTACAGCAATTTTGTAGGCCTCAAGCCTGTATTATCGCTTTTTTCAAATCTAAATTGACAGCAGTCAGGAACCTTTGACCCTATTGACACAGAAATTGACATACATATATAGACTGATATTGTGATCTTGATTGCAAATTTTGAGCCAAATCAGATATTTTTTGCCTCTAATATGGCCAAAGAGCAACAGCCATTTTGTAGGCCATAAGCCTGTATTATCGCTTTTTTCAAGCCTAAATTGACAGAAGTCAGGAACCTTTGACCCTATCAACACACAAATTTACAAACATATATATACAGACCACTTGATCATGAGTACCAATTTTGAGCCCAATCGGACTTTTCCTCTCTTTGTAATAAATAGAAACACACTGATAGGGAATGTTCTGTCTTACTTATAGAGTGATAGATTTCCAGCAGGTTATATGTGGTCTCTTGCTGCGCTCTGGTGGTCATTTGGTGAACAGCTACAGGTGAATTATTCTAAATTAAAGCTCTGCTGAACTTATTCAATCTTGCTTGTCTTGCTTAATTGAACATATTTATCCTTCTTGTTCATGATGGTCAGCCACCTGGGTCATCCTTGTTTATGCTCCACCCACTTAATTTTTTTTTAAATTTGCATAATATGCAAAACCTACTTTTGACATCTTGTCCTTGGATCCTTGACCAATCATGACATGTTTGGTGTCAAACAGTTCAGCAGAGCTTACTCCTCAATAATTATTAAAAAAATCTTTACATTTATAAACAATATGGCCGCCATATGCAACTGAGTTCTACCATGGTGCAGTAAAATGTCTTTAACACTTATAACTTTTGAATGCTTAACCTGACACTAATACCACTGCAGTCCTTTGATCATTACACGATTCTCAGATACCCTGTCAGTTTAAGTAGACATACACCCCCCCAGGGGGCGGAGCCAATGCTCGATAGCTGTTTCTCTAGAACCATACAAGCTATCAAGGTCGTCCTTGCCAATTATCATCTATGGCCCATGCACTAATGGTACACCAAATGAAAATTTGATATGGACACTTTTGTGGTCACTATTAGCCAATCACATTCCAGCAAGCTTTTGACAGGCTGAATGTCAATCAGGTCAAAACTTATGTACTATTATTGATATTATTGGTTATTAATATGTGCCCTTGTCATGCCTCACTGCTAGGCTCTCCGAATGCCCACTAGAGTGCAGTAAGACACCACATAAAACCTGATGAACACTACAGCTCAATTTATCAATGCTTTTCAACTAGTTTACTCACACCACTCATCTAGCATTGCCATTATGGTATTTATGGTCACGCTGGTCACACAGCTTGGTTATGCTGGCCATCCAGCTTGGTCATGCTGGCCATTCACATTGGTCATTATGGTCCTGCTGGTCATTCAGCTTTGTCCTCATAGTAATGGTGGTCTTCCAGCTTGGTCATACTGGCCAACCACCTTTGCCATGCTGGTCATCCAGTTTGGTCATTATGGTCTTCCAGCTTGGTCAATATGGTCAACAAGTTTGTCATCCAGATTAGTCATGCTGGTAATCCAGCTTGGTCTTCACGGTCATGCTGGTCATCCTCATCCAGTTTGGCGATGCCGGTCAACCGGCAACATGTTTTAAGCCTAACTGGCCTCCAGGGGTCTCTTTGCCTGTAACGCTCGAACCTCGTAAATCGCCGCTTGCGGCTATATTTATTAGGGGTTCGAGCACGTAGTGCTAGAAACCCTATTGTAATTGTTCTGATTATTAGGGGTTCGAGCACGTAGTGCTAGAAACCCTATTGTAATTGTTCTGATTATTATTAGGGGTTCGAGCACGTAGTGCTAGAAACCCTATTGTAATTGTTCTGATTATTATTATTATTATTATTATTATTATTATTATTATTATTAGGGGTTCGAGCACGTAGTGCTAGAAACCCTATTGTAATTGTTCTGATTATTAGGGGTTCGAGCACGTAGTGCTAGAAACCCTATTGTAATTGTTCTGATTATTAGGGTTCAAGCACTGAAGGTGCGTAGAACCCTATTGTTTTTGCTAAGATTTTTCTTATTATTATTATTATTCTTTTTCTCCTGTAAAAACAGTTGTGCAGCATAAACCGTAAGTCATAGAGAAATGAAACTTGGTAGGTAGATGTAGGATCAGTGCATCTCGGTGGACAACAAAAATGGCACCGATTGGTCAAGTGGTGGCGCTATAAACAAGGAAATTCATTTTTCACAATTTTCTCAATAACTCAAAAACCATAACACCTACATTCAAAATTCTTTGTTTGATGGATTCCTTGGGTCAATACCTACAACTTTCCAATTTGGACCATGCACTTCCGTCTATATAGATTTTTTGCTAATTTGCATAATATGCAAAACATACTTTTGCGAACTAGTCCTAGGAATTTTGATCAATCCTGGCATGTTTGGTATCAAAACACTCGTGAGAGCATGGCCTTCAATATTCATTAAGAAAAAGTTGAAATTTGTAAACAATATGGCCACCATATGCAAATTAGTCCTTCCGGATATATGCCCCATTCACTTCAATTGTTAAATTTGGAACACTGTTTCTCAGCAACCGTGCAACCTAGCAAGCTGAAACTTTGCATGCAGAATCTGTCATACAGCCTCTAAAGGATGTTCAAAGGGCAACTTAATCAATCAACATGGCTGAACACCATCAGCCAATCAGCATTCAGCAGACATTTTGGCAGGCTGAATGTTGCCCAATCTGGATGACACTTGGCAGTTATGTTCAGGTGGAGACGCTGTAGTGACCTGCAAATTGCTGAAACAATCCGACCACTGGGGGGCGCTGTTCCAACAAATCGAATACATGTCAATCATACTATACTATTTTGACATCTAAATGTTTGTGCCATATTTAGTACAGTGGCTCTGACAAATTTGTCAATACAACTATGTTTAAAAAGTGCTTTGTTTATTCAGAACTGCTAATTGTTTGAAAATAGCAATATTGATACTAGTCTCTGGATATTTGGCCTATCACCGCCATTTCAGACTTGTTGCACACTGTAGAGTCTCTAGGTTAAGATTCAATAAAAACATTTGTGAAAATTTCACATACAATAGTGTCCAGGCATCAAGCAGTCTGAGCGTCCTTGAAATTTTCAACCTAAATTGCTGTAACTCTGCAGTATTTGCTGTAATCTCACAATGTCAAAGACCTCTGTACAATATCACTCTGATGAAGCGCCATTTAATACAGAACTAGATTTAGAATATATTTGTAATTACATGTCATATCAGAACATGCACTCCTTTGTGCCTCTTCTCAACATTAATAACAGGTGAAAGACTTTTGATAATTTCTCAATGTGACAGAGTGTCTCCAATTGTGTTACACCTTCTTACACATCACCATCCTATGCTCTAGTAGGCACCATTGTGCCAGTTGCTGTTTGATGAAGCGCCATTTAATTCAGAACTAGATTTAGAATAACTTTGTAATTACATGTCATGTCAGACAATGAACTCATTTGTGTTAATGTAAACTTGTTTGGTAAAACATTTCAGCTTGTTTTGCAAAGGTCAAAAGGTCAATCTGAACACCACTTTGTAAACATTCTGGTTGAAACCACCTGATCAATACCAATAACATGTAGACACATTTTGACTAGATCTAACTCACTTGATGAATATCCTACAAACTTCACTAGATTGACATTACAATTACAATTTACAATTTAAGCACTGATCACGTTGAAAGGCTTCTGCTCAACATTAATAACAGGTGAAAAATTTTTAATAATCTCTAAATGTGACAGGGCATCTCCAATCATATTAGCCCTTTTTACACATCACCATTCAGTTCTCTAGTATGCACCATTGTGCCAGTTGGTGCTTGAACCCGATGATTGCCGCTTGCGGCTATATTTAGGGGTTCGAGCACGTAGTGCTAGAAACCCTATTGTAATTGTTCTGATTATTATTATTATTAGGGGTTCGAGCACGTAGTGCTAGAAACCCTATTGTAATTGTTCTGATTATTATTATTATTATTAGGGGTTCGAGCACGTAGTGCTAGAAACCCTATTGTAATTGTTCTGATTATTATTATTATTATTATTATTATTAGGGGTTCGAGCACGTAGTGCTAGAAACCCTATTGTAATTGTTCTGATTATTAGGGGTTCGAGCACGTAGTGCTAGAAACCCTATTGTAATTGTTCTGATTATTATTATTATTATTATTATTATTATTAGGGGTTCGAGCACGTAGTGCTAGAAACCCTATTGTAATTGTTCTGATTATTATTAGGGGTTCGAGCACGTAGTGCTAGAAACCCTATTGTAATTGTTCTGATTATTATTATTATTATTATTATTATTCTTATTCTTTTTCTGCCATAGAAGTGATTGGGCAGAAGAAACCGTAAGGCCTACAGGGCTGAGACTTGGTCATATGGTAGTACTTCTCACCGCTACTCAGATTCAAAAGATGAGCCCGATCGGCCTCAAGGGGGCGCTATGGCGAAGGTCAACGCGTTTGGCCTCGTAACTCCTACGCCCTGATAGCTAGAGCAAAAATTCTTGCATTATATGATTCCTTGGTTAATGGCAAATCAAAAAGGTCAATAGAACCACTAAGCTCCGCCCACTTAGATTTTTTGCTATTTAGCATAATATGCAAAACCTACTTTTGAGAACTTGTCCTAGGGTCATTGACCAATCCTGTCATATTTGGTGTCAAACAACTCAGCAGAGTCCCAACCTCAATAATTATCAAAAAAATTGAGAAATTTTTAAACAATATGGCCGCCATATGCAAATTAATCTTACCGTGGCACACCCAAATTTACTCTAACAGCTGTAACTTTTGAATGCTTAAACCTACACTAATGCCACTTTACAACTTTGATGCCAACATGATTCTGAGGTAGCCCGTCAATCTGTGTAGACATACGCCCCCAGGGGGCGGAGCCAAAGCTAAAAATCTGTTTCTCAGGAACCGTACAAGCTATGAAGCTCTCCTTTGACATGTATCATCTATGGCCTATGTCCTAATGTTTTACAAAAGGAAAATTTGATATGCAAATTTTTGCGATCGTTATTAGCCAATCAGATTCCAGCAAGCTTTTGACATGCTAAACAATGACCAATCAGGACGATACTTATACCCTACATGTATCTCAGGGCCTTCTATCATCCATTAAAATATGGCGTTGATGGGCCTCAAGGGGGCGCTATAGCAGAAAATCAGTTATATCTAAAGGTACAAGTGGCCTAGGCTTGTTATTCTTTTTTAGTTGTATACTTTGCTGTAGCCTTTACAACTTTGTAATAACATGTATTTACCAAAAATGCAAAGATTTTCATCAGTGGCCAAAAGAGTAAAAATTGCTCTTTTCGAACTTGTCTTTAAGTCCTTAATCAATCAAAACAAATTTGGTCTTGATGCAATCTTGAGACCCTGTAGGTAAATAATTATCAAAAAAATCTTGACATTTTAACTATTTGAGGCCCATAAACCTTGATCAAACATGTACGTGAAAGCCTTTTCAGAGTTATTTGGCCAAAACTCTGTCAAAGTTTAAAACATGCCAAAACTGTTGAAGCTACTAATTAACAATGACATTTGAAGCACATGTGCCAAGTATGAGCCAAATAAGTCTTCAGTAGGCTCTACAGTGAAAAAATAACTATTTTCAATTTATTCTATTTATCGCTATTTTCCAACCTAAATGGACAGAAGACAGGAACCTTTCACCCTATCAACACACAAATTTATACACATATATAGACTGATAATCTGATCTTGATTGCAAATTTTCAGCCAAATCGGACATGTTTTCCCTCTACAACGGCTGGAAAACTACAGCGATTTTGTAGGCCTCAAGCCTGTATTATCGCTTTTTTCAAACCTAAATGGACATAAGTCAGGAACCTTTGACCCTATCGACACAGAAATTGACATACATATATAGACTGATATTGTGATCTTGATTGCAAATTTTGAGCCAAATCAGATATTTTTTGCCTCTAATATGGCCAAAGAGCAACAGCCATTTTGTAGGCCATAAGCCTGTATTATCGCTTTTTTCAAACCTAAATGGACAGAAGTCAGGAACCTTTGACCCTATCAACACACAAATTTACACACATATATATGCAGACCACTTGATCATGAGTACCAATTTGGAGCCCAATCGGACTTTTCTTCTCTTTTTAATAAATAGAAACACACTGATATGGAATGTTCTGTCTTACTTATAGAGTGATAGATTTCCAGCAGGTTATATGTGGTCTCTTGCTGCGCTCTGGTGGTCATTTGGTGAAACAGCTACATTTGAATTATTCTAAATTAAAGCTCTGCTGAACTTATTTAATCATTTTTGTCTTGCTTAATTGAACATATTTATCCTTCTTGGTCATGCTAGTCAGCCACCTGGGTCATTCTTATTTATGCTCCACCCACTTAATTTTTTTTTAATTTGCATAATATGCAAAACCTACTTTTGAGATCTTGTCTTTGCCTCCTTGACCAATCATGACATGTTTGGTGTCAAACAGTTCAGCAGATCTTACTCCTCAATAATTATAAAAAAAAATCTTTACATTTATAAACAATATGGCCGCCATATGCAAATTAGTTTTACCATGGTGCAGTAAAATGTCTTTAACACTTATAACTTTTGAATGCTTAACCTGACACTAATACCACTTCAGTCCTTTGATCATTACATGATTCTCAGATACCCTGTGGGTTTAAGTAGACATACACCCCTACGGGGCGGGGCCAATGCTCGATAGCTGTTTCTCTAGAACCATACAAGCTATCAAGGTCATCCTAGCCAATTATCATCTATGGCCCATGCACTAATGGTACACCAAATGAAAATTTGATATGGACACTTTTGTGGTCACTATTAGCCAATCACATTCCAGCAAGCTTTTAACAGGCGGAATGTTAATCAGGTCAAAACTTATATACTATATACGGGTTATTTATATGCCCTTTTTATGCCTTGTGTTTTTTTTTCAATTTAAGAACTGAATTTGTTTCACCAAATGCCCACTAGAGTGCAGTAAGACACCACATAAAACCTGATGAACACTACAGCTCAATTTATCAATGCTTTTCAACTAGTTTACTCACACCACTCATCTAGCATTGCCATTATAGTCTTTATGGCAACATGTTTTAAGCCTAACTGGCCTCCAGGGGTCTCTTTGCCTGTAACGCTCGAACCCCGTAAATCGCCGCTTGCGGCTATATTTATTATTATTATTATTATTATTATTATTATTATTATTCTTATTCTTTTTCTGCCATAGAAGTGATCGGGCAGAAGAAACCGTAAGGCCTACAGGGCTGAGACTTGGTCATATGGTAGTACTTCTCACCGCTACTCAGATTCAAAAGATGAGCCCGATCGGCCTCAAGGGGGCGCTATAGCGAAGGTCAACGCGTTAGGCCTCGTAACTGCCACGCCCTGATAGCTAGAGCAAAAATTCTTGCACTATATGATTCCTTGGTTAATGGCAAATCAAAAAGGTCAATAGAACCACTAAGCTCCGCCCACTTAGATTTTTTGCTATTTAGCATAATATGCAAAACCTACTTTTGAGAACTTGTCCTAGGGTCATTGACCAATCCTGTCATATTTGGTGTCAAACAACTCAGCAGAGTCCCAACCTCAATAATTATCAAAAAAATTGTGAAATTTGTAAACAATATGGCCGCCATATGCAAATTAATCTTACCGTGGCACACCCAAATTTACTCTAACAGCTGTAACTTTTGGATGCTTAAACCTACACTAATGCCACTTTAGACCGTTGATGCCAACATGATTCTGAGGTAGCCCGTCAATCTGTGTAGACATACGCCCCCAGGGGGCGGAGCCAAAGCTAAAAATCTGTTTCTCAGGAACCGTACAAGCTATGAAGCTCTCCTTTGGCATGTATCATCTATGGCCTATGTCCTAATGTTTTACAGAAGGAAAATTTGATATGCAAATGTTTGCGATCGTTATTAGCCAATCAGTTTCCAGCAAGCTTTTGACATGCTAAACAATGACCAATCAGGACGATACTTATACCCTACATGTATCTCAGGGCCTTCTATCATCCATTAAAATATGGCGTTGATTGGCCTCAAGGGGGCGCTATAGCAGAAAATCAGTTATATCTAAAGGTACAAGTGGCCTAGGCTTGTTATTCTTTTTTAGTTGTATACTTTGCTGTAGCCTTTACAACTTTGTAATTACATGTATTTACCAAAAATGGAAAGATTTTCATCAGTGGCCAAAAGAGTAAAAATTGCTCTTTTCGAACTTGTCTTTAAGTCCTTAATCAATCAAAATAACTTTGGTCTTGATGCAATCTTGAGACCCTGTAGGTAAATAATTATCAAAAAAATCTTGACATTTTAACTATTTGAGGCCCATAAACCTTGATCAAACATGTACGTGAAAGCCTTTTCAGAGTTATTTGGCCAAAACTCTGTCAAAGTTTAAAACATGCCAAAACTGTTGAAGCTACTAATTAACAATGACATTTGAAGCACATTTGCCAAGTATGAGCCAAATAAGTCTTCAGTAGGCTCTACAGTGAAAAAATAACTATTTTCAATTTATTCTATTTATCGCTATTTTCCAACCTAAATGGACAGAAGACAGGAACCTTTCACCCTATCAACACACAAATTTATACACATATATAGACTGATAATCTGATCTTGATTGCAAATTTTCAGCCAAATCGGACATGTTTTCCCTCTACAACGGCTGGAAAACTACAGCGATTTTGTAGGCCTCAAGCCTGTATTATCGCTTTTTTCAAACCTAAATGGACATAAGTCAGGAACCTTTGACCCTATCGACACAGAAATTGACATACATATATAGACTGATATTGTGATCTTGATTGCAAATTTTGAGCCAAAACAGATATTTTTTGCCTCTAATATGGCCAAAGAGCAACAGCCATTTTGTAGGCCATAAGCCTGTATTATCGCTTTTTTCAAACCTAAATGGACAGAAGTCAGGAACCTTTGACCCTATCAACACACAAATTTACACACATATATATGCAGACCACTTGATCATGAGTACCAATTTGGAGCCCAATCGGACTTTTCTTCTCTTTTTAATAAATAGAAACACACTGATAGGGAATGTTCTGTCTTACTTATAGAGTGATAGATTTCCAGCAGGTTATATGTGGTCTCTTGCTGCGCTCTGGTGGTCATTTGGTGAAACAGCTACATTTGAATTATTCTAAATTAAAGCTCTGCTGAACTTATTTAATCATTTTTGTCTTGCTTAATTGAACATATTTATCCTTCTTGTTCATGATGGTCAGCCACCTGGGTCATTCTTGTTTATGCTTCACTCACTTATTTTTTTTATTTGCATAATATGCAAAACCTACTTTTGAGATCTTGTCTTGGACTTTTCTTCTCTTTTTAATAAATAGAAACACACTGATAGGGAATGTTCTGTCTTACTGATAGAGTGATAGATTTCCAGCAGGTTATATGTGGTCTCTTGCTGCGCTCTGGTGGTCATTTGGTGAAACAGCTACAGGTGAATTATTCTAAATTAAAGCTCTGCTGAACTTCTTCAATCTTGCTTGTCTTGCTTAATTGAACATCTTTATCCTTCTTGGTCATGCTGCTCAGCCACCTGGGTCATTCTTGTTTATGCTCCACCCACTTAATTTTTTTTTTATTTGCATAATATGCAAAACTTACTTTTGAGATCTTGTCCTTGGCTCCTTGACCAGTCATGACATGTTTGGTGTCAAACAGTTCAGCAGAGCTTACTCCTCAATAATTATTTTAAAAATCTTTACATTTATAAACAATATGGCCGCCATATGCAAATGAGTTCTACCATGGTGCAGTAAAATGTCTTTAACTCTTATAACTTTTGAATGCTTAACCTGACACTAATACCACTTCTCTCCTTTGATCATTACATGATTCTCAGATACCCTGTCAGTTTAAGTAGACATACACCCCCAGGGGGCGGGGCCAGTGCTCGATAGCTGTTTCTCTAGAACCATACAAGCTAGGTCATCCTTGCCAATTATCATCTATGGCCCATGCACTAGTGGTACACCAAATAAAAATTTGATATGGACACTTTTGTGATCACTATTAGCCAATCACATTCCAGCAAGCTTTTAACAGGCTGAATGTTAATCAGGTCAAAACTTTTGCACTATATATGGGTTATTTATATGCCCTTTTTATGCCTTGTGTTTTTTCAAGTTAAGAACTGAAGTTGTTTCACCAAATGCCCACTAGAGTGCAGCAAGACACCACATAAAACCTGATGAACACTACAGCTCAATTCATCAATGCTTTTCAACTAGTTTACTCACACCACTCATCTAGCATTGTCATTATGGTCACGCTGGTCACCCAGCTGGGTTATGCTGGCCATCCAACTTGGTCTTGCTGGTCTTTCACATTGGTCATTATGGTCCTGCTGGTCATTCAGCTTTGTCCTCATAGTAATGCTGGTCATCTAGCTTGGTCATACGGGCCAACCACTTTTGCCATGCTGGTCATCCAGTTTGGTCATTATGGTTTTCCAACTTGGTCAATATGGTCATTAAGTTTGTCATCCAGATTAGTCATGCTGGTAATTTAGCTTGGTCTTCACGGTCATGCTGGTCATCTTCATCCAGTTTGGCGATAATGGTCAACCGGCAACATGTTTTAAGCCTAACTGGCCTCCAGGGGCCTCTTTGCCTGTAACGCTCGAACCCCGTAAATCGCCGCTTGCGGCTATATTTATTAGGGGTTCGAGCACGTAGTGCTAGAAACCCTATTGTAATTGTTCTGATTATTATTAGGGGTTCGAGCACGTAGTGCTAGAAACCCTATTGTAATTGTTCTGATTATTATTATTATTATTATTATTAGGGGTTCGAGCACGTAGTGCTAGAAACCCTATTGTAATTGTTCTGATTATTATTATAGTTCTTATTCTTTTTCTGCCATAGAAGTGATTGGGCAGAAGAAACCGTAAGGCCTACAGGGCTGAGACTTGGTCATATGGTAGTACTTCTCACCGCTACTCAGATTCAAAAGATGAGCCCGATCGGCCTCAAGGGGGCGCTATGGCGAAGGTCAACGCGTTTGGCCCCGTAACTCCTACGCCCTGATAGCTAGAGCAAAAATTCTTGCATTATATGATTCCTTGGTTAATGGCAAATCAAAAAGGTCAATAGAACCACTAAGCTCCGCCCACTTAGATTTTTTGCTATTTAGCATAATATGCAAAACCTACTTTTGAGAACTTGTCCTAAACTCATTCACCAATCCTGACATGTTTGGTGTCAAACAACTCAGCAGAGTCCCAACATCAATAATTATTAAAAAAATCTTGAAATTTGCAAAAAATATGGCCGCCATATGCAAATTAATCTTACCGTGGCACACCCAAATTTACTTTAACAGCTGTAACTTTTGAATGCTTAAACCGACACTAATGCCACTTTAGACCTATGATGCCAACATGATTCTGAGGTAGCATGTCAATCTGTGTAGACATACGCCCCCAGGGGGCGGAGCCAAAGCTAAAAATCTGTTTCTCAGGAAGCGTACAAGCTATGAAGCTCTCCTTTGGCATGTATCATCTATGGCCTATGTCCTAATGTTTTACAGAAGGAAAATTTGATATGCAAATTTTTGCGATCGTTATTAGCCAATCAGATTCCAGCAAGCTTTTGACATGCTAAACAATGACCAATCCGGACGATACTTATACCCTACATGTATCTCAGGGCCTTCTATCATCCATTAAAATATGGCGTTGATTGGCCTCAAGGGGGCGCTATAGCAGAAAATCAGTTATATCTAAAGGTACAAGTGGCCTAGGCTTGTCATTCTTTTTTAGTTGTATACTTTGCTGTAGCCTTTACAACTTTGTAATTACATATGTTTACCAAAAATGCAAAGATTTTCATCAGTGGCCAAAAGAGTAAAAATTGCTCTTTTCGAACTTGTCTTTAAGTCCTTAATCAATCAAAACAAATTTGGTCTTGATGCAATCTTGAGACCCTGTAGGTAAATAATTATCAAAAAATCTTGACATTTTAACTATTTGAGGCCTGTAAACCTTGATCAAACATGTACGTGAAAGCCTTTTCAGAGTTATTTGGCCAAAACTCTGTCAAAGTTTAAAACATGCCAAAACTGTTGAAGCTACTAATTAACAATGACATTTGAAGTACATGTGCCAAGTATGAGCCAAATAAGTCTTCAGTAGGCTCTACAGTGAAAAAATAACTATTTTCAATTTATTCTATTTATCGCTATTTTCCAACCTAAATGGACAGAAGACAGGAACCTTTCACCCTATCAACACACAAATTTATACACATATATAGACTGACAATCTGATCTTGATTGCAAATTTTCAGCCAAATCGGACATGTTTTGTCTCTACAACGGCTGGAAAACTACAGCGATTTTGTAGGCCTCAAGCCTGTATTATCGCTTTTTTCAAATCTAAATGGACAGAAGTCAGGAACCTTTGACCCTATTGACACAGAAATTGACATACATATATAGACTGATATTGTGATCCTGATTGCAAATTTTGAGATATTTTTTGCCTCTAATATGGCCAAAGAGCAACAGCCATTTTGTAGGCCATAAGCCTGTATTATCACTTTTTTCAAACCTAAATGGTCAGAAGTCAGGAACCTTTGACCCTATCAACACACAAATTTACATACATGTATATACAGACCACTTGATCATGAGGCCCAATTTGGAGCCCAATCGGACTTTTCTTCTCTTTTTAATAAATAGAAACACACTGATAGGGAATGTTCTGTCTTTCTGATAGAGTGATAGATTTCCAGCAGGTTATATGTGGTCTCTTGCTGCGCTCTGGTGGTCATTTGGTGAAACAGCTACAGGTGAATTATTCTAAATTAAAGCTCTGCTGAACTTATTCAATCTTGCTTGACTTGCTTAATTGAACATATTTATCCTTCTTGTTCATGCTGGGCAGCCGCCTGGGTCATTCTTGTTTATGCTCCACCCACTTAATTTTTTTTTAAATTTGCATAATATGCAAAACCTATGTTTGAGATCTTGTCCTTGGATCCTTGACCAATCATGACATGTTTGGTGTCAAACAGTTCAGCAGAGCTTACTCCTCAATAATTATTAAAAAAACCTTTACATTTATAAACAATATGGCCGCCATATGCAAATGAGTTCTACCATGGTGCAGTAAAATGTCTTTAACACTTATAACTTTTGAATGCTTAACCTGACACTAATACCACTTCAGTCCTTTGATCATTACATGATTCTCAGATACCCTGTCAGTTTAAGTAGACATACACCCCCCCAGGGGGCGGGGCCAATGCTCGATAGCTGTTTCTCTAGAACCATACAAGCTATCAAGGTCATCCTTGCCAATTATCATCTATGGCTCATGCACTAATGGTACACCAAATGAAAATTTGATATGGACACTTTTGTGGTCACTATAAGCCAATCGCATTCCAGTAAGCTTTTGACAGGCTAAATGTTAATAAGATCAAAACTTATACACTATTATTGATATTATTGGTTATTGATATGTGCCCTTTTATGCCTCACTGCTAGGCTCTCCAAATGCCCACTAGAGTGCAGCAAGAGACCACATAAAACCTGCTGAACACTACAGCACAATTTATCAATGCATTTCAACTAGTTTACTCACACCACTTATCTAGCATTGTCATTATGGTCTTTATGGTCACGCTGTTCACCCAGCTTGGTTATGCTGGCCATCCAGCTTGGTCATGCTGGCCATTCACATTGGTCATTATGGTCCTGCTGGTCATTCAGCTTTGTCCTCATAGTAATGGTGGTCTTCCAGCTTGGTCATACTGGCCAACCACCTTTGCCATGCTGGTCATCCAGTTTGGTCATTATGGTCTTCCAGCTTGGTCAATATGGTCAACAAGTTTGTCATCCAGATTAGTCATGCTGGTCATCCTCATCCAGTTTGGCGATGCCGGTCAACCGGCAACATGTTTTAAGCCTAACTGGCCTCCAGGGGTCTCTTTGCCTGTAACGCTCGAACCCCGTAAATCGCCGCTTGCGGCTATATTTATTATAGTTCTTATTCTTTTTCTGCCATAGAAGTGATTGGGCAGAAGAAACCGTAAGGCCTACAGGGCTGAGACTTGGTCATATGGTAGTACTTCTCACCGCTACTCAGATTCAAAAGATGAGCCCGATCGGCCTCAAGGGGGCGCTATGGCGAAGGTCAACGCGTTAGGCCTCGTAACTGCCACGCCCTGATAGCTAGAGCAAAAATTCTTGCATTATATGATTCCTTGGTTAATGGCAAATCAAAAAGGTCAATAGAACCACTAAGCTCCGCCCACTTAGATTTTTTGCTATTTAGCATAATATGCAAAACATACTTTTGAGAACTTGTCCTAGGGTCATTGACCAATCCTGTCAAATTTGGTGTCAAACAACTCAGCAGAGTCCCAACCTCAATAATTATCGAAAAAATTGAGAAATTTTTAAACAATATGGCCGCCATATGCAAATTAATCTTACCGTGGCACACCCAAATTTACTCTATTAGCTGTAACTTTTGAATGCTTAAACCTACACTAATGCCACTTTACGACTTTGATGCCAACATGATTCTGAGGTAGCCCGTCAATCTGTGTAGATATACGCCCCCAGGGGGCGGAGCCAAAGCTAAAAATCTGTTTCTCAGGAACCGTACAAGCTATGAAGCTCTCCTTTGGCATGTATCATCTATGGCCTATGTCCTAATGTTTTACAGAAGGAAAATTTGATATGCAAATTTTTGCGATCGTTATTAGCCAATCAGATTCCAGCAAGTTTTTGACAGGCTAAACAATGACCAATCAGGACGATACTTATACCCTACATGTATCTCAGGGCCTTCTATCATCCATTAAAATATGGCGTTGATTGGCCTCAAGGGGGCGCTATAGCAGAAAATCAGTTATATCTAAAGGTACAAGTGGCCTAGGCTTGTTATTCTTTTTAAGTTGTATACTTTGCTGTAGCCTTTACAACTTTGTAATTACATGTGTTTACCAAAAATGCAAAGATTTTCATCAGTTGCCAAAAGAGTAAAAATTGCTCTTTTCGAACTTGTCTTTAAGTCCTTAATCAATCAAAACAAATTTGGTCTTGATGCAATCTTGAGACCCTGTAGGTAAATAATTATCAAAAAAATCTTGACATTTTAACTATTTGAGGCCCATAAACCTTGATCAAACATGTACGTGAAAGCCTTTTCAGAGTTATTTGGCCAAAACTCTGTCAAAGTTTAAAACATGCCAAAACTGTTGAAGCTACTAATTAACAATGACATTTGAAGCACATGTGCCAAGTATGAGCCAAATAAGTCTTCAGTAGGCTCTACAGTGAAAAAATAACTATTTTCAATTTATTCTATTTATCGCTATTTTCCAACCTAAATGGACAGAAGACAGGAACCTTTCACCCTATCAACACACAAATTTATACACATATATAGACTGATAATCTGATCTTGATTGCAAATTTTCAGCCAAATCGGACATGTTTTGCCTCTACAACAGCTGGAAAACTACAGCGATTTTGTAGGCCTCAAGCCTGTATTATCGCTTTTTTCAAATCTAAATGGACAGAAGTCAGGAACCTTTGACCCTATTGACACAGAAATTGACATACATATATAGACTGATATTGTGATCCTGATTGCAAATTTTGAGCCAAATCAGATATTTTTTGCCTCTAATATGGCCAAAGAGCAACAGCCATTTTGTAGGCCATAAGCCTGTATTATCACTTTTTTCAAACCTAAATGGTCAGAAGTCAGGAACCTTTGACCCTATCAACACACAAATTTACAGACATGTATATACAGACCACTTGATCATGAGTACCAATTTGGAGCCCAATCGGACTTTTCTTCTCTTTTTAATAAATAGAAACACACTGATATGGAATGTTCTGTCTTTCTGATAGAGTGATAGATTTCCAACAGGTTATATGTGGTCTCTTGCTGCGCTCTGGTGGTCATTTGGTGAAACAGCTACAGGTGAATTATTCTAAATTAAAGCTCTGCTGAACTTATTCAATCTTGCTTGTCTTGCTTAATTGAACATATTTATCCTTCTTGTTCATGCTGGTCAGCCGCCTGGGTCATTCTTGTTTATGCTCCACCCACTTAATTTTTTTTTTAAATTTGCATAATATGCAAAACCTACTTTTGAGATCTTGTCCTTGGATCCTTGACCAATCATGACATGTTTGGTGTCAAACAGTTCAGCAGAGCTTACTCCTCAATAATTATTAAAAAAATCTTTACATTTATAAACAATATGGCCGCCATATGCAAATGAGTTCTACCATGGTGCAGTAAAATGTCTTTAACACTTATAACTTTTGAATGCTTAACCTGACACTAATACCACTTCAGTCCTTTGATCATTACATGATTCTGTCAGTTTAAGTAGACATACACCCCCAGGGGGCGGGGCCAATGCTCGATAGCTGTTTCTCTAGAAGCATACAAGCTATCAAGGTCATCCTAGCCAATTATCATCTATGGCCCATGCACTAATGGTACACCAAATGAAAATTTGATATGGACACTTTTGTGGTCACTATTAGCCAATCACATTCCAGCAAGCTTTTAACAGGCGGAATGTTAATCAGGTCAAAACTTATATACTATATACGGGTTATTTATATGCCCTTTTTATGCCTTGTGTTTTTTCAATTTAAGAACTGCATTTGTTTCACCAAATGCCCACTAGAGTGCAGTAAGACACCACATAAAACCTGATGAACACTACAGCTAAATTTATCAATGCTTTTCAACTAGTTTACTCACACCACTCATCTAGCATTGCCATTATGGTCTTTATGGTCATGCTGGTCACCCAGCTTAGTTATGCTGGCCATCCAGCTTGGTCATGCTGGCCATTCACATTGGTCATTATGGTCCTGCTGGTCATTCAGCTTTGTCCTCATAGTAATGGTGGTCTTCCAGCTTGGTCATACTGGCCAACCACCTTTGCCATGCTGGTCATCCAGTTTGGTCATTATGGTCTTCCAGCTTGGTCAATATGGTCAACAAGTTTGTCATCCAGATTAGTCATGCTGGTAATCTAGCTTGGTCTTCACGGTCATGCTGGTCATCCTCATCCAGTTTGGCGATGCCGGTCAACCGGCAACATGTTTTAAGCCTAACTGGCCTCCAGGGGTCTCTTTGCCTGTAACGCTCGAACCCCGTAAATCGCCGCTTGCGGCTATATTTATTATTATTATTATTATTCTTATTCTTTTTCTGCCATAGAAGTGATCGGGCAGAAGAAACCGTAAGGCCTACAGGGCTGAGACTTGGTCATATGGTAGTACTTCTCACCGCTACTCAGATTCAAAAGATGAGCCCGATCGGCCTCAAGGGGGCGCTATGGCGAAGGTCAACGCGTTAGGCCTCGTAACTGCCACGCCCTGATAGCTAGAGCAAAAATTCTTGCATTATATGATTCCTTGGTTAATGGCAAATCAAAAAGGTCAATAGAACCACTAAGCTCCGCCCACTTAGATTTTTTGCTATTTAGCATAATATGCAAAACCTACTTTTGAGAACTTGTCCTAGGGTCATTGACCAATCCTGTCATATTTGGTGTCAAACAACTCAGCAGAGTCCCAACCTCAATAATTATCAAAAAAATTGTGAAATTTGTAAACAATATGGCCGCCATATGCAAATTAATCTTACCGTGGCACACCCAAATTTACTCTAACAGCTGTAACTTTTGAATGCTTAAACCTACACTAATGCCACTTTACAACTTTGATGCCAACATGATTCTGAGGTAGCCCGTCAATCTGTGTAGACATACGCCCCCAGGGGGCGGAGCCAAAGCTAAAAATCTGTTTCTCAGGAACCGTACAAGCTATGAAGCTCTCCTTTGGCATGTATCATCTATGGCCTATGTCCTAATGTTTTACAGAAGGAAAATTTTATATGCAAATTTTTGCGATCGTTATTAGCCAATCAGTTTCCAGCAAGCTTTTGACATGCTAAACAATGACCAATCAGGACGATACTTATACCCTACATGTATCTCAGGGCCTTCTATCATCCATTAAAATATGGCGTTGATTGGCCTCAAGGGGGCGCTATAGCAGAAAATCAGTTATATCTAAAGGTACAAGTGGCCTAGGCTTGTTATTCTTTTTTAGTTGTATACTTTGCTGTAGCCTTTACAACTTTGTAATTACATATATTTACCAAAAATGGAAAGATTTTCATCAGTGGCCAAAAGAGTAAAAATTGCTCTTTTCGAACTTGTCTTTAAGTCCTTAATCAATCAAAATAACTTTGGTCTTGATGCAATCTTGATACCCTGTAGGTAAATAATTATCAAAAAAATCTTGACATTTTAACTATTTGAGGCCCATAAACCTTGATCAAACATGTACGTGAAAGCCTTTTCAGAGTTATTTGGCCAAAACTCTGTCAAAGTTTAAAACATGCCAAAACTGTTGAAGCTACTAATTAACAATGACATTTGAAGCACATTTGCCAAGTATGAGCCAAATAAGTCTTCAGTAGGCTCTACAGTGAAAAAATAACTATTTTCAATTTATTCTATTTATCGCTATTTTCCAACCTAAATGGACAGAAGACAGGAACCTTTCACCCTATCAACACACAAATTTATACACATATATAGACTAATAATCTGACCTTGATTGCAAATTTTCAGCCAAATCGGACATGTTTTCCCTCTACAACGGCTGGAAAACTACAGCGATTTTGTAGGCCTCAAGCCTGTATTATCGCTTTTTTCAAACCTAAATGGACATAAGTCAGGAACCTTTGACCCTATCGACACAGAAATTGACATACATATATAGACTGATATTGTGATCTTGATTGCAAATTTTGAACCAAATCAGATATTTTTTGCCTCTAATATGGCCAAAGAGCAACAGCCATTTTGTAGGCCATAAGCCTGTATTATCGCTTTTTTCAAACCTAAATGGACAGAAGTCAGGAACCTTTGACCCTATCAACACACAAATTTATACACATATATATGCAGACCACTTGATCATGAGTACCAATTTGGAGCCCAATCGGACTTTTCTTCTCTTTTTAATAAATAGAAACACACTGATAGGGAATGTTCTGTCTTACTTATAGAGTGATAGATTTCCAGCAGGTTATATGTGGTCTCTTGCTGCGCTCTGGTGGTCATTTGGTGAAACAGCTACATTTGAATTATTCTAAATTAAAGCTCTGCTGAACTTATTTAATCATTTTTGTCTTGCTTAATTGAACATATTTATCCTTCTTGGTCATGCTAGTCAGCCACCTGGGTCATTCTTATTTATGCTCCACCCACTTAATTTTTTTTTAATTTGCATAATATGCAAAACCTACTTTTGAGATCTTGTCTTTGCCTCCTTGACCAATCATGACATGTTTGGTGTCAAACAGTTCAGCAGAGCTTACTCCTCAATAATTATAAAAAAAAATCTTTACATTTATAAACAATATGGCCGCCATATGCAAATTAGTTTTACCATGGTGCAGTAAAATGTCTTTAACACTTATAACTTTTGAATGCTTAACCTGACACTAATACCACTTCAGTCCTTTGATCATTACATGATTCTCAGATACCCTGTGGGTTTAAGTAGACATACACCGCCCCAGGGGGCGGGGCCAATGCTCGATAGCTGTTTCTCTACAACCATACAAGCTATCAAGGTCATCCTTGCCAATTATCATCTATGGCCCATGCACTAATGGTACACCAAATGAAAATTTGATATGGACACTTTTGTGGTCACTATTAGCCAATCACATTCCAGCAAGCTTTTGACAGGCAGAATGTTTATCAGGTCAAAACTTATACACTATATATGGGTTATTTATATGCCCTTTTTATGCCTTGTGTTTTTTGAATTTAAGAACTGAAGTTGTTTCACCAAATGCCCACTAGAGTGCAGCAAGACACCACATAAAACCTGATGAACACTACAGCTCAATTTATCAATGCTTTTCAACTAGTTTACTCACACCACTCATCTAGCATTGTCATTTTGGTCTTTATGGTCACGCTGGTCACCCAGCTTGGTTATCCAGTTTGGTGATGACGGTCAACCAGCAACAGGTTTTAAGCCTAACTGGCCTCCAGGGGCCTCTTTGCCTGTGACGCTCGAACCCCGTAAATCGCCGCTTGCGGCTATATTTATTATTATTATTCTTATTCTTTTTCTGCCATAGAAGTGATCGGGCAGAAGAAACCGTAAGGCCTACAGGGCTGAGACTTGGTCATATGGTAGTACTTCTCACCGCTACTCAGATTCAAAAGATGAGCCAAATCGGCCTCAAGGGGGCGCTATGGCGAAGGTCAACGCGTTAGGCCTTGTAACTGCCACGCCCTGATAGCTAGAGCAAAAATTCTTGCATTATATGATTCCTTGGTTAATGGCAAATCAAAAAGGTCAATAGAACCACTAAGCTCCGCCCACTTAGATTTTTTGCTATTTAGCATAATATGCAAAACCTACTTTTGAGAACTTGTCCTAGGGTCATTGACCAATCCTGTCATATTTGGTGTCAAACAACTCAGCAGAGTCCCAACCTCAATAATTATCAAAAAAATTGTGAAATTTGTAAACAATATGGCCGCCATATGCAAATTAATCTTACCGTGGCACACCCAAATTTACTCTAACAGCTGTAACTTTTGAATGCTTAAACCTACACTAATGCCACTTTAGACCTTTGATGCCAACATTATTCTGAGGTAGCCCGTCAATCTGAGTAGACATACGCCCCCAGGGGGCGGAGCCAAAGCTAAAAATCTGTTTCTCAGGAACCGTACAAGCTATGAAGCTCTCCTTTGGCATGTATCATCTATGGCCTATGTCCTAATGTTTTACAGAAGGAAAATTTGATATGCAAATTTTTGCGATCGTTATTAGCCAATCAGATTCCAGCAAGCTTTTGACATGCTAAACAATGACCAATCAGGACGATACTTATACCCTACATGTATCTCAGGGCCTTCTATCATCCATTAAAATATGGCGTTGATTGGCCTCAAGGGGGCGCTATAGCAGAAAATCAGTTATATCTAAAGGTACAAGTGGCCTAGGCTTGTTATTCTTTTTTAGTTGTATACTTTGCTGTAGCCTTTACAACTTTGTAATTACATGTATTTACCAAAAATGCAAAGATTTTCATCAGTGGCCAAAAGAGTAAAAATTGCTCTTTTCGAACTTGTCTTTAAGTCCTTAATCAATCAAAACAAATTTGGTCTTTTTGCAATCTTGAGACCCTGTAGGTAAATAATTATCAAAAAATCTTGACAATTTAACTACTTGAGGCCCATAAACCTTGATCAAACATGTACGTGAAAGCCTTTTCAGAGTTATTTGGCCAAAACTCTGTCAAAGTTTAAAACATGCCAAAACTGTTGAAGCTACTAATTAACAATGACATTTGAAGCACATGTGCCAAGTATGAGCCAAATAAGTCTTCAGTAGGCTCTACAGTGAAAAAATAACTATTTTCAATTTATTCTATTTATCGCTATTTTCCAACCTAAATGGACAGAAGACAGGAACCTTTCACCCTATCAACACACAAATTTATACACATATATAGACTGATAATCTGATCTTGATTGCAAATTTTCAGCCAAATCGGACATGTTTTCCCTCTACAACGGCTGGAAAACTACAGCGATTTTGTAGGCCTCAAGCCTGTATTATTGCTTTTTTTCAAACCTAAATGGACATAAGTCAGGAACCTTTGACCCTATCGACACAGAAATTGACATACATATATAGACTGATATTGTGATCTTGATTGCAAATTTTGAGCCAAATCAGATATTTTTTGCCTCTAATATGGCCAAAGAGCAACAGCCATTTTGTAGGCCATAAGCCTGTATTATCGCTTTTTTCAAACCTAAATGGACAGAAGTCAGGAACCTTTGACCCTATCAACACACTAATTTACACACATATATATGCAGACCACTTGATCATGAGTACCAATTTGGAGCCCAATCGGACTTTTCTTCTCTTTTTAATAAATAGAAACACACTGACAGGGAATGTTCTGTCTTACTTATAGAGTGTTAGATTTCCAGCAGGTTATATGTGGTCTTTTGCTGCGCTCTGGTGGTCATTTGGTGAAACAGCTACATTTGAATTATTCTAAATTAAAGCTCTGCTGAACTTATTTAATCTTTTTTGTCTTGCTTAATTTAACATATTTATCCTTCTTGGTCATGCTGCTCAGCCACCTGGGTCATTCTTATTTATGCTCCACACACTTAATTTTTTTTAAATTTGCATAATATGCAAAACCTACTTTTGAGATCTTGTCTTTGCCTCCTTGACCAATCATGACATGTTTGGTGTCAAACAGTTCAGCAGAGCTTACTCCTCAATAATTATTAAAAAAAATCTTTACATTTATAAACAATATGGCCGCCATATGCAAATTAGTTTTACCATGGTGCAGTAAAATGTCTTCTAACACTTATAACTTTTGAATGCTTAACCTGACACTAATACCACTTCAGTCCTTTGATCATTACATGATTCTCAGATACCCTGTGAGTTTAAGTAGACATATACCCCCAGGGGGCGGAGCCAATGCTCGATAGCTGTTTCTCTACAACCATACAAGCTATCAAGGTCATCCTTGCCAATTATCATCTATGGCCCATGCACTAATGGTACACCAAATGAAAATTTGATATGGACACTTTTGTGGTCACTATTAGCCAATCACATTCCAGCAAGCTTTTGACAGGCAGAATATTTATCAGGTCAAAACTTATACACTATATATGGGTTATTTATATGCCCTTTTTATGCCTTGTGTTTTTTGAATTTAAGAACTGAAGTTGTTTCACCAAATGCCCACTAGAGTGCAGCAAGACACCACATAAAACCTGATGAACACTACAGCTCAATTTATCAATGCTTTTCAACTAGTTTACTCACACCACTCATCTAGCATTGTCATTATGGTCTTTATGGTCACGCTGGTTACCCAGCTTGGTTATCCAGTTTGGTGATGACGGTCAACCAGCAACAGGTTTTAAGCCTAACTGGCCTCCAGGGGCCTCTTTGCCTGTGACGCTCGAACCCCGTAAATCGCCGCTTGCGGCTATATTTATTATTATTCTTATTCTTTTTCTGCCATAGAAGTGATTGGGCAGAAGAAACCGTAAGGCCTACAGGGCTGAGACTTGGTCATATGGTAGTACTTCTCACCGCTACTCAGATTCAAAAGATGAGCCCGATCGGCCTCAAGGGGGCGCTATGGCGAAGGTCAACGCGTTTGGCCTCGTAACTCCTACGCCCTGATAGCTAGAGCAAAAATTCTTGCATTATATGATTCCTTGGTTAATGACAAATCAAAAAGGTCAATAGAACCACTAAGCTCCGCCCACTTAGATTTTTTGCTATTTAGCATAATATGCAAAACCTACTTTTGAGAACTTGTCCTAGGGTCATTGACCAATCCTGTCATATTTGGTGTCAAACAACTCAGCAGAGTCCCAACCTCAATAATTATCGAAAAAATTGAGAAATTTTTAAACAATATGGCCGCCATATGCAAATTAATCTTACCGTGGCACACCCAAATTTACTCTAACAGCTGTAACTTTTGAATGCTTAAACCTACACTAATGCCACTTTAAAACTTTGATGCCAACATGATTCTGAGGTAGCCCGTCAATCTGTGTAGACATACGCCCCCAGGGGGCGGAGCCAAAGCTAAAAATCTGTTTCTCAGGAACCGTACAAGCTATGAAGCTCTCCTTTGGCATGTATCATCTATGGCCTATGGCCTAATGTTTAACAGAAGGAAAATTTGATATGCAAATTTTTGCGATCGTTATTAGCCAATCAGTTTCCAGCAAGCTTTTGACAGGCTAAACAATGACCAATCAGGACGATACTTATACCCTACATGTATCTCAGGGCCTTCTATCATCCTTTAAAATATGGCGTTGATTGGCCTCAAGGGGGCGCTATAGCAGAAAATCAGTTATATCTAAAGATACAAGTGGCCTAGGCTTGTTATTCTTTTTTAGTTGTATACTTTGCTGTAGCCTTTACAACTTTGTAATTACATGTGTTTACCAAAAATGCAAAGATTTTCATCAGTGGCCAAAAGAGTAAAAATTGCTCTTTTCGAACTTGTCTTTAAGTCCTTAATCAATCAAAACAAATTTGGTCTTGATGCAATCATGAGACCCTGTAGGTAAATAATTATCAAAAAAATCTTGACATTTTAACTATTTGAGGCCCATAAACCTTGATCAAACATGTACGTGAAAGCCTTTTCAGACTTATTTGGCCAAAACTCTGTCAAAGTTTAAAACATGCCAAAACTGTTGAAGCTACTAATTAACAATGACATTTGAAGTACATGTGCCAAGTATGAGCCAAATAAGTCTTCAGTAGGCTCTACAGTGAAAAAATAACTATTTTCAATTTATTCTATTTATCGCTATTTTCCAACCTAAATGGACAGAAGACAGGAACCTTTCACCCTATCAACACACAAATTTATACACATATATAGACTGATAATCTGATCATGTTTGCAAATTTTCAGCCAAATCGGACATGTTTTGCCTCTACAACGGCTGGAAAACTACAGCGATTTTGTGGGCCTCAAGCCTGTATTATCGCTTTTTTCAAATCTAAATGGACAGAAGTCAGGAACCTTTGAACCTATTGACACAGAAATTGACATACATATATAGACTGATATTGTGATCCTGATTGCAAATTTTGAGCCAAATCAGATATTTTTTGCCTCTAATATGGCCAAAGAGCAACAGCCATTTTGTAGGCCATAAGCCTGTATTATCACTTTTTTCAAACCTAAATGGTCAGAAGTCAGGAACCTTTGACCCTATCAACACACAAATTTACATACATGTATATACAGACCACTTGATCATGAGTACCAATTTGGAGCTCAATCGGACTTTTCTTCTCTTTTTAATAAATAGAAACACACTGATAGGGAATGTTCTGTCTTTCTGATAGAGTGATAGATTTCCAGCAGGTTATATGTGGTCTCTTGCTGCGCTCTGGTGGTCATTTGGTGAAACAGCTACAGGTGAATTATTCTAAATTAAAGCTCTGCTGAACTTATTCAATCTTGCTTGTCTTGCTTAATTGAAGATCTTTATCCTTCTTGGTCATGCTAGACAGCCGCCTGGGTCATTCTTGTTTATGCTCCACCCACTTAATTTTTTTTTTTAATTTGCATAATATGCAAAACCTACTTTTGAGATCTTGTCCTTGGATCCTTGACCAATCATGACATGTTTGGTGTCAAACAGTTCAGCCGAGCTTACTCCTCAATAATTATTAAAAAAATCTTTACATTTATAAACAATATGGCCGCCATATGCAAATGAGTTCTACCATGGTGCAGTAAAATGTCTTTAACACTTATAACTTTTGAATGCTTAACCTGACACTAATACCGCTTCAGTCCTTTGATCATTACATGATTCTCAGATATCCTGTCAGTTTAAGTAGACATACACCCCCCCAGGGGGCGGGGCCAATGCTCGATAGCTGTTTCTCTAGAACCATACAAGCTATCAAGGTCATCCTAGCCAATTATCATCTATGGCCCATGCACTAATGGTACACCAAATGAAAATTTGATATGGACACTTTTGTGGTCACTATTAGCCAATCACATTCCAGCAAGCTTTTAACAGGCGGAATGTTAATCAGGTCAAAACTTATATACTATATACAGGTTATTTATATGCCCTTTTTATGCCTTGTGTTTTTTCAATTTAAGAACTGAATTTGTTTCACCAAATGCGCACTAGAGTGCAGTAAGACACCACATAAAACCTGATGAACACTACAGCTCAATTTATCAATGCTTTTCAACTAGTTTACTCACACCACTCATCTAGCATTGCCATTATGGTCTTTAAGGTCACGCTGGTCACCCAGCTTGGTTATGCTGGCCATCCAGCTTGGTCATGCTGGCCATTCACATTGGTCATTATGGTCCTGCTGGTCATTCAGCTTTGTCCTCATAGTAATGGTGGTCTTCCAGCTTGGTCATACTGGCCAACCACCTTTGCCATGCTGGTCATCCAGTTTGGTCATTATGGTCTTCCAGCTTGGTCAATATGGTCAACAAGTTTGTCATCCAGATTAGTCATGCTGGTAATCTAGCTTGGTCTTCACGGTCATGCTGGTCATCCTCATCCAGTTTGGCGATGCCGGTCAACCGGCAACATGTTTTAAGCCTAACTGGCCTCCAGGGGTCTCTTTGCCTGTAACGCTCGAACCCCATAAATCGCCGCTTGCGGCTATATTTATAGTTCTTATTCTTTTTCTGCCATAGAAGTGATCGGGCAGAAGAAACCGTAAGGCCCACAGGGCTGAGACTTGGTCATATGGTAGTACTTCTCACCGCTACTCAGATTCAAAAGATGAGCCCTATCGGCCTCAAGGGGGCGCTATGGCAAAGCAAAACGCCTTTTGCCCTGTAACTCCCATGCCCTGATAGCTAGAGCAAGAATTCTTGCATTATATGATTCCTTGGTTAATGGCAAATCAAAAAGGTCAATAGAACCACTAAGCTCCGCCCACTTAGATTTTTTGCTATTTAGCATAATATGCAAAACCTACTTTTGAGAACTTGTCCTAGGGTCATTGACCAATCCTGTCATATTTGGTGTCAAACAACTCAGCAGAGACCCAACCTCAATAATTATCAAAAAAATTGTGAAATTTTTAAACAATATGGCCGCCATATGCAAATTAATCTTACCGTGGCACACCCAAATTTACTCTAACAGCTGTAACTTTTGAATGCTTAAACCTACACTAATGCCACTTTAGACCTATGATGCCAACATGATTCTGAGGTAGCCCGTCAATCTCTGTAGACATACGCCCCCAGGGGGCGGAGCCAAAGCTAAAAATCTGTTTCTCAGGAACCGTACAAGCTATGAAGCTCTCCTTTGGCATGTATCATCTATGGCCTATGTCCTAATGTTTTACAGAAGGAAAATTTGATATGCAAATTTTTGCGATCGCTATTAGCCAATCAGATTCCAGCAAGCTTTTGACAGGCTAAACAATGACCAATCAGGACGATACTTATACCCTACATGTATCTCAGGGCCTTCTATCATCCCTTAAAATATGGCGTTGATTGGCCACAAGGGGGCGCTATAGCAGAAAATGAGTTATATCTAAAGGTACAAGTGGCCTAGGCTTGTTATTCTAAGGTCAATAGAACCACTAAGCTCCGCCCACTTAGATTTTTTGCTATTTAGCATAATATGCAAAACCTACTTTTGAGAACTTGTCCTAGGGTCATTGACCAATCCTGTCATATTTGGTGTCAAACAACTCAGCAGAGTCCCAAGCTCAATAATTATCGAAAAAATTGTGAAATTTGTAAACAATATGGCCGCCATATGCAAATTAATCTTACCGTGGCACACCCAAATTTACTCTAACACCTGTAACTTTTGAATGCTTAAACCTACACTAATGCCACTTTACAAGTTTGATGCCAACATGATTCTGAGGTAGCCCGTCAATCTGTGTAGACATACGCCCCCAGGGGGCGGAGCCAAAGCTAAAAATCTGTTTCTCAGGAACCGTACAAGCTATGAAGCTCTCCTTTGGCATGTATCATCTATGGCCTATGTCCTAATGTTTTACAGAAGGAAAATTTGATATGCAAATTTTTGCGATCGTTATTAGCCAATCAGATTCCAGCAAGCTTTTGACAGGCTAAACAATGACCAATCAGGACGATACTTATACCCTACATGTATCTCAGGGCCTTCTATCACCCATTAAAATATGGCGTTGATTGGCCTCAAGGGGGCGCTATAGCAGAAAATCAGTTATATCTAAAGGTACAAGTGGCCTAGGCTTGTTATTCTTTTTTAGTTGTATACTTTGCTGTAGCCTTTACAACTTTGTAATTACATATGTTTACCAAAAATGCAAAGATTTTCATCAGTGGCCAAAAGAATAAAAATTGCTCTTTTCGAACTTGTCTTTAAGTCCTTAATCAATCGAAACAAATTTGGTCTTGATGCAATCTTGAGGTAGGTAAATAATTATCAAAAAATCTTGACATTTTAACTATTTGAGGCCCATAAACTTTGATCAAACATGTACGTGAAAGCCTTTTCAGAGTTATTTGGCCAAAACTCTGTCAAAGTTTAAAACATGCCAAAACTGTTGAAGCTACTAATTAACAATGACATTTGAAGTACATGTGCCAAGTATGAGCCAAATAAGTCTTCAGTAGGCTCTACAGTGAAAAAATAACTATTTTCAATTTATTCTATTTATCGCTATTTTCCAACCTAAATGGACAGAAGACAGGAACCTTTCACCCTATCGACACACAAATGTATACACATATATAGACTGATAATCTGATCTTGATTGCAAATTTTCAGCCAAATCGGACATGTTTTGCCTCTACAACGGCTGGAAAACTACAGCGATTTTGTAGGCCTCAAGCCTGTATTATCGCTTTTTTCAAATCTAAATGGACAGAAGTCAGGAACCTTTGACCCTATTGACACAGAAATTGACATACATATAAAGGCTGATATTGTGATCTTGATTGCAAATTTTGAGCCAAATCAGATATTTTTTGCCTCTAATATGGCAAAAGAGCAACAGGCATTTTGTAGGCCATAAGCCTGTATTATCACTTTTTTCAAACCTAAATGGTCAGAAGTCAGGAACCTTTGACCCTATCAACACACAAATTTACATACATGTATATACAGACCACTTGATCATGAGTACCAATTTGGAGCTCAATCGGACTTTTCTTCTCTTTTTAATAAATAGAAACACACTGATAGGGAATGTTCTGTCTTTCTGATAGAGTGATATATTTCCAGCAGGTTATATGTGGTCTCTTGCTGCGCTCTGGTGGTCATTTGGTGAAACAGCTACAGGTGAATTATTCTAAATTAAAGCTCTGCTGAACTTATTCAATCTTGCTTGTCTTGCTTAATTGAACATATTTATCCTTCTTGTTCATGATGGTCAGCCGCCTGGGTCATTCTTGTTTATGCTCCACCCACTTAATTTTTTTTTAATTTGCATAATATGCAAAACCTACTTTTGAGATCTTGTCCTTGGATCCTTGACCAATCATGACATGTTTGGTGTCAAACAGTTCAGCAGAGCTTACTCCTCAATAATTATTAAAAAAATCTTTACATTTATAAACAATATGGCCGCCATATGCAAATGAGTTCTACCATGGTGCAGTAAAATGTCTTTAACACTTATAACTTTTGAATGCTTAACCTGACACTAATACCACTTCAGTCCTTTGATCATTACATGATTCTCAGATACCCTGTCAGTTTAAGTAGACATACACCCCCAGTGGGCGGGGCCAATGCTCAATAGCTGTTTCTCTAGAACCATACAAGCTATCAAGGTCATCCTAGCCAATTATCATCTATGGCCCATGCACTAATGGTACACCAAATGAAAATTTGATATGGACACTTTTGTGGTCACTATTAGCCAATCACATTCCAGCAAGCTTTTAACAGGCGGAATGTTAATCAGGTCAAAACTTATATACTATATACAGGTTATTTATATGCCCTTTTTATGCCTTGTGTTTTTTCAATTTAAGAACTGAATTTGTTTCACCAAATGCCCACTAGAGTGCAGTAAGACACTACATAAAACCTGATGAACACTACAGCTCAATTTATCAATGCTTTTCAACTAGTTTACTCACACCACTCATCTAGCATTGCCATTATGGTCTTTATGGTCACGCTGGTCACTCAGCTTGGTTATGCTGGCCATCCAGCTTGGTCATGCTGGCCATTCTCATTGGTCATTATGGTCCTCCCGGTCATTCAGCTTTGTCCTCATAGTAATGGTGGTCTTCCAGCTTGGTCATACTGGCCAACCACCTTTGCCATGCTGGTCATCCAGTTTGGTCACTATGGTCTTCCAGCTTGGTCAATATGGTCAACAAGTTTGTCATCCAGATTAGTCATGCTGGTAATCTAGCTTGGTCTTCACGGTCATGCTGGTCATCCTCATCCAGTTTGGCGATGCCGGTCAACCGGCAACATGTTTTAAGCCTAACTGGCCTCCAGGGGTCTCTTTGCCTGTAACGCTCGAACCCCGTAAATCGCCGCTTGCGGCTATATTTAGGGGTTCGAGCACGTAGTGCTAGAAACCCTATTGTAATTGTTCTGATTATTATTATTATTATTATTATTATTATTATTATTATTAGGGGTTCGAGCACATAGTGCTAGAAACCCTATTGTAATTGTTCTGATTATTATTATTATTATTATTATTATTAGGGGTTCGAGCACGTAGTGCTAGAAACCCTATTGTAATTGTTCTGATTATTATTATTATAGTTCTTATTCTTTTTCTGCCATAGAAGTGATTGGGCAGAAGAAACCGTAAGGCCTACAGGGCTGAGACTTGGTCATATGGTAGTACTTCTCACCGCTACTCAGATTCAAAAGATGAGCCCGATCGGCCTCAAGGGGGCGCTATGGCGAAGGTCAACGCGTTTGGCCTCGTAACTCCCACACCCTGATAGCTAGAGTAAAAATTCTTGCATTATATGATTCCTTGGTTAATGGCAAATCAAAAAGGTCAATAGAACCACTAAGCTCCGCCCACTTAGATTTTTTGCTATTTAGCATAATATGCAAAACCTACTTTTGAGAACTTGTCCTAGGGTCATTGACCAATCCTGTCATATTTGGTGTCAAACAACTCAGCAGAGTCCCAAGCTCAATAATTATCGAAAAAATTGTGAAATTTGTAAACAATATGGCCGCCATATGCAAATTAATCTTATCGTGGCACACCCAAATTTACTCTAACAGCTGTAACTTTTGAATGCTTAAACCTACACTAATGCCACTTTACAACTTTGATGCCAACATGATTATGAGGTAGCCCGTCAATCTGTGTAGACATACGCCCCCAGGGGGCGGAGCCAAAGCTAAAAATCTGTTTCTCAGGAACCGTACAAGCTATGAAGCTCTCCTTTGGCATGTATCATCTATGGCCTATGTCCTAATGTTTTACAGAAGGAAAATTTGATATGCAAATTTTTGCGATCGTTATTAGCCAATCAGATTCCAGCAAGCTTTTGACAGGCTAAACAATGACCAATCAGGACGATACTTATACCCTACATGTATCTCAGGGCCTTCTATCATCCATTAAAATATGGCGTTGATTAGCCTCAAGGGGGCGCTATAGCAGAAAATCAGTTATATATAAAGGTACAAGTGGCCGAGGCTTGTTATTCTTTTTTAGTTGTATACTTTGCTGTAGCTTTTACAACTTTGTAATTACATGTGTTTACCAAAAATGCAAAGATTTTCATCAGTGGCCAAAAGAGTAAAAATTGCTCTTTTCGAACTTGTCTTTAAGTCCTTAATCAATCAAAACAAGTTTGGTCTTGATGCAATCTTGAGACCCTGTAGGTAAATAATTATCAAAAAAATCTTGACATTTTAACTATTTGAGGCCCATAAACCTTGATCAAACATGTACGTGAAAGCCTTTTCAGAGTTATTTGGCCAAAACTCTGTCAAAGTTTAAAACATGCCAAAACTGTTGAAGCTACTAATTAACAATGACATTTGAAGTACATGTGCCAAGTATGTGCCAAATAAGTCTTCAGTAGGCTCTACAGTGAAAAAATAACTATTTTCAATTTATTCAATTTATCGCTATTTTCCAACCTAAATGGACAGAAGACAGGAACCTTTCACCCTATCAACACACAAATTTATACACATATATAGACTGATAATCTGATCTTGATTTCAAATTTTCAGCCAAATCGGACATGTTTTGCCTCTACAAAGGCTGGAAAACTACAGCGATTTTGTAGGCCTCAAGTCTGTATTATCGCTTTTTTCAAATCTAAATGGACAGAAGTCAGGAACCTTTGACCCTATTGACACAGAAATTGACATACATATATAGACTGATATTGTGATCCTGATTGCAAAATGAGCCAAATCAGATATTTTTTGCCTCTAATATGGCCAAAGAGCAACAGCCATTTTGTAGGCCATAAGCCTGTATTATCACTTTTTTCAAACCTAAATGGTCAGAAGTCAGGAACCTTTGACCCTATCAACACACAAATTTACATACATGTATATACAGACCACTTGATCATGAGTACCAATTTGGAGCCCAATCGGACTTTTCTTCTCTTTTTAATAAATAGAAACACACTGATAGGGAATGTTCTGTCTTTCTGATAGAGTGATAGATTTCCAGCAGGTTATATGTGGTCTCTTGCTGCGCTCTGGTGGTCATTTGGTGAAACAGCTACAGGTGAATTATTCTAAATTAAAGCTCTGCTGAACTTATTCAATCTTGCTTGTCTTTCTTAATTGAACATATTTATCCTTCTTGTTCATGCTGGTCAGCCGCCTGTGTCATTCTTGTTTATGCTCCACCCACTTAATTTTTTTTTAAATTTGCATAATATGCAAAACCTACTTTTGAGATCTTGTCCTTGGATCCTTGACCAATCATGACATGTTTGGTGTCAAACAGTTCAGCAGAGCTTACTCCTCAATAATTATTAAAAAATCTTTACATTTATAAACAATATGGCCACCATATGCAAATGAGTTCTACCATGGTGCAGTAAAATGTCTTTAACACTTATAACTTTTGAATGCTTAACCTGACACTAATACCACTTCAGTCCTTTGATCATTACATGATTCTCAGATACCCTGTCAGTTCAAGTAGACATACACCCCCCCAGGGGGCGGGGCCAATGCTCGATAGCTGTTTCTCTAGAACCATACAAGCTATCAAGGTCATCCTAGCCAATTATCATCTATGGCCCATGCACTAATGGTACACCAAATGAAAATTTGATATGGACACTTTTGTGGTCACTATTAGCCAATCACATTCCAGCAAGCTTTTAACAGGCGGAATGTTAATCAGGTCAAAACTTATATACTATATACGGGTTATTTATATGCCCTTTTTATGCCTTGTGTTTTTTCAATTTAAGAACTGAATTTGTTTCACCAAATGCCCACTAGAGTGCAGTAAGACACCACATAAAACCTGATGAACACTACAGCTCAATTTATCAATGCTTTTCTACTAGTTTACTCACACCACTCATCTAGCATTGCCATTATGGTCTTTATGGTCACGCTGGTCACCCAGCTTGGTTATGCTGGCCATCCAGCTTGGTCATGCTGGCCATTCACATTGGTCATTATGGTCCTGCTGGTCATTCAGCTTTGTCCTCATAGTAATGGTGGTCTTCCAGCTTGGTCATACTGGCCAACCACCTTTGCCATGCTGGTCATCCAGTTTGGTCACTATGGTCTTCCAGCTTGGTCAATATGGTCAACAAGTTTGTCATCCAGATTAGTCATGCTGGTAATCTAGCTTGGTCTTCACGGTCATGCTGGTCATCCTCATCCAGTTTGGCGATGCCGGTCAACCGGCAACATGTTTTAAGCCTAACTGGCCTCCAGGGGTCTCTTTGCCTGTAACGCTCGAACCCCGTAAATCGCCGCTTGCGGCTATATTTATTATTCTTATTCTTTTTCTGCCATAGAAGTGATTGGGCAGAAGAAACCGTAAGGCCTACAGAGCTGAGACTTGGTCATATGGTAGTACTTCTCACCGCTACTCAGATTCAAAAGATGAGCCCGAACGGCCTCAAGGGGGCGCTATGGCGAAGCAAAACGCGTTTTGCCTCGTTACTCCCATGCCCTGATAGCTAGACGAAAAATTCTTTCGTTTTATGATTCCTTGGTTTATGGCAAATCAAAAAGGTCAATAGAACCACTAAGCTCCGCCCACTTAGATTTTTTGCTATTTAGCATAATATGCAAAACCTACTTTTGAGAACTTGTTCTAGGGGCATTGACCCATCCTATCATATTTGGTGTCAAACAACTTAGCAGAGTCCCAACCTCAATAATTATCAAAAAAATTGTGAAATTTGTAAACAATATGGCCGCCATATGCAAATTAATCTTACCGTAGCACACCCAAATTTACTCTAACAGCTGTGACTTTTGAATGCTTAAACCTACACTAATGCCACTTTAGACCTTTGATGGAAACATGATTCTGAGGTAGCTTGTCGATCTGTGTAGACATACGCCCCCAGGGGGCGGAGCCAAAGCTAAAAATCTGTTTCTCAGGAACCGTACAAGCTATGAAGCTCTCCTTTGGCATGTATCATCTATGGCCTATGTCCTAATGTTCTACAGAAGGAAAATTTGATATGCAAATTTTTGCGATCGTTATTAGCCAATCAGATTCCAGCAAGCTTTTGACATGCTAAACAATGACCAATCAGGACGATACTTATACCCTACATGTATCTCAGGGCCTTCTATCATCCATTAAAATATGGCGTTGATTGGCCTCAAGGGGGCGCTATAGCAGAAAATCAGTTATATCTAAAGGTACAAGTGGCCTAGCCTTGTTATTCTTTTTTAGTTGTATACTTTGCTGTAGCCTTTACAACTTTGTAATTATATGTGTTTACCAAAAATGCAAAGATTTTCATCAGTGGCCAAAAGAGTAAAAATTGCTCTTTTCGAACTTGTCTTTAAGTCCTTAATCAATCGAAACAAATTTGGTCTTGATGCAATCTTGAGACCCTGTAGGTAAATAATTATCAAAAAAATCTTGACATTTTAACTATTTGAGGCCCATAAACCTTGATCAAACATGTACGTGAAAGCCTTTTCAGAGTTATTTGGCCAAAACTCTGTCAAAGTTTAAAACATGCCAAAACTGTTGAAGCTACTAATTAACAATGACATTTGAAGCACATGTGCCAAGTATGAGCCAAATAAGTCTTCAGTAGGCTCTACAGTGAAAAAATAACTATTTTCAATTTATTCTATTTATCGCTATTTTCCAACCTAAATGGACAGAAGACAGGAACCTTTCACCCTATCAACACACAAATTTATACACATATATAGACTGATAATCTGATCTTGATTGCAAATATTCAGCCAAATCGGACATGTTTTGCCTCTACAACGGCTGGAAAACTACAGCGATTTTGTAGGCCTCAAGCCTGTATTATCGCTTTTTTCAAATCTAAATGGACAGAAGTCAGGAACCTTTGACCCTATCGACACATAAATTGACATACATATATAGACTGATATTGTGATCTTGATTGCAAATTTTGAGCCAAATCAGATATTTGTTGCCTCTAATATGGCCAAAGAGCAACAGCCATTTTGTAGGCCATAAGCCTGTATTATCGCTTTTTTCAAGCCTAAATGGACAGAAGTCAGGAACCTTTGACCCTATCAACACACAAATTTACACACATATATATACAGACCACTTGATCATGAGTACTAATTTGGAGCCCAATCAGACTTTTCTTCTCTTTTTAATAAATAGAAACACACTGATAGGGAATGTTCTGTCTTACTTATAGAGTGATAGATTTCCAGCAGGTTATATGTGGTCTCTTGCTGCGCTCTGGTGGTCATTTGGTGAAACAGCTACAGGTGAATTATTCTAAATTAAAGCTCTGCTGAACTTATTCAATCTTGCTTGTCTTGCTTAATTGAACATCTTTATCCTTCTTGTTCATGATGGTCAGCCACCTGGGTCATTCTTGTTTATGCTTCACTCACTTAATTTTTTTTTATTTGCATAATATGCAAAACCTACTTTTGAGATCTTGTCCTTGGATCCTTGACCAATCATGACATATTTGGTGTCAAACAGTTCAGCAGAGCTTACTCCTCAATAATTATTAAAAAAATCTTTACATTTATAAACAATATGGCCGCCATATGCAAATGAGTTCTACCATGGTGCAGTAAAATGTCTTTAACACTTATAACTTTTGAATGCTTAACCTGACACTAATACCACTTCAGTCCTTTGATCATTACATGATTCTCAGATACCTTGTCAGTTTAAGTAGACATACACCCCCCCAGGGGGCGGGGCAAATGCTCGATAGCTGTTTCTCTAGAACCATACAAGCTATCAAGGTCATCCTAGCCAATTATCATCTATGGCCCATGCACTAATGGTACACCAAATGAAAATTTGATATGGACACTTTTGTGGTCACTATTAGCCAATCACATTCCAGCAAGCTTTTAACAGGCGGAATGTTAATCAGGTCAAAACTTATATACTATATACGGGTTATTTATATGCCCTTTTTATGCCTTGTGTTTTTTCAATTTAAGAACTGAATTTGTTTCACCAAATGCCCACTAGAGTGCAGTAAGACACCACATAAAACCTGATGAACACTACAGCTCAATTTATCAATGCTTTTCAACTAGTTTACTCACACCACTCATCTAGCATTGCCATTATGGTCTTTATGGTCACGCTGGTCACCCAGCTTGGTTATGCTGGCCATCCAGCTTGGTCATGCTGGCCATTCACATTGGTCATTATGGTCCTGCTGGTCATTCAGCTTTGTCCTCATAGTAATGGTGGTCTTCCAGCTTGGTCATACTGGCCAACCACCTTTGCCATGCTGGTCATCCAGTTTGGTCATTATGGTCTTCCAGCTTGGTAAATATGGTCAACAAGTTTGTCATCCAGATTAGTCATGCTGGTAATCTAGCTTGGTCTTCACGGTCATGCTGGTCATCCTCATCCAGTTTGGCGATGCCGGTCAACCGGCAACATGTTTTAAGCCTAACTGGCCTCCAGGGGTCTCTTTGCCTGTGACGCTCGAACCCCGTAAATCGCCGCTTGCGGCTATATTTATTAGGGGTTCGAGCACGTAGTGCTAGAAACCCTATTGTAATTGTTCTGATTATTATTATTATTATTATTATAGTTCTTATTCTTTTTCTGCCATAGAAGTGATTGGGCAGAAGAAACCGTAAGGCCTACAGGGCTGAGACTTGGTCATATGGTAGTACTTCTCACCGCTACTCAGATTCAAAAGATGAGCCCGATCGGCCTCAAGGGGGCGCTATGGCGAAGGTCAACGCGTTTGGCCTTGTAACTCCTACGCCCTGATAGCTAGAGCAAAAATTCTTGCATTATATGATTCCTTGGTTAATGGCAAATCAAAAAGGTCAATAGAACCACTAAGCTCCGCCCACTTAGATTTTTTGCTATTTAGCATAATATGCAAAACCTACTTTTGAGAACTTGTCCTAGGGTCATTGACCAATCCTGTCATATTTGGTGTCAAACAACTCAGCAGAGTCCCAACCTCAATAATTATCGAAAAAATTGTGAAATTTGTAAACAATATGGCCGCCATATGCAAATTAATCTTACCGTGGCACACCCAAATTTACTCTAACAGCTGTAACTTTTGAATGCTTAAACCTACACTAATGCCACTTTACATCTTTGATGCCAACATGATTCTGAGGTAGCCCGTCAATCTGTGTAGACATACGCCCCCAGGGGGCGGAGCCAAAGCTAAAAATCTGTTTCTCAGGAACCGTACAAGCTATGAAGCTCTCCTTTGGCATGTATCATCTATGGCCTATGTCCTAATGTTTTACAGAAGGAAAAGTTGATATGCAAATTTTTGCGATCGTTATTAGCCAATCAGATTCCAGCAAGCTTTTGACAGGCTAAACAATGACCAATCAGGACAATACATATACCCTACATGTATCTCAGGGCCTTCTATCATCCATTAAAATATGGCGTTGATTGGCCTCAAGGGGGCGCTATAGCAGAAAATCAGTTATATCTAAAGGTACAAGTGGCCTAGGCTTGTTATTCTTTTTTAGTTGTATACGTTGCTGTAGCCTTTACAACTTTGTAATTACATATGTTTACCAAAAATGCAAAGATTTTCATCAGTGGCCAAAAGAGTAAAAATTCCTCTTTTCGAACTTGTCTTTAAGTCCTTAATCAATCAAAACAAATTTGGTCTTGGTGCAATCTTGAGACACTGTAGGTAAATAATTATCAAAAAAATCTTGACATTTTTACTATTCGAGGCCCATAAACCTTGATCAAACATGTACGTGAAAGCCTTTTCAGAGTTATTTGGCCAAAACTCTGTCAAAGTTTAAAACATGCCAAAACTGTTGAAGCTACTAATTAACCATGACATTTGAAGTACATGTGCCAAGTATGAGCCAAATAAGTCTTCAGTAGGCTCTACAGTGAAAAAATAACTATTTTCAATTTATTCTATTTATCGCTATTTTCCAACCTAAATGGACAGAAGACAGGAACCTTTCACCCTATCAACACACAAATTTATACACATATATAGACTACTAATCTGATCTTGATTGCAAATTTTCAGCCAAATCGGACATGTTTTGCCTCTACAACGGCTGGAAAACTACAGCGATTTTGTAGGCCTCAAGCCTGTATTATCGCTTTTTTCAAATCTAAATGGACAGAAGTCAGGAACCTTTGACCCTATTGACACAGAAATTGACATACATATATAGACTGATATTGTGATCTTGATTGCAAATTTTGAGCCAAATCAGATATTTTTTGCCTCTAATATGGCCAAAGAGCAACAGCCATTTTGTAGGCCATAAGCCTGTATTATCGCTTTTTTCAAGCCTGAATGGACAGAAGTCAGGAACCTTTGACCCTATCAACACACAAATTTACACACATAAATATACAGACCACTTGATCATGAGTACCAATTTGGAGCCCAATCGGACTTTTCTTCTCTTTTTAATAAATAGAAACACACTGATAGGGAATGTTCTGTCTTTCTGATAGAATGATAGATTTCCAGCAGGTTATATGTGGTCTCTTGCTGCGCTCTGGTGGTCATTTGGTGAAACAGCTACAGGTGATTTATTCTAAATTAAAGCTCTGCTGAACTTATTTAATCTTGCTTGTCTGGCTTAATTGAACATCTTTATCCTTCTTGGTCATGCTGCTCAGCCACCTGGGTCATTCTTGTTTATGCTCCACCCAATAATTTTTTTTTTAATTTGCATAATATGCAAAACCTACTTTTGAGATCTTGTCTTTGCCTCCTTGACCAATCATGACATGTTTGGTGTCAAACAGTTCAGCAGAGCTTACTCCTCAACAATTATAAAAAAAATCTTTACATTTATAAACAATATGGCCACCATATGCAAATTAGTTTTACCATGGTGCAGTAAAATGTCTTTAACACTTAGAACTTTTGAATGCTTAACCTGACACTAATACCACTTCAGTCCTTTGATCATTACATGATTCTCAGATACCCTGTCAGTTTAAGTAGACATACACCCCCAGGGGGCGGAGCCAATGCTCGATAGCTGTTTCTCTAGAACCATACAAGCTATCAAGGTCATCCTAGCCAATTATCATCTATGGCCCATGCACTAATGGTACACCAAATGAAAATTTGATATGGACACTTTTGTGGTCACTATTAGCCAATCACATTCCAGCAAGCTTTTAACAGGCGGAATGTTAATCAGGTCAAAACTTATATACTATATACGGGTTATTTATATGCCCTTTTTATGCCTTGTGTTTTTTCAATTTAAGAACTGAATTTGTTTCACCAAATGCGCAATAGAGTGCAGTAAGACACCACATAAAACCTGATGAACACTACAGCTCAATTTATCAATGCTTTTCAACTAGTTTACTCACACCACTCATCTAGCATTGCCATTATGGTCTTTATGGTCACGCTGGTCACCCAGCTTGGTTATGCTGGCCATCCAGCTTGGTCATGCTGGCCATTCACATTGGTCATTATGGTCCTGCTGGTCATTCAGCTTTGTCCTCATAGTAATGGTGGTCTTCCAGCTTGGTCATACTGGCCAACCACCTTTGCCATGCTGGTCATCCAGTTTGGTCATTATGGTCTTCCAGCTTGGTCAATATGGTCAACAAGTTTGTCATCCAGATTAGTCATGCTGGTAATCTAGCTTGGTCTTCACGGTCATGCTGGTCATCCTCATCCAGTTTGGCGATGCCGGTCAACCGGCAACATGTTTTAAGCCTAACTGGCCTCCAGGGGTCTCTTTGCCTGTAACGCTCGAACCCCGTAAATCGCCGCTTGCGGCTATATTTATTATTAGGGGTTCGAGCACGTAGTGCTAGAAACCCTATTGTAATTGTTCTGATTATTATTATTATTATTATTATTCTTATTCTTTTTCTGCCATAGAAGTGATTGGGCAGAAGAAACCGTAAGGCCTACAGGGCTGAGACTTGGTCATATGGTAGTACTTCTCACCGCTACTCAGATTCAAAAGATGAGCCCGATCGGCCTCAAGGGGGCGCTATGGCGAAGGTCAACGCGTTTGGCCTCGTAACTCCTACGCCCTGATAGCTAGAGCAAAAATTCTTGCATTATATGATTCCTTGGTAAATGGCAAATCAAAAAGGTCAATAGAACCACTAAGCTCCGCCCACTTAGATTTTTTGCTATTTAGCATAATATGCAAAACCTACTTTTGAGAACTTGTCCTAGGGTCATTGACCAATCCTGTCATATTTGGTGTCAAACAACTCAGCAGAGTCCCAACCTCAATAATTATCAAAAAAATTGTGAAATTTGTAAACAATATTGCCGCCATATGCAAATTAATCTTACCGTGGCACACCCAAATTTACTCTAACAGCTGTAACTTTTGAATGCTTAAACCTACACTAATGCCACTTTAGACCTTTGATGCCAACATGATTCTGAGGTAGCCCGTCAATCTGTGTAGACATACGCCTCCAGGGGGCGGAGCCAAAGCTAAAAATCTGTTTCTCAGGAACCGTACAAGCTATGAAGCTCTCCTTTGGCATGTATCATCTATGGCCTATGTCCTAATGTTTTACAGAAGGAAAATTTGATATGCAAATTTTTGCGATCGTTATTAGCCAATCAGTTTCCAGCAAGCTTTTGACATGCTAAACAATGACCAATCAGGACGATACTTATACCCTACATGTATCTCAGGGCCTTCTATCATCCATTAAAATATGGCGTTGATTGGCCTCAAGGGGGCGCTATAGCAGAAAATCAGTTATATCTAAAGGTACAAGTGGCCTAGGCTTGTTATTCTTTTTTAGTTGTATACTTTGCTGTAGCCTTTACAACTTTGTAATTACATGTATTTACCAAAAATGCAAAGATTTTCATCAGTGGCCAAAAGAGTAAAAATGGCTCTTTTCGAACTTGTCTTTAAGTCCTTAATCAATCAAAACAAATTTGGTCTTTATGCAATCTTGAGACCCTGTAGGTAAATAATTATCAAAAAAATCTTGACAAATTAACTACTTGAGGCCCATAAACCTTGATCAAACATGTACGTGAAAGCCTTTTCAGAGTTATTTGGCCAAAACTCTGTCAAAGTTTAAAACATTCCAAAACTGTTGAAGCTACTAATTAACAATGACATTTGAAGTACATGTGCCAAGTATGAGCCAAATAAGTCTTCAGTAGGCTCTACGGTGAAAAAATAACTATTTTCAATTTATTCTATTTATCGCTATTTTCCAACCTAAATGGACAGAAGACAGGAACCTTTCACCCTATCAACACACAAATTTATACACATATATAGACTGATAATTTGCAAATTTTCAGCCAAATCGGACATGTTTTGCCTCTACAACGGCTGGAAAACTACAGCGATTTTGTAGGCCTCAAGCCTGTATTATCGCTTTTTTCAAATCTAAATGGACAGAAGTCAGGAACCTTAGACCCTATTGACACAGAAATTGACATACATGTATAGACTGATATTGTGATCCTGATTGCAAATTTTGAGCCAAATCTGATATTTTTTGCCTCTAATATGGCCAAAGAGCAACAGCCATTTTGTAGGCCATAAGCCTGTATTATCACTTTTTTCAAACCTAAATGGTCAGAAGTCAGGAACCTTTGACCCTATCGACACACAAATTTACATACATGTATATACAGACCACTTGATCATGAGTACCAATTTGGAGCCCAATCGGACTTTTCTTCTCTTTTTAATAAATAGAAACACACTGATAGGGAATGTTCTGTCTTTCTGTTAGAGTGATAGATTTCCAGCAGGTTATATGTGGTCTCTTGCTGCGCTCTGGTGGTCATTTGGTGAAACAGCTACAGGTGAATTATTCTAAATTAAAGCTCTGCTGAACTTATTCAATCTTGCTTGTCTTTCTTAATTGAACATCTCTATCCTTCTTGTTCATGATGTTCAGCCGCCTGGGTCATTCTTGTTTATGCTCCACCCACTTAATTTTTTTTTAAATTTGCATAATATGCAAAACCTACTTTTGAGATCTTGTCCTTGGATCCTTGACCAATCATGACATGTTTGGTGTCAAACAGTTCAGCAGAGCTTACTCCTCAATAATTATTAAAAAAATCTTTACATTTATAAACAATATGGCCGCCATAAGCAAATGAGTTCTACCATGGTGCAGTAAAATGTCTGTAACACTTATAACTTTTGAATGCTTAACCTGACACTAATACCACTTCAGTCCTTTGATCATTACATGATTCTTAGATACCCTGTCAGTTTAAGTAGACATACACCCCTACGGGGCGGGGCCAATGCTCGATAGCTGTTTCTCTAGAACCATACAAGCTATCAAGGTCATCCTAGCCAATTATCATCTATGGCCCATGCACTAATGGTACACCAAATGAAAATTTGATATGGACACTTTTGTGGTCACTATTATCCAATCACATTCCAGCAAGCTTTTAACAGGCGGAATGTTAATCAGGTCAAAACTTATATACTATATACGGGTTATTTATATGCCCTTTTTATGCCTTGTGTTTTTTCAATTTAAGAACTGAATTTGTTTCACCAAATGCCCACTAGAGTGCAGTAAGACACCACATAAAACCTGATGAACACTACAGCTCAATTTATCAATGCTTTTCAACTAGTTTACTCACACCACTCATCTAGCATTGCCATTATGGTCTTTATGGTCACGCTGGTCACCCAGCTTGGTTATGCTGGCCATCCAGCTTGGTCATGCTGGCCATTCACATTGGTCATTATGGTCCTGCTGGTGATTCAGCTTTGTCCTCATAGTAATGGTGGTCTTCCAGCTTGGTCATACTGGCCAACCACCTTTGCCATGCTGGTCATCCAGTTTGGTCATTATGGTCTTCCAGCTTGGTCAATATGGTCAACAAGTTTGTCATCCAGATTAGTCATGCTGGTAATCTAGCTTGGTCTTCACGGTCATGCTGGTCATCCTCATCCAGTTTGGCGATGCCGGTCAACCGGCAACATGTTTTAAGCCTAACTGGCCTCCAGGGGTCTCTTTGCCTGTAACGCTCGAACCCCGTAAATCGCCGCTTGCGGCTATATTTATTATTATTATTATTATTCTTATTCTTTTTCTGCCATAGAAGTGATCGGGCAGAAGAAACCGTAAGGCCTACAGGGCTGAGACTTGGTCATATGGTAGTACTTCTCACCGCTACTCAGATTCAAAAGATGAGCCCGATCGGCCTCAAGGGGGCGCTATGGCGAAGGTCAACGCGTTAGGCCTCGTAACTGCCACGCCCTGATAGCTAGAGCAAAAATTCTTGCATTATATGATTCCTTGGTTAATGGCAAATCAAAAAGGTCAATAGAACCACTAAGCTCCGCCCACTTAGATTTTTTGCTATTTAGCATAATATGCAAAACCTACTTTTGAGAACTTGTCCTAAACTCAATGACCAATCCTGTCATATTTGGTGTCAAACAACTCAGCAGAGTCCCAACCTCAATAATTATCAAAAAAATTGTGAAATTTGTAAACGATATGGCCGCCATATGCAAATTAATCTTACCGTGGCACACCCAAATTTACTCTAACAGCTGTAACTTTTGAATGCTTAAACCTACACTAATGCCACTTTAGACCGTTGATGACAACATGTTTCTGAGGTAGCCCGTCAATCTGTGTAGACATACGCCCCCAGGGGGCGGAGCCAAAGCTAAAAATCTGTTTCTCAGGAACCGTACAAGCTATGAAGCTCTCCTTTGGCATGTATCATCTATGGCCTATGTCCTAATGTTTTACAGAAGGAAAATTTGATATGCAAATTTTTGCGATCGTTATTAGCCAATCAGTTTCCAGCAAGCTTTTGACATGCTAAACAATGACCAATCAGGACGATACTTATACCCTTCATGTAACTCAGGGCCTTCTATCATCCATTAAAATATGGCGTTGATTGGCCTCAAGGGGGCGCTATAGCAGAAAATCAGTTATATCTAAAGGTACAAGTGGCCTAGGCTTGTTATTCTTTTTTAGTTGTATACTTTGCTGTAGCCTTTACAACTTTGTAATTACATGTATTTACTAAAAATGGAAAGATTTTCATCAGTGGCCAAAAGAGTAAAAATTGCTCTTTTCGAACTTGTCTTTAAGTCCTTAATCAATCAAAATAACTTTGGTCTTGATGCAATCTTGAGACCCTGTAGGTAAATAATTATCAAAAAAATCTTGACATTTTAACTATTTGAGGCCCATAAACCTTGATCAAACATGTACGTGAAAGCCTTTTCAGAGTTATTTGGCCAAAACTCTGTCAAAGTTTAAAACATGCCAAAACTGTTGAAGCTACTAATTAACAATGACATTTGAAGCACATGTGCCAAGTATGAGCCAAATAAGTCTTCAGTAGGCTCTACAGTGAAAAAATAACTATTTTCAATTTATTCTATTTATCGCTATTTTCCAACCTAAATGGACAGAAGACAGGAACCTTTCACCCTATCAACACACAAATTTATACACATATATAGACTGATAATCTGATCTTGATTGCAAATTTTCAGCCAAATCGGACATGTTTTCCCTCTACAACGGCTGGAAAACTACAGCGATTTTGTAGGCCTCAAGCCTGTATTATCGCTTTTTTCAAACCTAAATGGACATAAGTCAGGAACCTTTGATCCTATCGACACAGAAATTGACATACATATATAGACTGATATTGTGATCTTGATTGCAAATTTTGAGCCAAAACAGATATTTTTTGCCTCTAATATGGCCAAAGAGCAACAGCCATTTTGTAGGCCATAAGCCTGTATTATCACTTTTTTCAAACCTAAATGGACAGAAGTCAGGAACCTTTGACCCTATCAACACACAAATTTACACACATATATATGCAGACCACTTAATCATGAGTACCAATTTGGAGCCCAATCGGACTTTTCTTCTCTTTTTAATAAATAGAAACACACTGATAGGGAATGTTCTGTCTTACTTATAGAGTGATAGATTTCCAGCAGGTTATATGTGGTCTCTTGCTGCGCTCTGGTGGTCATTTGGTGAAACAGCTACATTTGAATTATTCTAAATTAAAGCTCTGCTGAACTTATTTAATCATTTTTGTCTTGCTTAATTGAACATATTTATCCTTCTTGGTCATGCTAGTCAGCCACCTGGGTCATTCTTATTTATGCTCCACCCACTTAATTTTTTTTTAATTTGCATAATATGCAAAACCTACTTTTGAGATCTTGTCTTTGCCTCCTTGACCAATCATGACATGTTTGGTGTCAAACAGTTCAGCAGAGCTTACTCCTCAATAATTATAAAAAAAAAATCTTTACATTTATAAACAATATGGCCGCCATATGCAAATTAGTTTTACCATGGTGCAGTAAAATGTCTTTAACACTTATAACTTTTGAATGCTTAACCTGACACTAATACCACTTCAGTCCTTTGATCATTACATGATTCTCAGATACCCTGTGAGTTTAAGTAGACATACACCCCCCCAGGGGGCGGGGCCAATGCTCGATAGCTGTTTCTCTACAACCATACAAGCTATCAAGGTCATCCTTGCCAATTATCATCTATGGCCCATGCACTAATGGTACACCAAATGAAAATTTGATATGGACACTTTTGTGGTCACTATTAGCCAATCACATTCCAGCAAGCTTTTGACAGGCAGAATGTTTATCAGGTCAAAACTTATACACTATATATGGGTTATTTATATGCCCTTTTTATGCCTTGTGTTTTTTGAATTTAAGAACTGAAGTTGTTTCACCAAATGCCCACTAGAGTGCAGCAAGACACCACATAAAACCTGATGAACACTACAGCTCAATTTATCAATGCTTTTCAACTAGTTTACTCACACCACTCATCTAGCATTGTCATTTTGGTCTTTATGGTCACGCTGGTTACCCAGCTTGGTTATCCAGTTTGGTGATGACGGTCAACCAGCAACAGGTTTTAAGCCTAACTGGCCTCCAGGGGCCTCTTTGCCTGTGACGCTCGAACCCCGTAAATCGCCGCTTGCGGCTATATTTATTATTATTATTCTTATTCTTTTTCTGCCATAGAAGTGATCGGGCAGAAGAAACCGTAAGGCCTACAGGGCTGAGACTTGGTCATATGGTAGTACTTCTCACCGCTACTCAGATTCAAAAGATGAGCCAAATCGGCCTCAAGGGGGCGCTATGGCGAAGGTCAACGCGTTAGGCCTCGTAACTGCCACGCCCTGATAGCTAGAGCAAAAATTCTTGCATTATATGATTCCTTGGTTAATGGCAAATCAAAAAGGTCAATAGAACCACTAAGCTCCGCCCACTTAGATTTTTTGCTATTTAGCATAATATGCAAAACCTACTTTTGAGAACTTGTCCTAGGGTCATTGACCAATCCTGTCATATTTGGTGTCAAACAACTCAGCAGAGTCCCAACCTCAATAATTATCAAAAAAATTGTGAAATTTGTAAACAATATGGCCGCCATATGCAAATTAATCTTACCGTGGCACACCCAAATTTACTCTAACAGCTGTAACTTTTGAATGCTTAAACCTACACTAATGCCACTTTAGACCTTTGATGCCAACATGATTCTGAGGTAGCCCGTCAATCTGTGTAGACATACGCCTCCAGGGGGCGGAGCCAAAGCTAAAAATCTGTTTCTCAGGAACCGTACAAGCTATGAAGCTCTCCTTTGGCATGTATCATCTATGGCCTATGTCCTAATGTTTTACAGAAGGAAAATTTGATATGCAAATTTTTGCGATCGTTATTAGCCAATCAGTTTCCAGCAAGCTTTTGACAGGCTAAACAATGACCAATCAGGACGATACTTATACCCTCCATGTATCTCAGGGCCTTCTATCATCCATTAAAATATGGCGTTGATTGGCCTCAAGGGGGCGCTATAGCAGAAAATCAGTTATATCTAAAGGTACAAGTGGCCTAGGCTTGTTATTCTTTTTAGTTGTATACTTTGCTGTAGCCTTTACAACTTTGTAATTACATGTGTTTACCAAAAATGCAAAGATTTTCATCAGTGGCCAAAAGAGTAAAAATTGCTCTTTTCGAACTTGTCTTTAAGTCCTTAATCAATCAAAATAACTTTGGTCTTGATGCAATCTTGAGACCCTGTAGGTAAATAATTATCAAAAAAATCATGACATTTTAACTATTTGAGGCCCATAAACCTTGATCAAACATGTACGTGAAAGCCTTTTCAGAGTTATTTGGCCAAAACTCTGTCAAAGTTTAAAACATTCCAAAACTGTTGAAGCTACTAATTAACAATGACATTTGAAGTACATGTGCCAAGTATGAGCCAAATAAGTCTTCAGTAGGCTCTACAGTGAAAAAATAACTATTTTCAATTTATTCTATTTATCGCTATTTTCCAACCTAAATGGACAGAAGACAGGAACCTTTCACCCTATCAACACACAAATTTATACACATATATAGACTGATAATCTGATCTTGATTGCAAATTTTCAGCCAAATCGGACATGTTTTGCCTCTACAACGGCTGGAAAACTACAGCGATTTTGTAGGCCTCAAGTCTGTATTATCGCTTTTTTCAAATCTAAATGGACAGAAGTCAGGAACCTTTGACCCTATTGACACAGAAATTGACATACATATATAGACTGATATTGTGATCCTGATTGCAAATTTTGAGCCAAATCAGATATTTTTTGCCTCTAATATGGCCAAAGAGCTACAGCGATTTTGTAGGCCATAAGCCTGTATTATCACTTTTTTCAAACCTAAATAGTCAGAAGTCAGGAACCTTTGACCCTATCAACACACAAATTTACATACATGTATATACAGACCACCTGATCATGACTGCAAAGTTTGAGCCAAATCAGATATTTTTTGCCTCTAATATGGCCAAAGAGCAACAGCCATTTTGTAGGCCATAAGCCTGTATTATCACTTTTTTCAAACCTAAATGGTCAGAAGTCAGGAACCTTTGACCCTATCGACACACAAATTTACATACATGTATATACAGACCACTTGATCATGAGTACCAATTTGGAGCCCAATCGGACTTTTCTTCTCTTTTTAATAAATAGAAACACACTGATAGGGAATGTTCTGTCTTACTTATAGAGTGATAGATTTCCAGCAGGTTATATGTGGTCTCTTACTGCGCTCTGGTGGTCATTTGGTGAAACAGCTACAGGTGAATTATTCTAAATTAAAGCTCTGCTGAACTTATTCAATCTTGCTTGTCTTGCTTAATTGAACATATTTATCCTTCTTGTTCATGTTGGTCAGCCGCCTGGGTCATTCTTGTTTATGCTCCACCCACTTAATTTTTTTTAAATTTGCATAATATGCAAAACCTACTTTTGAGATCTTGTCCTTGCATCCTTGACCAATCATGACATGTTTGGTGTCAAACAGTTCAGCAGAGCTTACTCCTCAATAATTATTAAAAAAATCTTTACATTTATAAAAAATATGGCCGCCATATGCAAATGAGTTCTACCATGGTGCAGTAAAATGTCTTTAACACTTATAACTTTTGAATGCTTAACCTGACACTAATACCACTTCAGTCCTTTGATCATTACATGATTCTCAGATACCCTGTCAGTTTAAGTAGACATACACCCCCCCAGGGGGCGGGGCCAATGCTCGATAGCTGTTTCTCTAGAACCATACAAGCTATCAAGGTCATCCTAGCCAATTATCATCTATGGCCCATGCACTAATGGTACACCAAATGAAAATTTGATATGGACACTTTTGTGGTCACTATTAGCCAATCACATTCCAGGAAGCTTTTAACAGGCGGAATGTTAATCAGGTCAAAACTTATATACTATATACGGGTTATTTATATGCCCTTTTTATGCCTTGTGTTTTTTCAATTTAAGAACTGAATTTGTTTCACCAAATGCCCACTAGAGTGCAGTAAGACACCACATAAAACCTGATGAACACTACAGCTCAATTTATCAATGCTTTTCAACTAGTTTACTCACACCACTCATCTAGCATTGCCATTATGGTCTTTATGGTCACGCTGGTCACCCAGCTTGGTTATGCTGGCCATCCAGCTTGGTCATGCTGGCCATTCACATTGGTCATTATGGTCCTGCTGGTCATTCAGCTTTGTCCTCATAGTAATGGTGGTCTTCCAGCTTGGTCATACTGGCCAACCACCTTTGCCATGCTGGTCATCCAGTTTGGTCATTATGGTCTTCCAGCTTGGTCAATATGGTCAACAAGTTTGTCATCCAGATTAGTCATGCTGGTAATCTAGCTTGGTCTTCACGGTCATGCTGGTCATCCTCATCCAGTTTGGCGATGCCGGTCAACCGGCAACATGTTTTAAGCCTAACTGGCCTCCAGGGGTCTCTTTGCCTGTAACGCTCGAACCCCATAAATCGCCGCTTGCGGCTATATTTATTATTATTATTCTTTTTCTCCTGAAAAAACAGTTGTGCAGCCTAAACCGTAAGTCATAGAGAAATGAAACTTGGTAGGTAGATGTAGGATCAGTGCATCTCGGTGGACAACAAAAATGGCACCGATTGGTCAAGTGGTGGCGCTATAAACAAGGATATTCATTTTTCACAATTTTCTCAATAACTCAAAAACCATAAGACCTACATTCAAAATTCTTTTTTTGATGGATTCCTTGGGTCAATACCAACAACTTTCCAATTTGGACCATGCACTTCCGTCTATATAGATTTTTTGCTAATTTGCATAATATGCAAAACCTACTTTTGCAAACTAGTCCTAGGCATTTTGACCAATCCTGGCATGTTTGGTATCAAAACACTCATGAGAGCATGCGCTTCAATATTCATTAAGAAAAAGTTGAAATATGTAAACAATATGGCCGCCATATGCAAATTAGTGCTTCCGGATATATGCCCCATTCACTTCAAGAGGTAAATTTGGAGCACTGTTTCTCAGCAACCGTGCAACCTAGCAAGTTGAAACTTTGCATGCAGAATCTATCATACAGCCTCTAAAGGATGTTCAAAGGGCAACTTAATCAATCAACATGGCTGAACACCATCAGCCAATCAGCATTCAGCAGACATTTTGGCAGGCTGAATGTTGCCCAATCTGGATGATATTTGGCAGTTATGTTCAGGTGGAGACGCTGTAGTGACCTGCAAAGTGCTGAAACAATCCGCCCACTGGGGGGCGCTGTTCCAAAAAAACGAGTATATGTCAATCATGCTGTACTATTTTGACATCTAATTGTTTTTGCCATATTTAGTACAGTGGCTCTGACAAATTTCTCAATACAACTATGTTTAAAAAGTGCTTTGTTCATTCATAATTGCTAATTGTTTGAAAATAGCTATATTGAAACTACTCTCTGAATATTTGGCCTATCACCTCCATTTCAGTCTTGCTGCACACTGTAGAGTCTCTAGGTAAATGTTCATTAAAAACATTTGTGAAAATTTCACATACAATACTCTCCAGGCATCAAGCAATCTGTGCGTCCTTGGAATTTCTAACCTAAATTGCTGTAACTCTGCAGTATTTGCTGTAATCTCACAATGTTAAAGACCTCTGTACAATATCACTCTGATGAAGCGCCATTTAATACAGAACTAGATTAAGAATAACTTGACATTACATGTCATATCAGAACATTCACTCCTTTGTGCCTCTTCTCAACATTAATAACAGGTGAAAGACTTTTGATCATTTCTAAATGTGACAGAATGTCTCCAATTGTGTTAGACCTTCTTACACATCACCATCCTATGCTCTAGTAGGCACCATTGTGCTAGTTGGTGCTTGATGAAGCGCCATTTAATTCAGAACTAGATTTATAATAACTTCGTAATTACATGTCATATCAGAACATTCACTCCTTTGTGTTAATTTAAACTTGTTTGGTCAAACATTTCAGCTTGTTCTGCAAAGGTTCAAAGGTCAATCTGAATACCACTTTGTGAACATTCTGGTTGAAGCCACCTGATCAATACCAGTAACATGTAGACACCTTTTGACTAGTTCTAACTCACTTAATGAATATCCTACAAAGTTCACTAGATTTACATGTGAATTTAAGCACTGATCAGGTTGAAAGGCCTCTGCTCAACATTAATAACAGGTGAAAAACTTGATAATTTCTAAATGTGACAGGGCATCTCCAATCATATAAGACCTTCTTACACATCACCATTCAATGCTCCAGTAGGCACCATTGTGCAAGTTGGTGCTTGAACCCGATGATTGCCGCTTGCGGCCATATTTTATTTTACTGTTGTTTCTATGTGTTGATTTTCTAGTGCAGTCTATTTACTAATCAGCTACTGGGAGATTAACTTATTAAATTAATCTAGCTCTTAGTTACTCGTACAAAATAATGACTATGGATTTACTATGATTTTATATAGTAACTATAGTTATTGCAAGCCTACCCTGAACTACTAGGCTTCCCTTTATCCTCTATGTTTAATCAGTGATACTGCTATAGTTATGCTATTGTAGTTCATAGTTATTTTGTGGTAAACTGTGATTCTACCATGAAATACTGTGGGACCCAACTGTGTCTGTTCATAATCACATATATAATGAAATAATCTTAGATAAAGCTGGTTCCTCTTGAGCTCCTCTAGCTCTGGAGCTTCAGGGTGCTGAGGTAGTATCTTGTTAGACTTGTGGTTGAGGAGCTTTAGCTGAGCTCCAGCCATTGGAAGCGCCGCTTGAGCGCTGCTTCATTCTGCTGGCTGAGCTCAGTAGAATTGGGGGCTGATACGAGTTTGATGCAGCATTTGGGGAGATAGTTCAACATGTTGGAAGAGAGAACAGAACTGCAGTTAGATTAAATGTAGGATAAAGATAAACCCATAGTACAGTTTAATGCAGGTCATATTATAGGGCAGAACTTACACACCTAATTTAAATTCCTATATTTAACACTTTCTGAAATTTACAGCTCCACTCAGTAAACTGATACAGTATTGAGTTAAATAGCGTATATTAGAAAACCACTTTGTTGTATTATATCTATGTAAATTAGTTTATCTTCTGTCTCTTTTGTTTTATAGAGAGATGCCTCTTAGTTGAAATCTTCAGCAGAGTTACTGGTGAGACTCTTTAACTGCAAGACTTATTGTGTTTCTGCTGTAACACAAACTATTCCACTTATCAGCTCAGCATCAAAGCCTTCACTCCAGTGAAGAACACACACTTTACATCCTACAGTGGGAGATGTGGAGGCTCTATATATTAGGGGTTCCCAAACTTTTGCAACTCACTGCCTTGCTGTTTAAAACCAAATATAGCACAACCATCAACTTTGTAATTTCCTTTTTCTGTGCATGTGAATAGAGTTTCGATCGGCCCAAAAAATACAACAATACTGTAACCTGTTCTGTATTCATTATACAGATGTAATTTGAATTTGCAAAAGCTTCATTACTGTATTCATTATCTAACTGTATAAATTGTGCATTATAGCCATATTACTGCATTCGATATCCAGATGTTATAAGTATTTTTGTTGTTGTGCACCATCTGTGTGACCCTAAACAATAAGGTTCACCTTATGAGTTGCAATATTTGTTTTTCTAAACTGTAAAACACATCATACTAACAGTATAGTAATGCTTGTTGGGCAATAAAGTTTGAGACAAAATGAATAATTTATGCAGATTCTTTAAAAAATGTTAAGTAAATACCATATAAAAGATAGATCATAGATATAATAGGAACTGGGTTCAGGCTCTGTATAAACCGGTCTTTGGCGGCACCGTGTGGCCGCTGTGTGTAACTGCAGCTGCTGTAGCGGTGCGCAGTCTGGAATTATCTGATATAGCAGGGGGATATAATAGGAACTGGGCTCAGGCTCTGTATAAACCGGTCTTTGGCGGCACCGTGTGGCCGCTGTGTGTAACTGCAGCTGCTGTAGCGGTGCGCAGTCTGGTATTATCTGATATAGCAGGGGGATATAATAGGAACTGGGCTCAGGCTCTGTATAAACGGGGCTTTGGCGGCACCGTGTGGCCGCTGTGTGTAACTGCAGCTGCTGTAGCGGTGCGCAGTCTGGTATTATCTGATATAGCAGGGGGATATAATAGGAACTGGGCTCAGGCTCTGTATAAACCGGTCTTTGGCGGCACCGTGTGGCCGCTGTGTGTAACTGCAGCTGCTGTAGCGGTGCGCAGTCTGGTATTATCTGATATAGCAGGGGGATATAATAGGAACTGGGCTCAGGCTCTGTATAAACGGGGCTTTGGCGGCACCGTGTGGCCGCTGTGTGTAACTGCAGCTGCTGTAGCGGTGCGCAGTCTGGTATTATCTGATATAGGAGGGGGATATAATAGGAACTGGGCTCGGGCTCTGTATAAGCTGGTCTTTGGAGGCACCGTGTGGCCGCTGTGTGTAACTGCAGCTGCTGTAGCGGTGTGCAGTCTGGTATTATCTGATATAGCAGGGGGATATAATAGGAACTGGGCTCAGGCTCTGTATAAACCGGTCTTTAGCGGCACCGTGTGGCCGCTGTGTGTAACTGCAGGTGCTGTAGCGGTGCGCAGTCTGGTATTATATGATATAGCAGGGGGATATAATAGGAACTGGGCTTAGGCTCTGTATAAACCGGACTTTGGCGGTACCGTGTGGCCGCTGTGTGTAACTGCAGCTGCTGTAGCTGTGCGCAGTCTGGTATTATCTGATATAGCAGGGGGATATAATAGGAACTGAGCTCAGGCTCTGTATAAACCGGTCTTTGGCGGCACCGTGTGGCCGCTGTGTGTAACTGCAGGTGCTTCTGTAACGGAAGCGGCAGTGTTTGAATATAAATATGAGTATGGCTGGGCCGGGCGCGCGGCCCGCGCTGCTGTGCGCTGCGGCTTTAATGAACTTTATATTGGTGTTCGGTACCGGAGCGGACCTCGTTAGATTCCTCTCTTTCTGCGCCGTTTATCACAATATCACGGGCGGAGCGCCGCTGTGCGGAGGTGAGTTCAGCCTTTACCCACCTAAATAACTACCTAACTACCCAACCTCACCTCCTACTGACCTGTTTATACAGTAAAACCCCACAAATATCCGTTTACAGCGCGTTAAAACACTCTTACACACTGTTTACACCGCGGAGCAGCGCTAACCCGCTCTATTCTCATTAATAATATCTATATTAACCGGAGAAATAAAGAGAATAGATCACAGGCCCGTAGCCAGCATTGTGATGGGGGGGATCTTTTTCCCCCAAAAGTGGACTTCATTTGGCTCTCTACTCCAACGCCCCCTAAATACACGAGCACACTTCAAACCTTTTAATTTAGACATATTTTATTTATTATAAGTTTGTTGTGAATCTGTTGTTGCTGCCCACTGTTAACATAAATTTGATGTTACTCAAACTTCTGTGATGTGACTTCATTGTCTGTGTCTGTTGCTTTGTTCCATTGTCTCTGTTGCTGCCCTCCATTGTCTGTCTCTGATGTTGCTGTCCTTTATTGTCTATCTCTCTACTATTGACATAAATAGATAAGAATTACTTCATTAGGAACACTATCGGTATGGTCATTAAAACTTAAACATGAATTATTAATAATATAAATTGAAGTGTTCTGTCTTATTAAAATCTTCCTATAACTGTGCTGGGACTTCGTTGCCCCCCCCCCCCCCCCCTCCCCCTCCCTTCAGCTCACTGAACTCGGCGCCTGATTGGCTGACAGAGCTCATTTGCATACCGTCTGGTCTGTGAGGGTCTGCTGATTCATTAGATATGCGTGGATTCGTGGAGCGACCAATAATCCGCTTTCATAGACTGTATATAAAGATGGACGCCGTGTCGCCGTTCCCATTCATTCAATGAAAATGAAGCCAAAATCTTCCGCCATTTTGGCGATTCTGAGACCAGAGTCTGCGCAGTAGAGACCTGGGGCCTCATGTACTAAGACTTGCGTGGACTTCCTACTAAAATGTTCCGTACGCTCAGACCTGAAAAGTTCCGTACGCACAAAAAAATACGGATTTATCAAACCGTGCGTAGACAGAATCCCACGTACTTTCTCTTAGTACATCACAATCAACTTGAAATCAAGCGCAAATGCACGAAAACAACACACCTGCCATGACTCCTCCCTCAATTACGCAGAGTACAAAGTTATAATAATAATAATAATAATAATAAAAAAATTATAATAAAAAATATTATTATTATATTATTATTAATATGATATACGCGTAGCATTTAATTACCCATGTTTTAAATTGTATTATTATTATAAGAGGGATAATAAATGATTTCATTTAAATGCTTTAAATGAGTTGCTTACCAAGAAGCCACACGTCACGCATTCAGCTTGTTTTCTTATCCTCCTATGCTCTTGGGAATCTAAAACATCATGGGCCAAAAAAACATAATGGTCACAGAAAATGCACTCTCAATGAATTTGGTCATTAGCAATATTTTCCAATAATAACTCCAGCGCAAACTTTTATGCATTTTTATAGAATCTAGGCTAAGTGGAAACACTTTAAACGATTATTTATGCAAGCCAATGATATTGTCTGATTAATTAACTTTATTTTACCCAATAATGCTTTACTACAATGTGTGCATAAAGAATATCTTAATAGTTGTAATTTCAATGCATCGCCTCTAAGTGTCGCCAAATGACAAAAACACTATATATACGCACAAAAAAAAGGCGTACGCCCGAAACAAAAGTTCCGTGGGGGAACGCACTTTCTCACGTTCAAGTTAAATTTAGTACATCTGACCGTGAGCGTGAAATATGGCGTACGCAATATTTTTGTGCGTACGCACCTTTAGTACATGAGGCCCCAGAGGAGGGAGAAAGACTGTGGAGAGCTCCTACTCATTTAAATAACTCCGCCCCTGAGGGCTGCCTCGCAGTCACAGGCTGCAGAGCGAAGCGGAGCGGAGCTGACGGTCTGTTATTGGTCCCGCCCATAAGCAGCCCTTTTACCATAACCACACCTTTTTTGAATAGAGCTGAATAACGTTTTAAAAAACGAACTCTGTGAGAATATAAAAATTTGACAATATAAGCAGAGGTTACACTAGCTGTTACATTTAAATAATGGAGGTAGAATTACAGTATATTAGAAAAAAACGTGATTGAAAGTTGTCTGTTTTGCCATTGAAACCTATGGGGATGGGTGGAGTTACACAGCTTTCTGCAGCCGAACAGCAGGGGGCGCCCGACCTGTGGTGGCTTCACTTTTGAGAGACGATGCTCTGTCCAGCTATATACAGTCTATGTTCGCTTTTAATAACGCGTTAAAGTTGATATTATTTTTTTCTGCCTCAAATTATTTCAAGCACTGTTTGGATATATGTGAGAATTACTGGTGACTGGATTGCGTTTTGAAGGTAAGAGTGTGGGGGAAGCGCTGGAGGGGGTTGGGTGTGTGTCTCGAGTGTCCTGAGGTAAACAAAGCGAAACACAAACAGATTTAAACTCTAAACACAGTTCCGTAATCCGGAGAGGCAGACGGTTCGAATGGTGTATAACATGTCCGCATTCGATCAAATATGGACGTACGAAAAACGTAAATATGAAAATAATATTTCATAACTTTCATAAACCAGGCATATTTCGCCCTAAATGTTTATTTTCTGAAAGGAGATATGGCTAAATAGGCTAGATAACTGAAAAGCTTTAAAATGGCATATTGGGTGTCTACATTGAACCTATAAGTATTCATAAACACAGCCAGATATTAAATATGATATTTTTCTGGCCCGCCGGCGGTCCAGGGCGTGTTGAGAGGTTAACCCCCTTTTTACACTCTAGCTTGATCGTCAGCATTGCAAAGTGAGTGACTGAATGTTATTGTCACTTAACCTACATTTCTTAAAAATCAACTAAAATCCAGACTTTAGAGTTATCACAATAATAACAGTAATAATCCGGTGTTACATGTACAATTATACTATTGGGCTAAGCCGAGCCCGGCACTTTTAACGCAGGGGAGTTGTAAAGAAATAGAAGCCCTGCACTCAGCAACTTACCGATTTTGGTAAGTTTTTTTTGAACAAGTCACCAATATTTTGGGACAATGTTACCGCCGTTTTCTTCCGTTTTCGCTCCTTGTCTTCTTTTTTACCCATTTTCTCAAGTAACTTTCCCCTGATTCTTATTCTTTCCACAAGCTAAGAACAGAAATGGGGGAATTACCGCCACCTACTGGATTGGTGTAAAACAGTCTGAACAAAATGTTTAAAGAGAAACATTAACAATTTTTCTTACTCGTCAACTACTCTGGGGGCAGGGGGGGGGGGGGGATTTGGGGTGGCTGAGGGGGGTTGTGGGGGATGGGGGGGGGATCGAACGAACCCTTCGATCCCCCCTGGCTACGGGCCTGGATCAGAGTGTAATAAATTAATCATCCCATCAATCATTTAATCAATTAAAGGCTATAATCAGGTTAAAGTAAAACGAGAAACTAATATTTATATATAAAAAATGCATGTAAAAGCACTAAAACAAAACAAAAAAAGATTAGGGCTGGCAATATTGGAGAAAAAAAATTCAAATTACGATATTTAATTGTTCTGCGGTATATATTGGGATATTAAAAATAATTTACTCCAGATTTCCTCAGAGGTCAATGATTTAACATATAACTCACAGTAATGTGTTCCACCAAAAAGGTGTAAATAAAAAAAACAAAACCATTCATTACTCTGTAGGTAGAAGTATAAATACTAGAATTTAAAATACTTCTGTAGAAGTTGAAGTATCAACTCAAGCTTTTTACTCTTTATTTAAAAGTGTTAAAGTACTAGTTTTTAAACTACTTAAAATATAAAAGTAAAAGTAATGTAGGGAAAAAATACCATTAAGGACAAAAGCTTAGGCTGTGGGGCGAGTTCAGCTTTTCAATTTTTTCAAAATCAATCAACCTTTATTTTCACTCCAGAAAACAGAAATGATCCTAAAATACAGTAAAATCAACAAATAAAACCAAAAACAATAATTAAGATTTTATGAAGATAAAAGGAAAACTAGTAAAATCTAATAAAACTAAAAGCAGTTGCAATAATTTAAGTGTGAAGATGTGAAGTGAACAAGCTTAAATCTGTTAAAATTATAAAATTATAAATTATAAAATAGTAGATGAATAAATTATAATGACCTAATAATTTACACATATAGAATAATTAACCCAACACCCATTCTTAATATGCAGAGCTATACATTACAAATATATATGTAAGAAATATTTTTATATATTTCTAACAGTATATTACTCTTATAAATATAAATAATATTTACTGTTCACCGATAAAGATTAGTTACCAAATAAAGTCTGTCTTAATGTTCTGAGTCACAGTTAAGACTTTCCAACAAATAATCATATATCAACCATTTCTCCCATTTCTTTAGAAATCTGATATTTTCTTTATTATTGTAAGTTATTTAATTTAAAGTAAAGAAATATTAAGTGTAAATAACAAAGTTTTAATAATAATAAAAACTAAAATCAGTAGATAATAAGGTTGCACCGATACCGTATCAGTTTGCACAATACAGATATAAATACACAAGCCAGCTACATAAATAACAATCTGATTAATTAATACTTGCCCAAGTAACGGTCTTAAACCTCTTAACGTGCCCTGGCCCACCGGCGGGCCAGAAAAATATCATAATTAATATCTGGCGGGGGGTGGTGGGGACTCTTAAAGAAACAGTGCACAATTTTTTTTTTTCTGTAGGAGTACAGAATGCAGAAACACATTCTTTACTGCAAAATAAGTTATAAAATTAGTAGTTTTTATTCTTATAAATGTTCCAGTCTTTTGGAGAAATAAAGGACTATCCCAGGAGCAGATAATTAATACAATTTTATTTGATTTTATTTTAAATTTTATACTTTTTAGTTTTGAAACCAGAACTTTTACACTTTTACTTGAGTAAAAGTTGATACTTGAGTTGATGCTTCAACTTCTACAGAGGTATTTATATTTTAAACTCTAGTATCTATACTTCTACCTACAGATTAATGAATGTAAATACTTTTGGCACTTTGTTCCTCTTCCTTATCCTGACCCAACTCTTCCTCTCTCCCTTGTCCTGGTTTAACTACACCTTTTCCTGGACTAACTATTACTTTCCCTCCATCCAGAGATATTTTCTCTCTCTCTCTCTCTCTCTCTCTCTCTCTCTCTCTCTCTCTCTCTCTCTCTCTATGAGCTCCAATAGCTACACTGGCCACACTCAGTCCAAAACAAAAATCCCCTTTTTTATGTGTTCATGTCACTGACAGCATTATGTCTAATGATAAAATCCAGTTCCAGCTCTGATTGGCTTATCATAGTCTTTTATTTATTATTAATAATGTGTAGATTCAAATTTGTATATTAGTTATAATAGATTTACACATGCTATTGTTGTAAAAACAGCAGTTATATACTGTATTTAAGGTTTGTAACATGAGATATTTAATTTTAGCATGCTGTATTAAAGCAATTGTAAATAAGATAAGAAAAATCCAGAACTGTGTTAGTGGATAATTTAGTTTGTTAATAAAATGTAAGCATGTATAAAACATGCTAATTGAATACATATTGTGTGATCGCTACATGAACTGTATGAACAGTTTAGTCCACAACAGACAGATGTTGAGTTAAGCGTATTTAGAGTTTTGAAAATGTGAATACAGATCAGATAAAAGCATGTTAGTGATTGTAAAAAACTGTAAATAGACCAGAGCTCATGTGGAGCAGATGATGAATGATGAGATAAGAGGAAGCTCTCTGCCTCCCTCTGGTGGTGGAAACCAGTCTAGCAGCAGGTCTGGATTCAGGCTGAGTGGTGGCTCTCTGCCTCCCTCCTGTGGGGGGATGCCAGCTCTCCCTCACAGCTACTGTCTGTAATGATCATGTTTGCAGTGTAAAGAGAGACTTTTAGCATTAATGCTGCCTGTTTATTTCATATATTAATAAAGTGCAGTGTTTAGTTTATTTTACTGTTGTTTCTATGTGTTGATTTTCTAGTGCAGTCTATTGGCTGATCAGCTGCTGGAAGCTCATCATTAATCTATTAAATTAATCTAGCTCTTAGTTACTCTTACGAAAGAATTACTATGGTTTTACTATGATTTTATATAGTAACTATAGTTATTGCATATATAACCATAACATTACTCTGAACTACTGTGCTTCCTTATGATCACTATGTTTAATTAATGATGCTGCCATAGTTTTACTATTGTAGTTTATAGTTATAGACATAGTTATGTGGTATCTGTGATTTTACCAATAAAAATACTGAGACACATAGTAATTATACAGTTATTACACAGTTATAATACAGTTATTATACAGTTGTTACACAGTTATTACACAGTTATTACACAGTTATAATACAGTTATTACACAGTTATTACACAGTTATTACACAGTTATTATACAGTTGTTACACAGTTGTTACACAGTTGTTACACAGTTGTTACACAGTTATTACACAGTTGGTACACAGTTATTACCCAGTTATTATGCAGTTGTTACACAGTTATTATACTATAATTACACAGTTATTATACAGTTATTATACAGTTATTAATGAATATCTCTTTAATTACTTGGAGGCTTTATGGTGAATATATTATTAACATATTAAAATGTGACACTGCTGTGATTTTAATATGGTATCATATGGTACAGCTGTTATTGTCCTAATAAAATAATTATAATAATTACAGTGTCTTGCAAAAGTATTTAAACCCCTTGAACTTTTTTTTTAATTGTATCACCTTACAACCACAAACTTAAATGTAATTTATTGAGATTTTAAGTGATAGACAAACACAAAGTAGCACACACATTTAAAGTGGAATGAAAATGATACATGTTTACAAAAGTTTAATAAAGTACAAATCTGAAAAGTGTGATATGAAAAAGTTTTCAGACCCCTTTACTCTGAAACCCCTAAATAAAATCCAGTACAATCAATTGCCTTCACAAGTCACTTAATGAGTTAATAGAGTTAATCCAGCGGTGTGTAATTTAGTCTCAGTATAAATACAGCTGTTCTGTGAAGGCCTCAGTGGTTTGTTAGAGAACACTAGTGAACAAACAGCATCATGAAGACCAAGGAACTCACCAGACAGGTCAGAGATAAAGTTGTGGAGAAGAAGTTTAAAGCAGGGTTAGGTTATAAAAACACATCCCCAGCTTTCAGCATCCCAAGGAGCACTGTTCATCAATCCATCATCCAAAAATGAGTAAAAAGGATTCTACAACTGTTTCTACAAACCTACCAGTACATGGCTGTGATTCAAGTGAAAGGTGGCATTACTAAATACTGATAAAGTGGTCATGTATCCTTTTCGTTTTGCTTCACAATTATGTGCTACTTTGTGTTTAATATCCCATAACTCATCATGTACAGAGTGAATAATCACTACAGCTCAGTACTGAGGGGGGAGTTGTGGGTCTGAGGACTTTTTTCAGCCCAAAAACACAGAAGATTCTCTAACAGGATAAAATTCCTTAAATCATTTGGGGAGATAGTTCAACATGTTGGAAAGGAGAACAGAACTGCAGTTAGATTAAATGTAGGATAAAACTAAACCATAGTACAGTTTAATGCAGGTCGTATCATAGAGCAGAACTTACACACCTAATCTGAAAGTGGAAGAAATGAGAACTTCAGACTTTCTTAATTTCTAGTTGAAGTCAAGGTGAAATAGTTTTTCAATATAGTTTTGTTTGACATTCAATTCAATTCAATTTTGACTCAATGTAAAAATATAGAAAAATAAAGGACATTCTTACTTCAATTACATCACTGAAGCTGAGTTTCTCCTGATAATAAGCACATGTATCACTTATGGGTCAGTGTTTATTATGTAGTTTAAATATTACAAAATGTCAGGCCGTGTTAGACAACCTCAGTATTGTCTGAGAGGCTCCAGACTCCAGAAAGTAAATGAGAGAATCTCCTAAAACAGATAAAATGATGATAAAGTTCAGTAAGATGTTATTTAATCAGAACTGTGATGTATTATTATTTACTGAATACCAGAGTCAGAACATATCCTGCTGTTTGTGCTTCAAAACTTCAAGTAGTCTTTTCACCTCAGCAGACCGTGTCCAGCTTTCACTGAGAATCAGCTGCATAAATCTGTGTGTTCAGGTAGAGTCTCACCTGTTCAGGCAGGTAGGTGGAGGGAGTGCTCTGATTGGTCGAGAGAAACATCAGTCATTCTTCTTTAACCTGTAAAATAAATTCCTGTACTTCCTCCTCAGGTGAGGATCCAGATCAAACTGGTTTGAGGTGAAAGTGAAATCTTCAGCAGCTTCTGTTTAGATGAGAGAAGAAGGTGAAGAGCGTTTGGATAAAAAGCACAGAGGTAAAAACTGAAGCTTTAATACTAGAATTTACTGTCTGACTAAAATAGGAGGTCAGTGTGTGTACTTGATAAGTGTGTGTGTGTGTGTGTGTGTGTGTGTTTACAGGATTAGGTGTAATCTGAAGGAAGAAGATGAGCTCCAAAATGAGTGTCTCTGGGGAACAGGACACACAGGAAGCTGAGAGGTGAGAGAAAAATGTGATTGGGTATAAAGTGAAAGGTTTGCTGGAAAGGTTGTAGATGGTGTCTGATACTGGTTGTGTTTTAGACTGGATCAGGATAAGAGATCAGACTCACCTGAACCCAGCTGTGTCTCCATGAAGAGTGACTGGTCAATGGATGAAAACTTAAATTTCAGAAAGGACAACAGTTCTGCTGATCTCAGGTAAAGATGACGTGATTTTGGTGATCTTGAAGAAGTGGTTCTATATATATATGGTTTTATATATATATCTTTTTTTACAACACTCATTATACATGATGCATTATTTTACATTAGAACACTTGTTAACTATATATATATATATATATATATATATATATATATATATATATATACATACAGTCATGGGCGAAAGTGTTGGCACCCCTAAAAGTATTTCTCCCAGAAAATGATTGCAAATACACATTTTCTGTTATACACATGTTTATTTCCTTTGTGTGTATTGTAACACCACAATACAGAGGGAAAAAAAGGCTAATTTGACATAATTTTACACAAAACTCCAAAAATGCATTCTAGTATTTATATTTTTTTATAATATTTTTAATATAATATTTACCTGTATTTATGATATTATTTACCTTTTCTATGGTTTAGTGCAAGTGAGAGAGAAACTCTCTCACAAATATATATATATATATATATATATATATATATATATATATATATATATATATATATACATACATTTTTTTTCTAGTATTTATACATTTTAAACAATATAGTTTTAATATAATATTTTAATATTTACCTGTGTTTATGAATGTGTTTCAAAATAACTTGATTGCTGACTTTGCTTATTTTTAATTCAAATGACTTAAAATAAGGTGTAAATTCTAAGTAAGGCTGATTAACATAATTATTTCTAAAATAACCAAAATAACCTAACACTTATACAATGATTAGTAAGACAAAAGAGGGGAAAGTAAGATTTATTGTTTTAAAATTAGAACATTTAGTGTTTTTTCAGTGTATGTGTAATATATTTACCTGTATATACTTTGTTTACCTTCTGTATGGTTTAGTGTGATTAGGAGAGAGACAGAAGACTCTTCTGAACCCAGCCGTGTGTCTATGAGAGACGATACAGAGACGATACACCTCAGAGAGGAAGGCTGTTCTCCTGAACTCAGGTAAAGGTCATTTAGTGTATGAAAGAGTTCAAGCAGGTGAATGGAGTGTTTTACAACAGGAAAACAATAATCAGCTGTCTGTGTTTATATTCACTAAATAATCCAGTTTCCAGCCATCTGAATTTATTATTAAATAGGCAGCATTATTAACTGAGAAAATTAGGGTATGTTTACGTTTGTTCAGGGTCATGTGGGAAGGTTCTATTGTCATTATGATTTAAAAAGGGCAAACAACACAAGAAAGGTCTGACCTCTGTGCTTTTCAACAGGGGTTTTCCCACCAAGTACCAATTCACATTCTGCTTGAGGATTATATTCTTATTTTACCTGATCAAATACATAATAAATATATTTTTTTTTTTTCTGGATTTTTTGTCTCTCTCTAGTGTAATAGCATACCAAAAAAATTATATACAAACCATAAAAATTATAAATTCACATTCAGGACGGGATCAAATTATTATTTTACCCTCTGTTTATGGGATTATTTTCTTATCTTATAATATATTTATTATAATAAAGTATATATTTATTATAATATAATTATAATAAAGTTTCTATTATAATATACAAATTATTGAAATACTACATAACATAAGAAATACAATAAAAAACATATTCAAATAAAGCTGTTATACTATCATGCTAGCAAATCATGCTAACATGATCTATTTAAAAATCTCACTGTTTAGACAAGATCTTGGTTTTGGAGTCAAAGATAGTTCAAAATGACCACTAATGATGTTAATTAAACTCTGGCAAATTACTAATTACTTGAGTAATCAAATAAACAGGGATTATGAACTGGCTTTTTGAGAGCTGTCACATTATTACTTCTCAGCTACATTAGGGTGTACTCACACTAGACAATCGGTGCCCGTGCATGGTTACCCCCTAAAGCACGGCTCATTTGACTAGTGTGATCGCTCCGAACCCTGCCCGTGCACAGAATACTGTACTCTGCCCTGAAGAGGTAGTCCAGAGTACTAGTCACTTGGACTCGAGTACGGTACTTATGTAGTGTGAGAGCTATCTGTGTCCGAGTACGGAACAAGATGACGTTATTGTAAATAAACCTGGCGGCAAAGGGCTCTTTACACACAAAAAAACTCTAATATTCGATCAAATTCGTGAATACCTTCTAGCTTGTGGATACCAAAGATTCATTTAACAGTGTCGTTGCAAGCTGAAGAAACTGCGTGTGCACTATCTGGAGGTGTGAAATGCACTTCATAAATCTGGATAAATGATGCTGTAATGATGCTGATGATAAAATAATCTGTTTTAAACCAAGTAGTCAACCTAATTGTTGATGACGTAAGTGTGCTCTGGCATAGGTTGTTTAAACGCAGTGTAAGTGCATGTTTCAACCAAACCTTGTTTAGTGTGAGTGCACCCTTAATAGAAGCCATCATTGGCATGGCTGGTAGTATTTCTCGCTGCACCGGATCTGCAGCCTGCATGAAAAATAAATCAGGTTCTCCCAGTGATCTGTCAGATCTCTGAATCTGAGAGGCATTGCTTCAATCTCAACCACAAAACCATATACCTACTAGCCAATAAGCCAATGAGAAATAGTGTGGGGGCAGGCCTTCACAACAGCACTGTTTAACAGGATGCTCACAGCTAACATGAGCACAGCTAACGTGTGGACATTCCCCAGCAACGGACTAAAGGTTAGTGTGTATTTGGAATACCACATAGTTTCCCAATTATTTCCAAACAATTCACCAAAATCTATAATTTAAGGGGCTATTTAAGACAATACCCCTGAACCCTACTTTAGAGTAATAATGATCAGGGTTATACACTACACAGGCTGTTTATATTTCTGCGCAAGGGGGCAACAAGTTAAATGTATTAAAAGTGTGTTGTATAAATAGCACCCACCCCCCCCCCCCCCCCCCCCGCATCCCGGCCAACCTCCCAGACATAAAAAAATGTTCAGGCTTAGAATTTCTTCCCCACTATCAGCCCTGCATTAATAATATGGGGTTTATCATGGCTGTAATACTCAGGATTCACACTGTAAACAACTGGAAATTATGTGATCTTAAAATTCTTTATACTAATATAAGATATGTTGCACAGTCGATTTAGCTAAAGATTGATATGCATATGATGTAATATATGAGAGTATTTAATGTACCATGGTTCACAATGTTCTACCTACAGAGACCAGCAGGAGGAATCAGAGACTTCCAAAAGAAATATGAGGTTCAAGGTGTGTATATGCAATTAATTTAGTTGAATATGATAATACAGTTAATAATTTAGTGAATAATTGCAGTGAGCAGTAAATTAATAAAACTTGACACATTTGTCTATAAAGTTACACCACTGATTTTTTAGGGCTGCTTTTCTTGTCTATAGGATAACATTGTAGCTTTCAGCTGCAGCAGATTTTTATGTTGAAAATATCTATTAATATGTTTATCCTCTCATCTAAAGCTCAAATCTACACTGAGGGAAAGGTGTCAGAAAATGAATGAAGGAATCTCAAATCCTGGAACCTCAGTCCTTCTGAAGGAGATCTACACAGATCTGTACATCATAGAGGGGGGGAGTGGAGAGATCAATAATGAACATGAGGTCAGACAGATTGAAGCAGCATCCAGGAGACCAGCAACACAGGAGACACCCATCAAATGTAACGACCTCTTTAAAGACCAGTCCATCAGAACTGTGCTGACTAAAGGAGTTGCTGGAATTGGAAAAACAGTCTCTGTGCAGAAGTTCATTCTGGACTGGACTGAAGGAAAAGCCAATCAGGATGTTCTCTTCATATTTCCACTTCCTTTTAGAGAGCTGAATCTGATAAAAACTGACAAACTCAGTATGGTGAATCTTCTTTATCAGTTTTTTAAAGACACAAAAGAATTAAAACCAGGAGATTATCATCGTTCCAGAGTCATGTTTATTTTTGATGGTCTGGATGAATGTCGACTTCCTCTAGATTTCCAGAACAATGAGAGAGTATCTGATGTAACACAGTCAGCCTCAGTGGATGTGCTGCTGACAAACCTCATCCAGGGGTACCTGCTTCCCTCTGCTCTCCTATGGATAACTACTCGACCAGCAGCAGCCAATCAGATCCCTCCTGACTGTATTGATCAGGTAACAGAGGTACGAGGGTTCAGTGACCTTCAGAAAGAGGAATACTTCAGGAAAAGGATCAGAGATCAGAGCCTTGCTGAAAGAATCATTACACACATGAAGTCCTCCAGAAGCCTCTACATCATGTGCCACATCCCAGTCTTCTGCTGGATCTCAGCCACTGTTCTAGAGAGGATGTTGGGTGAAGCAGAGGGAGGAGAGATCCCCAAGACTCTGACTCAAATGTTCACACACTTCCTTATCTTTCAGATCAAACACCGCAGCCAGAAGTACCAAAGAGAAAGTGATGTTGATCTTGACCAGACTAAAGAGATTATTCTGGATCTGGGAAAACTGGCTTTCCAACAGCTGGAGAAAGGAAACCTGATCTTCTATGAGGAAGATCTGAGAAAGTGCAGCATTGATGTCAGAGAAGTGTCCGTGTACTCAGGAGTGTGCACCCAGATCTTCAGACAGGAGTCTGGACTTCACCTGGGGAAGGTTTTCAGCTTTGTGCATCTGAGTGTTCAGGAGTTTCTGGCTGCTTTATATGCGTTTCTGTCCTTCATCTCCAACAACAGAAATGTGCTGCAACAGAAACAAAGTGGATTTGGTTTCTCCAAAAAAGGAACAATGTCTGACTTCCTGAAGAGAGCCGTGGACAAGGCCTTACAGTGTGAGAACGGACACCTGGACCTTTTCCTCCGATTCCTTCTGGGTCTCTCACTGGAGTCCAACCAGACTCTCTTACGAGATCTTCTGATACAGACAAAGAACATCTCTCACAGTAAAGAGGAAGTAGTGGAGTACATCAAGCAGAAGATCAGGACGAATCCCTCTCCAGAGAAAACTATCAGTCTGTTCCACTGTCTGAATGAACTGAATGATCATTCTCTAGTGCAGGAAGTCCAGAAATACCTGAACAGAGAAGGTTCCAGTGATCTCAGTGGAGTTACTCTCTCTCCTGATCAGTGGTCAGCTGTGGCGTTTGTGATGCTGAATTCAGAAGAGGAGCTGGATGAGTTTGACCTGAGGAAATTTGAGAGGTCAGAAGAATGTTTTCTGAGGCTGCTACCAGTGGTGAAAGCATCCAGGAAGGTTGAGTGAGTATTTTCATTATTCAGAGTTTAATCTGTGCTGTTTTATATTTTGTAATATGGATAAGTCTGTCCTTTTATTGATGATTTGTTGAAAAACTAAACATATCAATCAGGGGTGTGTTTCCCAAAAGTGATCACTATTAGTAAATAACAAATTAACTAGTGCAGAACCTGAGAGAAGAACAAGCCAGTTCTATGAGTATTTCCCAAAGAGCTTTACAAACCAAAACTTAACAAACAAGTTCAAAGAACGTCTTTGTTGATTCCTCCTCTGAAACGCCTCAATCAAAACAAAAACATTGATTCAGTTCTGCCAAGTATATATAAATAATTCACTATTATCCCTTAAAAACTCAGAAAAGTGTATATCATTATACAGATTTTGAAATAATATAATAATAAAATAACATATTTAGGCATTATATAATATTTGTAAACACACACATGACTATATAGATAAAAAATATTAATGGTAAAACCTATTATTAAAAAAATACTTCTAAAACATGTACACAAAAAAATAATTTGGTCCATCAACCAATCGCTCACTCAATCACTCCAACCTCCAGCCTTTACACACATAGTTTGTGATAGAAATATCACGTCCTTGCTTAGATAAGAAAGAATGTCCAACACAGGAAGTAAGAGATAAAAACACTTCACTAAAGATGAAATTAACATCTTGTTGGTTTGTTATGGTTGGGCTCATTCTATTAAGTGATCGCAATCAATCATCCAATCAATCAATCAATCAATCAACCTTTATTTTCACTTGGAAAAAACATTGAGGGTGATCCTCATTTACAATGTTGCTGAGCCTTTATAACATCAAAGGGATTGAACACATTTAATAATAATTTTGAAATAATAAGAAATAAAGTAGTAAAAAAATAATACAAAATAAAAGAAGTAATCATTTTAAATCACCATTTAATTAAATAAAAATATAAGTATATATATATATATATATATATATATATATATATATATATATAATATATATATATTTTATATATATTTTCCTCCTACATTTTTCAGCTGTAATGTTTATAATATTTACTGATCATTCCCATCATATTAAATATTGAGAAGTATATTTTTTTAAGTTTCAAAAATAGGTTGTGAAGATGTGTCCATGAGATTAACAGTGAAACTGTAAGACGTTTTATTCAAAGAGACGTTTTCTTAGTTACAGTGAAGTAAAGAAACTTAAATATGTACACTTGAACAAAATTGGTACACTTCAGTTAAAATAAGATGAAAACACAATAGTTGCAATTCATATAGCCACAATGTTGATACAGTTGCAACAAACAGTATATGAACCCTTTGGGATTACTTGGATTTCTGCATCATTTGTTTAAATGTTTTCTGATCTTCATCTAAGTCACAACAATAGACAAACACAGTCTGCTTAAACTAAGACCACACAAAAAAATATATGTTTGCATGGTTTTATTGAACACATATTAACATTCACAGTGAGGGGGAAAAAAGTATGTGAACTCCTAGGCTAATTACATTTCTAAGAGCTAATTGGAGGCAGGATGTGATGACATTGGATGTGTTGGTTAAAGCTGCCCTGCCCTATGAAAATTCACACCGGTTTTGAATTTGCTGTTGTTAAGAAACTTTGCCTGATTAGAATCATGCCTCGCAAAAAAGAGCTCTCAGAAGACCTATGATCAAGAATTGTTGGCTTGCATGAAGCTGGAAAGTGTTGAAAAAGTATCTCTAAAAGCCTTGATGTTCATGTGTCCACGGTAAGACAGACAGTCTACAAATGGAGAAAGTTCAGCACTGTTGCTGCTCTCGCTAATAGTCATGGTTTGGGGGCATCATGGTTTGGGGCTGCTTTTATGCCTCAGGGTCTGGACGGATTGCCGTCATCAACGGAAAAATTAATTTAAAAGTTTACCAAGACATTTTGCAGGAAACCTTAAGACCATCTGTCTGCCAACTGAAGCTCAATAGAGGATGGATAATGCAACAGGAGATTAATAACATTAGATTATTTAGAGACAGGCTGATGACACTGTAACGCAATCAGCAAGATGGCGGCCCACAGTGTCTAACCAAAACAAACAACGGAAACTTCAGAATACCTATACTTTTTTATTTAAATAAACAACAAACAAACACAATACAACGACCTGGAAGCGCTACAATAACTCGAGCAGAGGTGGAAAGTAACGAATTACATTTACTCACGTTACTGTAATTAAGTAGATTTTATGAGTAATTTGTAATTTTTAGAGTAGTTTTTAAAATAGGTAATATATTTTTTTTACTCAACTACATTTTGACACAAGTAATCTACTTCGTTACATTAGAAAACTCCCTCGTTACAGAGTAAAAAAAATGCTGGGAAAAAAAACTGCCTGAAATAAATAAATAAATACGGCGCACGGATAAAATAGCCTCATTTCATTCCGGCAACATAAAAAAAACACAGATAAATCGCGCCATCCGGAAAGCTTGTGGTTGGATAACAAGTATAAACATATAGCATTCAGACCCTCTATTGGTCTGTATTTAACGCATGACCTGTACGTCCTGCTAAACTCAAGTAGTGCGCCAGTGAGAAAGTTAGTAGGAAGAATTATGCGTCTCCAGCTGCAGCGAGGAGCTTCGGAATGGTTGGATTAAAAAAACTCTTTTCGGATGCAGCAGCTCAACACCACGAGATTTCAGAAATTCACCATCTAATCTGAAACAGCATGTTGAGGTAAACTGAACGTTTCCTACAGTTATATGTTGATCCTAGTGATGGTGAATTGTGAATTTGTATGTTTGCGGTGGCTGGTATATGCCAATACATGCCGAGGTTTGCTTGCTAGGTCTAGGCTATGATTCAGTGTTGTAAGTTCGTTTGGAGAGCGCGTGTGAGCTATTCATTTTAAGAGTTTAGGTGTAGAGGGGGGTAATCTAGGTTCAAAAAGTAAAAATCCATCCGAGGATTTCGCTCCTACTGCCTGGCTGGCTCTACGTAGTTCAACCTAATCCCTGGAATGGATTTTTATTTTCTGGACCTGGATTACCCACCTTTAGCTCCGTGTGAGTTTCAAGCTGAGCTAAGAGAGCGTTGTTAGTAGGCAACACTAGCCAGGTTTCCATCCAAACCTTTCGAAAAAAGAATGCACAATTTCCAAATTTCGGCAGAAAAAAATGTGAATTAAGCCGTGTTTCCATTCACTACAGTTATGCGAATAAACTTTCGATAACGTGGGAGAGGACGCCAAACAAGCATGGAGAGGTTTGATTCTGTTTTTGCTCTGATACGTCATTTTTTATGCGAAAAACCCTTTTCCATCCAGTTTTTCAGAATTTTGGCAATGCGATATTCTAACTTTTCCACCCCCTCCTAGCGTAAAAATCGTTTTGCGATATTTGGGGCTTTTTTCGAATTTTTGACTTTTTCCATCCAGCTTTTTTCATGCGCATTTTCAAAATGCGCAAAAACTTGGTGGATGGAAAACCCTCTACTGACGCTTTTACTTTATCGTCTTAACGCGCCCTGGCCCACCCGCGGGCCAGAAAAATATCATAATTAATATCTGGCTGTGTTTATGAATAACTTAATTATAGGCTCAATATATATATACACACACACACATACACACACACACACACACACACACACACACACACACACAATATGCCCCATCAGCGCTTACCTTTCCCTGCTGCTTCAAAATCGCTCCAAATAAGTAAATCTAAGTAAATCCATCAGTCCATTTTACAGTAATCCTCAAAGTAGTGCTAATAATAATGAATTAATGCTTTATTTAAAGGTTTGGCTGGGTTTACAGCTTGTTAATGCACATTACATAATGCACGCAGAATCTAGTCTTCTCTGAAGAAAGACGTGAATCAGCCCTGACGGCCAATCAGGTGCCGCGTTAGGCGGAGACAGAGCGGGGGCGGGGTCTGTAACCCCACACTGTTACTGGGCAGATATAAAGAATACAGAAACACCTTATTTACTGCAAAATAAGTTATAAAATGAGTAGTTTTTGTTCTTATAAAGTTTCCAGTCCTTTGGAGAAAGAAGGAAATGTCCCAGGAGTAGATCACTTTAATATCTAACCGGTGAAAGCAGTTTATAATTTTACATGGTGAATGTAAACACCTTGTAGCTAAATAAAGAACTGTAAAACACTTATATAAACACACATATTAATATTAAATATATAAATAAAAAAAATATTTTTTTTCTTGTTCAATTGTATATTTTTAAGTGTTTTCAGTTATTTTGTAATATTAATTGATAAAATAAAAATTCTCTGAATAATTTAATATTATTGTAAAAAGCTTAAAAATGTGGGTATGTATTTTCAAGTGAAAATTAGGCTTGGAGCTTAAGAAGTTATAAAAAAAAAGGTTTTGTTGACTACTTTTATGTTTTGTTTACTGCATAACTCTGTAAATTAATATGCCATAAATTTGATAGCTTTAATATTAATCTAATATTAGTCGAGTTATGCAACCCATCGATATGTGCTTCTTTACGACACTGCGCATGTCACAGTTTAGCCCATGTCTGTCTCCCTCATTTGGTCTCTTGTGCTCCTGCCCCCCTGTTTTCCTGTCTTGTGTTTCCAGCCATGTGCTTTTTTGAGCACATGGCATTGTTTTGTTATTGTTCTGTCTCCGCCCTAGCCCCGCCCTAGCCCTGCCCAAGCCATTAGTGTTGTCACCTTGTGTCTCATTTGTAACTCCGCCCCCTCATTACTTCCACAGGTGTCCCTAGTGTGTGCCTGTGTATAAATACCTCATGTGGTCCATTGTTCTCTGTCGCGCTTTTTGTTTGACCTTGTCCCGTGTGTTTGCTATTTTGGTCTACAGTTCTGGTTTGTTATCTTTATAGTGTTTTGTTCCTTGCTTCTCAAGACCTAGTTTATCTTTTGTTTTATAGTCTTTAAGTGTTTAATTTAAGTGTTTTCTTTGTCTCAGTTTTTGGTTTGCTTTTTTTGTCATGTCTAAAAATAAATATGACTTGCATTTGCATCCGGCCTCCTCCTCCATGTTACAGCGCATGCGCTGGCCAACATTCATTTTTGTATGCTTTCATGTTTTTAATGATATTTCCTTAAGTTTTTATTGGGAACATTAAACAATCTGCTTGAATGTTAAAAAAACATGTAAATAGCAGCATAGCAATGGCAAGTTAAAAACAATAATAATTAACTGTAAAAATATAAAAATACGGTTTATAGTCACCTATACATAATTTATGACTTGTCATTTTTTTACATCAAATAATTAAAAGTAACTAGTAACTTTTACTCAAAGTACATTTAAAATTGAGTACTTTGTTGCTTTTACTCGAGTAGATTTTTAGATGGGTACTTTTACTTTTACTTGAGTAGAATTTTAGCAAAGTAAAGGTACTTTTACTCAATTACAAATTTTCTGTACTTTTTCCACCTCTGAACTCGAGTACTACCACCTTTTCTGCAGCATGAGCTCGGACAAAGGAGAAGAAAAAAAAGAAAAAAAATCCTCATCTCCATTGACTCCAAGCTCGCTACTCTGGATACGAGGATCTCACTAGTGGAGATCCTGCATAAAGAGTTCCAGGCGCTGCGTGAAAGCCTGGAGTTCACCAGGATCAGGTCGTGTCTCTGGCAAAATAAAACAAAACACTACAGCACAATATAAACACCGTCACAAACCAACTCTCATCTGTTCATTAAGGAAAACAAGGAAATGAAACGGACAATACTCGACTTACAAGCTCGCAGTATGAGGGACAATATTGTTTTTTTTTCCCGATAAAACACCCGAAAACCCGAAAAAACTGGTCACGGAGTTCATAATCTCCAAACTTAAATCCCACCTGAAACAGCCAACACCATAACCTTTCACCACGTGCACCGCATGGGAAGAATAAACTCACAATACAAACGCCCCAGACCCATTGTAGCAAAAGTGGAACACTATCAGAGGTGGAAAATGTACAGAAAAATTAATTAACATACAGGATAACAAACACCTTTTGTCTCCATTAACCTTCACTGTTTTTCAGAAAACCCTGAAGGCAGAATTCTGTTAAAGAATGTGTTTAGGTAGGGCTGTCGGGATAACCGCAGTACAGCAATATTGAAAAAAAAATAATTGCAGCATGTGGGACATAACCGCCGCAACCGCGATATTGGCGTTTTCCTCACGCGAGGGCCTTATTATATAATAAATTATCTACATTTATAACCTGATGCTTATTAATACTCTATTGTTATAGTTGAATAATACAATAGCGTGCCTATATCGTGCTTCAGCACCCCCGAACAATCAGTTTCAGTCATGAATAAAGGAAATAAAGCTTTTACATCAGCAGGAGGACTGCCTCTGTGTTATCAAGTATACTGTTAAGCATGTTATGCGTGTCAACCTGGAGCTTTGTTTATTGACTTAGTTTCAACTGTACACAACTGCAAAAATGAGGAAAGAAAAATAATATAAAAATGTATATAATGGAATTTGTGACAGTTCTATAAATGGCTCATATGAGACCTGTTTAAATATGTAACACTATATTAAATTATAATTGCTGGAATAAAATAAAAATAATTCACAGTTTTAAGATGTTTATTTGAATGGGGAATTTATATTGCAATTTTGATAAACCCGATCGTTTATTCCAATATTTTAAATGTGTTTTAGATGTGACCAAATGTAATTTTAAGATGTAGGCAGTGGCGGACTTAGCAATTTGGGGGCTCAAGGCGAATTTAGCTAGGGGGCCCATCAACATTAATATGCGAGAAATAAGTTTCAGATATAACACCATTGTATGTCAAAATGGAAAATATGTAAAAAAAAATAGTTAAAAAAGGAAATTGAAGCTTTCAATGCTAATTGTACCTTTTATATGTGCAATCAATAAACATAGCTTTAAATAAAATATACATCTGAATGCCAAAAAAAAATAAGTAAAGCAGTGTGACTGAGAGCATTTGTATGAGTGAGTCAATCAGTAATTTTTATCTTTTATCTAGAATTGTAACTGAACTTAATGATAAAGAATAATTATCAATCACAGCAACATGTATAGTGAAAATATGAGAGAGAGAGAGAGAGAGAGAGAGAGAGAGAGGCTATCTACTGGCTATCTACTACATCTGGCTTCTAGGTAACTAGAAAGTTAAATGAATTTTCATTCATTATAGCTTACAGTAAGTCCTGTAATCCTAAATTAATAAACACAGTTTGAAAATGAAATAGTGATTAGCTGATCAGGTACAGGGCAAGTTGAGCATTACATATATCGTTTATTTATTTTCTTTAACCTTGACTCCTAATCTAGCTAATTCCAAAGTTAAGTTAACTCACTAACACAGCTGCAGTTTATTAATCACAGTGGGTTTAATCTGTGTTTTGATTCAGAGACGTGTATTTTAAACCAGCTATCAGAAACATATCATCACAGTTTACGTGGTTAGTCTACCGTTACCTTTAATCACCGTGTATATCCAGATCTGTTTTAAAATCAGCTGCTGCTGCTCGCGATCCCGCTGCTTAATCTCACAGCGAGGGAGGGGCTCCGTGCGCCGCAAAACCAGCAAGCTGATTGGCTGTTTCTACTGAGAGGCGGGACTTAATACCTGAACCGGCTCCGTGATTGGTCCGGTCTGTCTCCTCATTAATAGTACAGCTGATCTGAGCGAAACTATATCATTTTGGTGGGGGGGGGGGGGGGGGAGGGGGTATATTTTTTAGTGTCTGAAAATATACTTTTCTGTCTCTGAGGAACAGACTTTTGAATAATGCCCAATTTAATCCCATTATTCATTTAGTGCTACACAGTAAACTCAAACCGTAACTATGCGGGCGTTTCATGAGGGACTACATCTGAATTACAGCGATATGTTGGATTAGTCCCACGTAGATTTAATTTACACCCGTAACAGCGTTTAAACTGGAGTCAACGTTACAGGTACCTGAGTTCTGTACACTTTTAGTTTTGTTTTTGAGCTGTTCCACTCCTTCATTAATAAGATGGGCAAATCCAGGAGTGGCACTAAATATAATCCATGTTATCGCGCAAAAATATCCGAGTCATCGACCGAAAAGAGCAGTTTCTGGACTGTACACTTATATAGACCTAGACAAGTGTGATATACAAGTTGAGTTTAGCTGCGTTATCTTCACTCTGTTATTTACAAAGTTCCAGTGTGGCTCAGTCTCACAGGGTAAGCTTTGAAGGTTACGAGTATGTGTTGGGCGGGATACGCAGCCTCTTATTTGGGGAGAGGCCAGCGGGGTGGGTTTTTGAATTATGTGTGTGTGTATATTTGTGTTTTTTTGGTATTTTTTGGTGTGTTCTTTTCGCAACCCGACAGAGGCCTGTCAGTGTCCAATTTATACTACAGTTATGATATTAACGAATTGGAACGTTAAAGGACTTAATCATCCAGTCAAAAGGAACAAGGTGTTCTCACAATTATCAAAACTGAAAACCGACATAGCATTTCTAACCAAAACTCACTTGCTCAATAAAGACCACAGTCGACTCAAGAGAGGGGGCTTCCTCCAAATTTTTCATTCTGGACTAAACGCTAAATTTCGGGGCACAGCAATTCTTATTCGTAGAGATACAGTTTGTGCAATCTAAGGCCATATCTGATAAAGATGGTCGCTATATTATTGTTCAAGGACGTCTTCTTAATTTGCCAGTGGTTCTTGCGTGTGTTTATGGTCCTAATTGGGATAATTCCAGTTTTTTTTTAGCACCCTTTTTTCTTTGCTTCCTGATTTGAATACTCATCAACTGATTCTAGGGGGTGACCTAAACTGTGTTTTAGACCCTATTTTGGATCGCTCTAGTAGCACAACCCGGTCACCAAGTAAGTCAGCCGAGATCATAAATACCTTTCTTCAGGCGTATGGAGTGGTAGATGCATGGAGATATAGAAATCAAAAATCTAGACAATATTCTTTCTTCTCTGCTGCACACCAGTCATACTCTAGAATAGACTATTTTTTGCTAGACAGAAAGCTCCTCCCTCTTCTGAAGGCTAGCACCTACTAGGGCATCACAATTTCTGATCATAGCCCAATGACCATGACACTTAGTTCTCCAAATATTGAATTTTCACACCACAACTGGCGACTCAATCCACGCCTTCTATCTGAAAAGGACTTTGTTAACTTCATTTCAGCTCAGATCGATTTCTTCCTAGAAATGAATAAGTCACCTGAAACTAGTTATGGCAACCTATGGGAAGCAATGAAAGCGTATATACGTGGGCAGATTATATTGTATAACCCCAACGCAAACAAATTACGGCAGGCACGTCTTAAAAAACTGACAGCTTTGATTAATGATATAGATAGCAGAAACTCAGTAGCCCCCTCTGCTGACTTGTATAGGGAAAGAGTGGCATTATTAACAGAGTTTGACATTCTTTCCACTGGTGAAGCTGAAGATCTATATCTCAGATCTCGTCAAGAATTTTATGAGTGTGGGGAGCGGGCTGGTAAATTGCTTTGCCATCAGTTAAGGCAGTCTGCACAGTCGGGTCTTATATCAGAGATTGGCGCACCTGAAGGGATAATTACAGACCAGTTAGGCATTAATAATCAATTTAAGAAATTCTACGAAGACCTGTACACATCTGAAAATTGTGATGAGATACAGTTGGCTGCATTTTTTGATAACCTTGAAATTCCAACCATAGAATCACAAGATAAAGAACATCTCGATTACGACATATCAATAGAGGACATCGATCAGGCCATTAAAAAGATGAAGACCGGGAAAGCCCCTGGACCGGACGGCTTCCCAATTGAGTTTTTTTTTAATTCTCAACTGAATTAGCCCCCCTGTTACAAGAGGTATATACGGAAGCACTAGAGCGAAAATCTTTGCCACCTACAATGACTCAGGCCACAATCTCAGTCATTCTTAAAAAAGGAAAAGACCCTTTAAAATGTGAGTCATATCGACCGGTGAGCCTGCTCTGTTGTGATTATAAGATCCTAACCAAAGTTTTAGCTAACAGATTGGAATCAGTAATGCATGAGGTTCTCCTATCTTTGGATGCACACAAAGCTTTTGATCGGAGTATAAATACCTCTTCACAACTTTAGAAAGGTTTGGATTTGGCCCTAATTTTTGTTCCTGGATAAAAATATTATATACTACACCCCAGGCCTCGGTCCGCACAAATAACTATATTTCTCAATATTTCCATATTTACAGGGGTACAAGGCAGGGATGCCCATTAAGCCCTATTTTGTTCAATCTGGCCCTGGAACCACTAGCAGTGGCCCTAAGAGGCTCAAATGAAGTCATGGGTATAGACAGGGGAGGCCAAACACACAAACTATCCCTGTATGCGGACGACCTTATGCTCTATTTGGCCAACGCTGATGTCTCCGTCCCTACAGCACTAGGAATTATATCAAAATTTGGTAAGATCTCGGGCTACAAAATTAACCTTACTAAGAGTGTGCTTTTTCCTATTAACGATCAGGCCCAAAAGATGACGTTTGATGCCTACCAATTAAAGATAACCAAAGACACTTTTAAGTATCTTGGAGTGACAGTAACACGCAGATATAAGGATCTGTTTGACTATAATTTTAAACCAGCTTTGGAGCAAGCTAAACAAGACTTAGATCGCTGGTCAGTACTTCCTATATCATTAGCAGGCAGGATCAACTCAATCAAGATGACTGTTTTGCCTAGGTTCTTATTCCTATTTCAAACAATACTAGTTTTTATCCCCAAGTCTTTTTTCCGAGAACTAGATAAGTATATTTCTGCCTTTATTTGGAATAAAACTATCCCTCGGATAAGAAAGGCATTTCTGGAAAGATGGAAGGAAGATGGAGGCCTAGCACTTCCAAATTTTATACAATACTACTGGGCAGCTAATATTCATAAAATAATATATTGGGTCTCCGATATCTCCGATAGTGATAGACCAGTTTGGGTGGAGATGGAACAAAGGTCTGCGTATCCGGTGTCCTTATCATCTTTAGTTTGTGCTCCACTGCCTCTTAGTAAAAAGTACCAAACTAATAACCCTCTAGTGTGTGGTCTCCTTAAAATCTGGTCCCAATTTAGATCCACTTTTAAACTCCGACAAACTTTGCCATCTCTTCCAATCTCAGCCAATGTACTCTTTCCCCCTCACTTATAGATTCATCATTTAAGCTCTGGGTCAACAAGGGCTTGAGGCAGATAAAGGACCTATTTAAAGATGGGGTGTTTATGTCCTTTGAACAGTTAGTTGGAGAATATAACATCCCCAGATCACATTTCTTTCGATATTTGCAGATTCGAGATTTTGTTCGTAAGAAATTTCCCTCTTTCCCATTACTCCCACATAAAAGTGTCATAGTTGAATGGTTAGAAAGGTATGCAAGTCACAAGGGAGTGGTGAGTAGACTTTATTATGATATACAGATGATCGCATCCCCAACACTTGACCACATCAGGAACTCTTGGAACAAGGATTTTGGTTATGAGCTCTCAGAGGAATTTTGGCAATCGGCTGTGATGAGTATACATTCAACCTCTATATGCATAAGGCACGGATTGCTTCAATTTAAAACATTTCACAGGCTCCACCTCTCCAGGAGCAAACTTGCAAAAATATACCCGGATGTAAATCCAAGTTGTCCTCGATGCAATCAGGCCCCAGCTAACTTGCTTCATATGTTTTGGAAATGCCCAAAGTTGATACAATTTTGGTCTTCTATCTTTGAGACACTTTCATATATCTGCAATAGAGAAGTTGACCCTTGCCCAGAAATTGCTATTTTTGTTGTGGCCCCGGATGAGGTGGCAGGGTCATCTGCTCAAGCAGATGCAATAGCATTTACATCTCTGCTGGCCAGACGCCTCATTCTATTTAATTGGAAATCAGCATGCCCTCCCACACACGGTCAGTGGGTAAGAGACACAATGTCCTTCTTAAAACTGGAGAAACTGAAATATTCGACTAGAGGATCTGTTCAGAAATTTTATGAGGTGTGGCAGCCATTTTTAAATTATTTCCATCTAGAATTTCCTGCAAAAAGCATGTGAGTACACCTAGGTATGGAATAACAATGTAATTATTTGTGTGTTATAATAATAGCAAAAATGAAAATAATATTAGTATGACCTTACTGCAAGGGTTCTTTTTTTTTTTCATTATTACTGTGTCCCTTTGTGTTGTTGTTTTTTATTTGTTTTGTTTTGTTTTCTCTGAGTATGTTTTGTTGAATGTATAATGTTTTCATTTAATATAAAAAACAATAAACATATTTGAATATAATCTGTGTAGCTGCATATGGATGGATATTACTGGTCTTTATAAAGTAAAGCCACAGCTAACCAGTGAATTTAGAATATACATATAGTATTTTTACCACCACATGCTTTCGCAGGTTTGATGTGAAAGTTTTGGCAGGCACATTTCGCATTGCGCGAGGGTGTTATTGCCATGGGCGAGCATGCCGGTGCATCTGCGGCCATTTTTTTTTTAATTCAGACAATATTTTTTTTCCCCAGCATTTTATTTTTTACTCAGTAACTGGGAGATTTCCAATGTATTTACAAATACAAAATTACAAATTACTCATAAAATCTACTCAATTACAGTAATGTGAGTAAATGTAAATCGTTACTTTCCACCTCTGAACACTATAAACACAAACAATATTCAGCAAAGGAAGAGAACTAAAAGGAACAAATTATGGCATTAATGACCAGTAGAAATACTCGACAGATGGAAAAAAACTACTCACCGTAAGAAAGCAGCTCATAGACCAATAACACATATTTTAATAAGAAATATACGTGCAAATATATTGTGGCGTCTGTGTGTGTGTGGCTGCTGTATGCCTCTGTGTGCCCGCCTCTGTGTGTCTGTGTGTGTGTGGCTGCTGTATGCCTGTGTTTGTATGTGTGCTGTGTGCCCTAGCCTACGTAGTTGGCCCCTCCCCCGTTTCCTAGGTTATGGGGAGGGGCTATGCAGATGGGTGCCGGCTAGGGCACTCACCATGAAGTAGCTGACTAGTGGGTTTGGTGACCTGGCTATTGAGTGGCTTGTGAGTTAGTTGGGTTTCGCTCTCCTAGCCTTGTTAAAGGCTGTAAGCGAGTGGCAAACGAGTTCAAATAAAGAGCTTTGAGTACTTGTCATGAGTCTCACGGGTCCTCCTTCCTCTTCCACGCCACATTTGGTGTCAGAAGCGGCCCTGCTGGATGATATGGAGCTGCTGGCAGGGGAAATCGAATGGCTGAAGAGGATAACGGCGGACCAGCGGACAAGGGGCAAGACTCACCAGCGGAGTGGACCCAGACCTGACGGCGCCAGCAGGCTGTCCGAAGGTCGAGCCCGCGGAGCGGATGGCGCGAGGACGGCGGCACCGGCTCACGGAGTGGACGGCGCGATGACGTCAGCGCCGGCTCGCGGAGTGGATGGCGTGGAGACGGCGGCGCTGGCTCCCAGAATGGACGGCGCGCTGACGGCGAGCTTGACGGCTCATCCCCGCCTGGCATGCTATGACGCTGTCATTCTAGGATTCTAGGATTACCCTCGGGACCTGATCACGGAGCTGTCGGACCCGGCGGCTATTTTCTGAAGTGCACGCTGAATGGAATGATGGTGGACGCGCTGGTGGACACGGGCTCGTCAGTCTCGCTGATAAAGCCTGAGCTCGCGAGGGATGTGGCAGGCGAGTTTGGGGTGGACTGCAGCCGGCGCATCGCTCTCTCTTCGGCCACCGGAGATCCTATCGCTCTCCTGGGATTAACGGAGCTGACTGTTGATGTTGGCAAGGGCCCCTTTCAGCAGGAGTTCTGGGTTGGGCACATCAACGATCCGTGCATTCTGGGCAAGGACCTGCTCGCACGCGTTGGAGCCGTCATTGATTGTGCACGGGGCTCGGTTCTGGTGACTGGACTCCCCGTAGAGGAACATGACCGTTGGGGGGGGATGCGTGTGATTCGGTGCACGTTATGTTCGAGGGTCCGTTAGATGAGGGGTTAATTATCGATCCGATTGAAGAGATGCTGAAGCGCAGTTGTGTGGGCTTATCAGAACCCCAACAACTGCGCTTACGCGACCTGATTGAGCGTTTTCGCGCTAGCTTCGCTGTGTCTGAGCGTGAGTGTACTAGGACTAGCCTTGCGTTTCATTCTATAAACACAGGTGATGCCCAGCCCATCAGGCTGAGACCACACCGTCTGGCATTAGCGAAACGCGTAGCGGCTGAGCAGTTAGTCCGTGATATGGCGAGTGCGGGCGTTATTGAGCCTTCGAGCAGCCCGTGGTCGGCCCCGGTGGTCCTTGCAAAAAAGAAGGACGGGAACTGGCGTTTTTGCGTTGATTATCGCCGACTTAACGCTGTCACGAAGCTCGACTCTTATCCGCTTCCCAGGATCGACGATACGCTAGATCAGCTATCGGGCTCAGCCTGGTTCAGCTCGCTAGATTTGAGGAGCGGGTATTGGCAGGTGCCCCTGGCTGAAGGGGATAGGGAGAAAACCGCTTTCTCGCTCGGCTCGGCTCTATGGCATTTCACGGTGCTGGGTTGTGTAACTCGCCGGCTACTTTTGAGCGTCTTATGGAGCGCGTGTTAAGCGGGATCCCGCGTTCGTGCTGCGTTGTTTACCTGGATGACGTCATGGCGCACGGGACCGACTTCGACTCCGCTCTCTCTCACCTCGAGGTGGTGCTCGGCGCGATTCAGGCGGCTAACCTGAAGCTCAACCCGGCGAAGTGTAACCTGCTGAGGCAGCGCGTGAATTTTCTGGGCCATGTAGTGAGCGGTGCTGGTGTAGAAACCGACCCTAAAAAGACGGAGGCTGTCCGTGACTGGCCTGTCCCACATAACGCGAAGATGGTTCGTAGTTTCGTGGGGCTCGCATCGTATTACAGGCGGTTTATCAGGGGGTTCGCGGACGTGGCGGCGCCGCTTCACAATCTAACTAGACCGGGTGTGTCATTCCGCTGGTCTGACGAGGCGGAGCGAGCGTTCGAGGAGCTAAAAAGCCGTCTATGTAACGCGGACGCTTTGTCTCGCCGGCCGTGTGTGGCCATTGACTGTAAGCATTGCGCTCGTGCGGAGGAGAAATCCGCTGAGACTGCTCGTTGCGCTGCAGTCTCAGCGGATGTGGCCGGCAGTGTAGCGGTGGCTCAGGTGTCCGTAGAACAGATCCGAGATGCGCAACGGGCGGATCGCGACTTAATGTGGGCCGTGCACGCGCTCGAGGCGAACGTCACGCCGTCGTGGGAGGAGGTGGTGCCGTTGGGTCCGGTCGCTAAAGCGCTGCGCTCCAACTGGGCTAGCTTTAGCTTATCTGATGGCGTGCTGTGTCATACCTGGGAGGATCCGGCGAACGGGCGGCGCGTGTTTCAGGTGGTGATACCGCGGGCGTTTAGGGATTCGGTCCTACGGGGAGTCCATGGGTCGCCTGGGGCTGGGCACTTTGGCGTTACCAAAACCCTGAAGCGCCTGAGACAACGTTTCTATTGGCCCGGGTGCAGGGCTGATGTGGAGCTCTTTGTGCACTGCTGTGACGTGTGCGCCGCCAAGAAAGGCCCTGCGAGGGCGCCCCGCGCCCCACTTCACCCCTATCAGTGCGGCGGCCCGATGGAGCGGGTGGCCGTGGATGTGTTGGGCCCCTTCCCGGTGACGGACTCTGGAAACCGCTACGTCTTAGTGGCGATGGACTATTTTACAAAGTGGCCGGAGGCCTACGCGGTGCCTGACCAAGGGGCGGTCACTACCGCGGATGTCCTGGTGCGGGAGTTCTTCTGTAGATTCGGGGTTCCGGAGGAGCTGCATAGCGACCAGGGGAGGAACTTCGAGTCGGAGGTCATGGCGGAGGTCTGCCGCATCTTGGGCATCCACAAGACCAGGACGACGCCCCTTCATCCGCAGAGTGACGGGCTGGTGGAGCGGTTTAACCGCACACTGGCAGCGCAGTTGGCCATGGTGTCGAGCAAAGGCCAGCGCGACTGGGACAAACATCTACCGGTCGTGCTGCTGGCCTGCCGCTCGGCCGTGCAGGAGACGACAGGATTTACGCCGGCGCTGCTTATGTTTGGTCGCGAGCTGCGGACGCCGGTGGCTCTGGCCTTCGGGGCGCCTCCTGACGGGGGTGGGGACGCTAAGGACACGCCCGCTTTCGTTTCGGGCCTTCTGTCTTCGCTGGACTTAGCGCACGGGCTTGCACGCTCGAACCAGTCGGCTGCCGGACAGAAGCAGAAGCGCGCGTATGATACGCGCTGCTTCGGGGACCCGTTGGAGGCGGGGGCGAGGGTGTGGCTGTACAACCCTCAACGTAAGAAAGGACTGTGCCCGAAGCTTCAGTCGGCCTGGGTGGGTCCGTGCCGGGTGCTGTCCAGGCTGGGGGAGGTTGTTTATAGGATCCGGTGGGGCAGACGCACTATGATTGTGCACCGGGACAGGCTGGCCCCGTATAGACCGAAGCTGCGGGGCACTGGGGACGGCGGTGCAGAACCTGCCGGCCCTGCACCTGAGCCTGACCAGGACTCTGACTCTGTGGAGCCGCTGGCGGGTGGCGCTTTGCCCGGCCCCTCCAGGCTGCCGCGGGTGAGGAGGCCGCCCGCCCGCCTTAATGACTTTGTGTGTGGTTAATTGTGAAAAAAAAAAAATAAAAATGTTTTGTTGTTCATGGGGTTTTTGTTGGGTTGGTGGGGTCGCCGGGATGGCTGACCCTTGAGGGGGGGGCTATGTGGCGTCTGTGTGTGTGTGGCTGCTGTATGCCTGTGTGTGCCCGCCTCTGTGTGTCTGTGTGTGTGTGGCTGCTGTATGCCTGTGTGTGTATGTGTGCTGTGTGTCCTAGCCTACGTAGTTGGCCCCTCCCCCATTTCCTAGGTTATGGGGAGGGGCTATGCAGATGGGTGCCGGCTAGGGCACTCACCATGAAGTAGCTGACTAGTGGGTTTGGTGACCTGGCTATTGAGTGGCTTGTGAGTTAGTTGGGTTTCGCTCTCCTAGCCTTGTTAAAGGCTGTAAGCGAGTGGCAAACCAGTTCAAATAAAGAGCTTTGAGTACTTGTCATGAGTCTCACGGGTCCTCCTTCCTCTTCCACGCCACAATATATTAGGGGTGGGCGATATGGGCAAAAAAAAATATCTCGATATTTTTTTGGATTTTTGCGATAACGATATTTTGACGATATTTTCCAAAAAATACAAAACTATTCTAAAAAAAAGTATTCAATTGAACATGTAAGGTTCAAAATATGGTAAAAAACAGGAAATTTTTTAGGCGCTTTTCAGATTTTCTATTTCTATTTTTTATTTTTAGATCCATAAAATGATATATTTATGTGGATGAAGTGTTTTAGTAGCTCTATATTCTGCTATTAGAAGTTTTAAAATCACCATGTTAAATTATAAACTGCTCCCTAGATATGATAGAGATCTGAACCTGGGATGGTCCTTTCTTTCTGAAAAGGACTGGAAACTTTAGAAGAATAAAAACTATTAATTTTATAACTTATTTCGCAATAAAGAAGGTCTCTCAGCCTGTTCTCTCCCTATAGAATAGACCCACTGAAGCAGATTTTCCAGAGGGAGGGGGGAGCGCTCTCAGAGTGTCCGGTTTCAGAGCGGGCTTCACCTCTGTCCCACATAACTCGCCACCTGATTGGCTGAATGTAGGGGGGCAGAGGGGGGCTCTCAGTCTGCCCAACTACCATGGTAACACGCATGCGCAGTTTGATCGCTCCAGAACAAAGGGAAAGTCTCAGAACAGCGCTGGAGTTTCCAATAGTTTTAATCTGTGTCGGATTTATAAGAGCGTTTCTCAGACATAAATGGGGATTATTGGGGACTGGATTGATGGATTTTCTGATGGTTGGGTGGATTCTGAAGCCAGTGCTCTCAGGTAGGTGCTGATTCGCTCTGTTTGGGTGTGGGGGGTGTTCTGCAGGTACCCCGGGCGGATCAAAGAGCGTGTTTTTATCACAAACCGTCTAGCGCACGCTTTCAGCTCTAAAACTAAATACAGCTAAATGTGACTGAAAAGTAGAGATTCTTAGCTTTAAAATGGCATATTGGGTGTCTATATTGAGCCTATACTTACTCAAACACAGCCAGATATGAATTATGATATTTTTCTTGCCCGCCGGCGGGACAGGGCGTGTTAATACTAGAGACCTGCGCGGGACAGCATTTCCAGTCCTGCTCCCGCAAAAAAATATGATTTTCAGTCCCACTCCCGCCCGCAATTCCCGCATGATTCCGACGTTCGCGTTACTGCTCAAGGCAGTTCTTGTCATTGGCTTGAGGAATTAAGTGATGTACTTAGCTGAACACATCACTAAGCTAGCTGCAATGACAAAATATTCAAATAAACAGAAATATTTAACCAAAATGACAAATAAATTCTTACACAAAACAAACTAAATAGTAAACAATTAGAACTAAAAAAAAGAAGTAACTAAACAAAACCCACCTACAGACCCAAACAAATAAACGCCACAATAAAGCAAACACAACTGAAAGCAAACAGGGCCTGCAGGCCAAGACACACGACACAGGCCAAGGCCCTCTCTTTAAGGAAAATAAATGAATAATAAATCGCAAAAACAAATAAAATTAGAAAACAAACAAACTAAACTAAACCCAAAATACTAACTAAACTATAATCTAACGAATTCCAAAAGATGAAAAATAAAAACGTCACACAAAAGTAGGAAAACAATAAATAAGTAAATAATAAAGTAAATAAACTGCGTCTGGAAGACGACACCAAATACAATAAATCACCCAGAAACAAAGAAATAAACAAACAACAATGTAACGACTAGCAAAGCACCAGCTTAACCAGAACCAGCACAACGAAAGGAAGAGCAGCTAAGGTTAGCTTTCCGTGACTTTCCGTCTGCCTCACCCGCCCGCAATGAGCTTTCAAAATTTGCCCTGCGCTGTACTACTATGCATTGGGTCCAGCGGGTGCAGGTCTCTACTTTATACACAACGCACTCTGAGTTTAGTTAATCAGTTGTTTTTACTTACATTATGTATATGTATAAATATATAAATAACAGCCTTAAAATACCATGCAGTTTATTAATTTTTGGCGATTAAAAAAAAAAAACAAAAAAAACTCGATATTACAAAATTACACATCGTCAAATCAACATTCACGATAATTTCGCAAACGATACATATCGCCCACGACTAATATATATACAAATAATTTACATAAGAATACTGTCTAAATATGTATTTATAACTATCCAACACTACATCACACTCGTCTACACTACACTGCACTTTTCTTTATGCATAAAACAGGAAAACAACACTACACTAATCTTTCTCTCTATCTCTTACCTGTCTGAAATAAATTACATCTGCCTAAACAGAAACATGAACATCACCACACTATCATCTACAAACTATCTGACACCCACCAACACTCCAATATGCAACAATTAAAATTTATTACATGGAACATACATGGAATCGGCTCCCAAGAGAAAAAAACTAAAATACTCCTCCATCTCAGCCGTTTAAAAGCAGATATATACCTTCTACAAGAAACACACCTAACAGAATCAGATCAACATAAACTGAAATCAGTAGAACACAATCATATATTTACAGCTAATTATAACTCTAGACAAAGAGGTGTAGCCATTTTAATACATAATAAAATCACATTCACACACAATACTACAATCACAGACCCAGATGAACGATTTATCATCATAAATATCACCATTAATAACCACACTTTTACCATTGCTAAAATCTACAGACCAAATATTGACAATCTCTCATTTTTTCATGACTTTTTTACACAAATTTCCTCACTAACTAACTCTTCAATCATAATCGGAGGTGATTTTAATACAGTTATAAATTCATCTTTAGACCGATCAGCTCATACTCAGAACACACACAACTGGAATTCCACTGAAATAATAAAACAGTACATGCAGGATTTTGATCTTGGTGATGGGTGACGACAAAATCATCCAACAACCAAATAATTCATATTTTACTCAGCAGTACATAAATCATATTCACACATTGATTATTTTCTAATTAGTAATTAAATTTTGTCAAACATTGAACATATATAAATTCACCCTATCACAATAAGTGACCATGCACCTCTCTCAATGATATGGAATTTAAACCAACAGCATAAACAGACCTTTAGATGGAGCTTTAACACATCACTGCTTAATGATCAAGAATTCAACAGCTATATAAAAAGAGAGTGGGCATCCTTTCTAGAAATAAATGATTCTCCAGACATATCACCAACACTTTTATGGGAGACTGGCAAAGCGGTTCTAAGAGGAAAAATAATATATGCTACATTTAAAAAGAAGAAAGAAACAGAACATGAGGTAAAGTTAGAATTAAAAATAAAGAATTAGAAAACATCATAAGTAAGCCATCTGAAGAAAAGCAAAAATAACTTAGATATGATCTAAACAAATTAAAAATCAGGAAAACTGAATTCCTATTACAAAGATTGAGACATGAAAACACTGAATACTCAAATAAATCTGGAAAATATTTAGCAAATCTCATTCAGCGTAATAAAGAAAAAACTATTATTCCAACCATAAAAAACTCAGCAGGGAAAGTAGTACAGAAACCTGATGAAATTAACGACACCTTTAAAGATTTTTTTAAATGTATATTCATCAGGCTATGTTACCAACTTAGATGAAATCAGTAACTTCCTGGACCACATCAAACTGCCTAAATTACCCCAAAACCAAAAACATACACTTGAAATACCATTATCTCCAGACAAATTCGACAAAGCCCCAAAACACATTCCTAACAATAATCTTCACAGAACAACAAGCAGCAGTGATATGTCAAAACTCAAACATTAAAAAAAATCCAAACACCCAACATGCAACATAAAATCAGTCTATCTTACTATTTCTAAAAAAAATGTTATTTAAAATAAAAGAAACAATCAAAAATTCAATCAATTGGTCAAAATCTACAACTCTCCCAATAAACATAAATAAACCTGATGTTAAACTGAAAACACTACCCACCCCCATGTGCACTAATTCACATATCTGAGTGTGAGGGTCTCCCCCAGCTGTCAGAGTTGTTCAAACTCAATTTAAACTCATTAACTAAATCAATAAGTGATGATCTCCGCCGTTGGACAACACTTCCCCTTTCACTTGTTGGCAGAATTGCTACAATTAAAATGACAGTATTACCAAAAATCAATGATTTATTTTCAGTGATTCCCATTTAGCCCCATCCACCTGGTTTTAAACTCTAAATACCACAATAACTGAATATTACTGGAAAAATAAACCACCCAGAATCAAGCTCACCACATTACAGAACTCAAAATCACATGGCGGCCTAGAGGCACCAAACTTCCATCATTATTTTCACAAGATAACAAACTCTGTACTCACACCAACCAGTCATTCACCCACCTGGAACAACCCGGACTTTATCATCGATAAAAAAACACTAAACTACCCACCTTGGATCGAAAAGGGGATTACACACCTCAAACACATGTATCACAATACCACCTTAATGTCACTAACACAATTAACCCAGAAATACGGCATTTGGAGAACTCAATTTTTACAATACCACCAGTTAAGATCACTCATCTGTTCAAAATCAACCCAATCACATTAGACCTGCCTACACCAATTTCAGAATGTCTTAGCATTACTACAACAAATAAAATATTCTCCAAAATATATTAAATAATATTTCAATTGAATCTTACTATTACCTTATCAAGCAAACAATGGGAAGAAGATTTATCATTAACTCCTAACGCCGATTTCTGGTTCCAGGTGTGTAATAATAATCACAACATGATCAGAAACACTAATTTACAACTCGTCCAGTATAAAGTTTCCACCGAGTTCACTACACCACACACAAAATGTATAAAATGAGATTCACTATCTCACCAATTTGTACACACTGTAATCAAAACACAGTCGATAATTATATCCACTCTATGTGGCACTGCACACCCGTTAACCAGTTCTGGAAAGAAGTTATTACCCTCCTATCTCATGCCCTCACCACCCAAATCCACCCAACACCATCACTCTGCCTACTAGGAGACACACCAACCACTAACAAAGCACCACAAAACAATAGAATAATCTTAATGTCACTTTTCATCGCCAAGAAAATCATTCTCATGAACTGGAAAACAAAAAATAACATTAATATCAATCACTGGAAAAATCTTTTACCAGACTATCTCTCTCTAGACTCTCAGAACCCACCAAAAACACAGATTCAGACCCAATTTGGACACATCTAATTCACACATTACAGTAAATCACAATAATCCAACACAAGATAAACCGTAGCAAAATCATTAGTTAAAATCACACATACGTGAATGATTCTGTTCTCTGCTTAGTTATATTTTGGTATATATATATATATATATATGTCTCTTTCTTTCCTATTTTTTCCTATTTTCTTTTTTTTTTCTTTCTTTGTTTTTGTTTGTTTGTTTGTTTTCTCCATCTGTACTCCCTTCTGCATCTCACCTCCAACCCTAAACCCCCCAACTATATTAAATGTATATATGTATATATATATATATATATATATATATATATATATATATACATTAAACAAATAAATGAATAAACAATAAAGTAATCAAATTAAATTAAAATCAGACATTACTGTTGAAGTGCGGTTCAACAGAATCAATTAAAACCTAAAGTAATAAAACTACCCCTGACCATGTGCACATAAATATAGATTTCTTACTTAACAATACTAAATAATCTTATTCTAATTTCACTCTCATAAAGAGAAATACACTGACTAGCATGTGGAAAAGTGTTCCCTTCTGAGCTCTTTATCAGAAGTACATGCATGTCTGTTTATCTGAATTTTAAGTTCAGTGTTAGTTTAACCTGCAGTGTGTGAGATTCAGCTAAATGAATAATCATGTCTTGCTTTAATAATTGCTGAAATAATCACTGAAAATGATCTGTAACCAATTTATTGATAAAGAAATTAGAATTAGTTTGTGTGTGTGGAGGATATGTATATGTATTCATGTGCATATTTCTGTTTATAGTAAAAAAAGGGGAATCATGTTAAACATTTCTAAAATATGTAAAACATCTTCAGCTTCACTTACTTTAATTCACTGAATAGTATACTCTTTCTACAACTGTTCTGCAAAATAGATATGTTAACTAGATGTATTTGAATTAAAATGGATTGTATATCTGTTCTGGAATTAAGAATAATTATCTCAAAAACATACTACTACACCTCCTTTCTAAGGGGTGTGTGTGTTTATATGTCAGTGTTTCTAATGGATTATCATTTCTCTCTCAGGCTGTGGAACTGTAATCTATCAGAGAAAAGCTGTGCAGATCTGGCCTCAGCTCTCAGCTCAAACTCCTCAACTCTGAGAGAACTGGACCTGAGTGGTAATAAACTGCAGGATTCAGGAGTGAAGCTGCTCTCTGCTGGACTGACGAGTTCACACTGTAAACTGGAGAAACTGGAGTAAGATTATCAAAATACAACAATCAGTGCATCTCACCTGCACATACACACACACACAAACACACACACATACACACACACACACAAAAACACACACACACGCACATACACACAACCACAATAGTAAACTAGTAAAACTAGCAGCAGATGAATACTTTTGATATTCCAGTATAAAGGAATATCAAAATGGAGGACAATTATTCATACTCATTGATCAAAACATCCTGATCAAATGAAATATTAAGGTTTTTTTTGGTCAGTGTTGCACCACAGGGTACAGTTTTGAGTAGGGATGCAACGGTTCTCTGTATTTTATGGAACCGTTCGGTTCAGCCTGTTTGGTTTGATACACCCGGAAGAACTGCGATATTTCAGTGTGCGCATTAACAGAGCGAACGAACACTCTCAGTAATGCACAGCCCCGCAGTGAAGCAGCACTGTAGGATAGCAGACACGGCCACATGGCCGGGGGAGGGGTGCTGAGCATGTGCTGCTGATGAAGTACGTGTGTTTTCCTCCTTCCCCCGCCCTGCTCCTTCGTCTCCACCCCAAAACCCCACCCCCGCCCAACCAATGTTTTTTACTTTTTGCAGGAAAAAAATCTCTTTAATTTGAGTTGGCTAATGCCCTGTTAAGAAAATAAAAGTTTGAGTTTATCCAGATGTCTCTGCTGACTGGTTCTGGTGACAAAACCTTGTCTTATTTTTTATGTTTTATTTGTGGTTATTGACTGGATATGTTCTGTGTATTCTGTCTTCTGGGAGATAGTCAGGACTGCTTAGGACCCGGGGGACACACAAAGTTTAGAGTAGTAGGAGAGGCAGAGAACTTAGAGTACGAGCGAGAGGAGAAATACAGCAATTATAAACTCTTCTATCACCCGTATTTAGTGTTATATTGACTGTATGTTACACGAGGGAGCGCAGCGGTCGCGAGGAATCGCTGTGGTCAGCGCGATGGAGCGCCGCATTTTGGCTTCAGGGTTGAGTTTGATAACAAGGTAAAAACACAGTCAGCAGATAAAGCACAGTGTGATATCAGTTTAGTATTTTCCTAAAGTATGTGACTGGCTGACAATATTTGTTGGTTGAGTTAATTGAATAATATTCATGTTTACATTTCATAAAACTGCACTTTATTTAAATTTGCCTTTTGATTAATGGTAAGAATAAGTGTTCCTTTTTTATAATAAATGTTTTTTATAATAAATGATTTTAATTAATGTGTTCCTTTTTTCTGTTTAATATTGGGTCTGCAAGTGTGATTAGGAGCACCTTGTTGATTTGAAATAGAAAGGGCTAAAAACATACTGCATGTTGGAGCTAGATAATATTAATATTATTAATATTAAGAACCGCGACACGAACCGAGCCGTGGCCACACTGTACTGTTGCATCCCTAGTTTTGACATAAGAGGTACCACAGCAGTGATTCAGTAGGACATTTTTTCATTAGTTTAGTTACAGTGTTATTAGATACAGTAAAAGAGATAAAAATCTAGACTTTTACATAAATATAATCACAGTACTATACTTTAATTCACTGAATATTCTATCTTTTTTAAAATTTCTACATGAACTTTTCTACACTATAGTTATATTTACTAGATCTATGTTGAATAAACATGATTATATATATTTTATGCAATAAAGCATAATTATCTCAAATATATACATAATTGTCTCCTTCCTAAGGTGTGTGTTTATATGTCAGTGTTTCTAATGGATTATCATTTCTCTCTCAGGCTGGCTGGGTGTAATCTTTCAGAGAAAAGCTGTGCAGATCTGGCCTCAGCTCTCAGCTCAAACTCCTCAACTCTGAGAGATCTGTACCTGGGTAATAATAAACTGCAGGATTCAGGAGTGAAGCTGCTCTCTGCTGGACTGAAGAATCCACACTGTAAACTCAAGACACTGGGGTAAGATAATCAAAATACAACGCTCAGAGCAATTTTTGCCTATTTTAAGGGTTCCTCAGTTCAGCTTAGTATACATATTTTTAAAACACTGTAAACACTTCCCCATACAGCCCAAAACCTCTCTAAATGACCCAAAAGTAAAAAGAAAAGAATAATAAAATAGATTTTATATCTGTTATATATATATGTATATATATATATATATATATATATATATATATATATATATATATATATATATAATTTTCTGAGCATAATTTTCTGAGCGGTTTTGTAAAAGTTTAATTTATAAAAAAAAAGCGTGATAGAATTTAAAGAGAATATCTGTGGCTGAATGGAAAACTGTGTATTATTTTTAATTTCTTAACCCTGATGGATTACATTTTAATGGGAATTTCAGGATCTAAGTACTCCAGTGAAAAATAGATTTTCTATATCTTGGGTGAGTAAGCTAGTTAAGGTATATAAAACGTTTTTATTCTGGTTTAAACTGTATTTGGTAATGGTATAATGACATTTGGTAATAATAATGATATTTTAAGATGATAAAAGTTAAAGTTAAGTTAGTGGTTTTGTTTCTGTATGAAGATCTGTGTGTTTAGATCCTGACTTCTGACTTCACACACACTTCCAGAGCCTGATCTTAGGATGTCACCCCTCCCCCTCCCCTCCCACTGACTACACTCACACACACACACACATACACCACTGCACGCACACACTACTGCACACACACCACTACACTCACACACACACACACACACACACACACACACACACACACACACACACACCACACCACTGCACACACACACCACTGCACACACCACTGCACACACCACTGCACACACACACACCAGTACACACACACACACACCACTGCATACACCACTACATACACACACACACACAAAAACACACGCACATACACACAACCACAATAGTAAACTAGTAAAACTAGCAGCAGATGAATACTTTTGATATTCCAGTATAAAGGTATATCAAAATGGAGGACAATTATTCATACTCATTGATCAAAACATCCTGATCAAATGAAATATTAAGGTTTTTTTGGTCAGTGTTGCACCACAGGGTACAGTTTTGAGTAGGGATCCAACGGTTCTCTGTATTTTATGGAACCGTTCGGTTCAGCCTGTTCGGTTCGATACACCCGGAAGAACTGCGATATTTCAGTGTGCGCATTAACAGAGCGAACGAACACTCTCAGTAATGCACAGCCCCGCAGTGAAGCAGCACTGTAGGATAGCAGACACGGCCACATGGCCGGGGGAGGGGCTGCTGAGCATGTGCTGCTGATGAAGTACGTGTGTTTTCCTCCTTCCCCCGCCCTGCTCCTTCGTCTCCACCCCAAAACCCCCCCGCCCAACCACTGTTTTTTACTTTTTGCAGGAAAAAAATCTCTTTAATTTGAGTTGGCTAATGCCCTGTTAAGAAAATAAAAGTTTGAGTTTATCCAGATGTCTCTGCTGACTGGTTCTGGTGACAAAACCTTAATGTTTTATTTGTGGTTATTGACTGGATATGTTCTGTGTATTCTGTCTTCTGGGAGATAGTCAGGACTGCTTAGGACCCGGGGGACACACAAAGTTTAGAGTAGTAGGAGAGGCAGAGAACTTAGAGTACGAGCGAGAGGAGAAATACAGCAATTATAAACTCTTCTATCACCCGTATTTAGTGTTATATTGACTGTATGTTACACGAGGGAGCGCAGCGGTCGCGAGGAATCGCTGTGGTCAGCGCGATGGAGCGCCGCATTTTGGCTTCAGGGTTGAGTTTGATAACAAGGTAAAAACACAGTCAGCAGATAAAGCACAGTGTGATATCAGTTTAGTATTTTCCTAAAGTATGTGACTGGCTGACAATATTTGTTGGTTGAGTTAATTGAATAATATTCATGTTTACATTTCATAAAACTGCACTTTATTTAAATTTGCCTTTTGATTAATGGTAAGAATAAGTGTTCCTTTTTTATAATAAATGTTTTTTATAATAAATGATTTTAATTAATTTGTTCCTTTTTTCTGTTTAATATTGGGTCTGCAAGTGTGATTAGGAGCACCTTGTTGATTTGAAATAGAAAGGGCTAAAAACATACTGCATGTTGGAGCTAGATAATATTAATATTATTAATATTAAGAACCGCGACACGAACCGAGCCGTGGCCACACTGTACTGTTGCATCCCTAGTTTTGACATAAGAGGTACCACAGCAGTGATTCAGTAGGACATTTTTTCATTAGTTTAGTTACAGTGTTATTAGATACAGTAAAAGAGATAAAAATCTAGACTTTTACATAAATATAATCACAGTACTATACTTTAATTCACTGAATATTCTATCTTTTTTAAAATTTCTACATGAACTTTTCTACACTATAGTTATATTTACTAGATCTATGTTGAATAAACATGATTATATATATTTTATGCAATAAAGCATAATTGTCTCAAATATATACATAATTGTCTCCTTCCTAAGGTGTGTGTTTATATGTCAGTGTTTCTAATGGATTATCATTTCTCTCTCAGGCTGGCTGCGTGTAATCTATCAGAGAAAAGCTGTGCAGATCTGGCCTCAGCTCTCAGCTCAAACTCCTCAACTCTGAGAGATCTGAACCTGGGTAATAATAAACTGCAGGATTCAGGAGTGAAGCTGCTCTCTGCTGGACTGAAGAATCCACACTGTAAACTCAAGACACTGGGGTAAGATAATCAAAAGACAACAATCAGAGCAATTTTTGCCTATTTTAAGGGTTCCTCAGTTCAGCTTAGTATATATATTTTTAAAACACTGTGTAAACTTCCCCATACAGCCCAAAACCTCTCTAAATGACCCAAAAGTAAAAAGAAAATAATAATAAAATAGATTTTATATCTGTTATCTATATATATATATAATTTTCTGAGCATAATTTTCTGAGCGGTTTTGTAAAAGTTTAATTTATATAAAAAAAAAAAGCGTGATAGAATTTGAAGAGAATATCTGTGGCTGAATGGAAAACTGTGTATTATTTTTAATTTCTTAACCCTGATGGATTACATTTTAATGGGCATTTCAGGATCTAAGTACTCCAGTGAAAAATAGATTTTCTATATCTTGGGTGAGTAAGCTAGTTAAGGTATATAAAACGTTTTTATTCTGGTTTAAACTGTATTTGGTAATGGTATAATGATATTTGGTAATAATAATGATATTTTAAGATGATAAAAGTTAAAGTTAAGTTAGTGGTTTTGTTTCTGTATGAAGATCTGTGTGTTTAGATCCTGACTTCTGACTTCACACACACTTCCAGAGCCTGAGGCCTGCTGTCACACACACACTCACACACACCACTGCACACACACACACCACTACACACACCACATCCTGATCTTAGGGTGTCACCCCTCCCCCTCCCACTGACTACACTCACACACACACACACATACACCACTGCACGCACACACCACTACACACACACACACACCACACCACTGTACACACCACTACATACACACACACACACACACACACCACACCACTGCACACACACACACCACTGCATACACCACTACATACACACACACACACACACACACACCACACCACTGCACACACCACTGCACACACACACACCACTGCATACACCACTACACACACACACACACACACACACACACACACACACACTACTGCACACACACCCCACTACACACACACACCACTACTAGGGTTGCCACCTTTTAGAATTTAAAATAAGGGACGCCAACCACCGCTCCTCTGGGTCATGTCCTCCACAGACCCAACACCTGTGGGGCGGGGCACCCGCAGCAGTGGTATATTTTAATTTGTGCTGCTGTTTTTATTGAAGGGGTAATCAAAAAAGCAATTCATCAAACATAAAGCTTAAAATGTTTTATTAACATTGAACACTTTCTCTTATAAAGTGCAGTTAATTAAATATTAATTGAAATATGTTTGTGTGCAACAACAAATGTTTAAAATATAAACTAAATATATTGAGAACATACATTTTTATGTGTATAACTATAGGGACACTGCATGGGGTCATTTTTACTTAAATTGAACAGGATTTGCTGGTGCCTTTCTTATGAGTTAATAGGAAGTCAGGTCATCCAAACTGTTAAACCCCACTTATTATTATATTTTATATAATGATCACTGGACACTGTATTCCTTAAAAATATAAACATTTTGACACAAAATACACAGAAATCTGTACAAACATTTTTAATCTGACAAATAATACCTTAGATGATTTTTTTTTACAGATTTCTGTGTATTTTGTGTTAAAATGTTTATATTTGTGAAGAATACCGTGTCCAGTGATCTCCCAGAGACATTGTGGATCAACAAATCAAAATAAATAAGTATATATTAAATCCTAATATATATTAGAAAACATATAAGAATTTAATATATACTTTATTAGGGGTCCAAGCACCGTAGGTGCTGGAACCCTATTGTAATTGCTCGGATTTTCCTTATTATTATTTTTGTGCACTACAAATGGTTGTAGCACAGTAACTGTAAGTCATCCAAACTCCAAATTTGGAATATAGGTACAGTTTCTTACCCACTACTCAGGCAAAAACATTGACCTCAGTTGGCCTGATGGTGGCGCTACAGAGCAGCAATAAGTGTTTTGGCCTATATCTCGTGAAATATGACAGCTAGACTACAAATTCTTTCACGATCTTGTTCCGGCAAGTCATGTGCATTAATGACTCATTGGGAGTTTTTAGCTCCGCCCATGCTCGACACTGCCCTCTTTGGCAAAAACCACAAAACCCAAATTTTTGTACTAGTCCTAGGTTTTTGCAAATATCCCAACAATATAGGTATCAAAATGTTCAGCAGAGTCCCCTGGTCAAGAATTATAAAAAAAATGTGAATATTATATTATGTGAAAAATTAGTTCACATAAATGGATAAATATCAGAACTGTTAACTTGTATCCCAGTGATATTTAGCAGTTATGTTGGGGACATGATTCTGTGGAAGGCATCCAAGCGGCATGTCAAATGAAACATAGGTGGCGCTAAAGAGCCCAAAAATCTGTTTCTCAACAACCGCTTGACCAAATGAGTTGTTGCTTTGCATGCTGCATCTGAGGCACATTCTATAAGTGAATGTTTAAGGCCATATCGATATCTCCAAAAATATGGCCGCCATTGGCCAATTAGATTCAAAGTGGAATTTGGAAGGCTTACCATTTACTGATCATCATGAAATTTGACAGGTGTGTATAGAAAGACATTCTTTAATTGCCTGTACATTTTGATGTTAATTGGCCACATGGTGGCGCTATTTCCAAAAACTAAAGTCTTTCTCCCTGTACTTGGTGTTAAAATGTTTTATAACTTGTTATAGAGTGCACTAAGCTTGACAATTTTTCAAATACAAGTCTGTTAGAAAAGTGCATGGTTATTGATATTCATATAGAAGTTTGAAAATTTGACATTTCAAACTAGTCTGTGAGTTTTCTTCAGATTTTCTCCAAACAGGTCTCAAAATAATCTACGGAATCTCAAAGTAAATAATTATATAAGAAACATGGAGATTTTTATGTCTTTTGGTTACAGTACATGAATCAATACGTGCGTGCTGTATTTCGTTTAAAATTGGTTCTATAAATTTATTACAGATTGTGAAAATGTGACCAAAATTCAAATTTACTTTCACAAGATCACCTTGACACAAAATCTTTAATATTTTTTCAATAATATTTAATAATAATGCTAATAATTTAAAGTTTGTGAATGCTTGCAAAAAAGGTGCTCGGTTCCTTTTTACTCTAAACAATATACTGCCTGAAAACGTGATGTGGAGTCAAGGATCCTGGGAGGCATCTCGCTTAAGTGCTCGCCACTGAACAGGAAGATCGTGGGTTCGATCCCAGCCTCTGACAGCTCTGGGGTTTTCTACGCATCACAACATAGCTGGCACGTGCCAATTAATCCTACTGGAGTTCTGCTTAGTTCACATAAATCTATGAATAATGTTAACATGGAATCTGATGAAACTTTGAAATTTGATTTGCCGCATGATTCTGTAGAAGGCATCTAAAAAACCTGTTTCTCAACCAGCACTACTGAGTCCAATTGAGTTGCATCTTTGCCTGCAGCGTATCTGGCCTATTTGATAAGGAACTTATTTAGGGCAACTCAATAATGAAAACAATACCGCTTAAGTTTATTAAATATTTAAAAATACTAAAATGTTAACTGGTCTCTGGGTTTTCTTGAAATGTTTGCAAATCAGGTCTCACAACAATCTTTGGAATGTCTAAGTATGAAATTATTAAAAAACTTGAGTTCTATTGAATCTAATGGCTTCAGTAGATAAATCAATCAGTGCGGAGTGGTATGTGTTAACTGGTTAACTTTACTCATGGATTTCATGGATTATGAAATTGTGACCAAATTATTTTCACAAGGTCATCATGACACAAACTCTTTAATATTTTTATATAATATTTAAAAATAACGCAAATAATTAAAAGCTTGTAAATACTGGCAAGAAAGGTGCTGGATTCCTTTTTACTCTCAATAATAAACCGCATGAAAAGACACTGTGATGCTACGAGTCCCGAGTGGCGTCTCTGTTAAGCGCTCGCCTTTGAACCGCGAGGTCGTGGGTTCAATTCCAGCCTCTGACAGCTCTGGATTTTACATCTCATCTTTACTTTTATGAACCAAATCGCTGGTATGTGCCAATTAATCCTACCGGAGTTCAACTTATTTCACATAAAAGTCTAAATATTGCTAATGTGGAAATTTGATTTGCCACATGATTCTGTGGAAGGCATCTAATTTTCAAAGTATCAATCATCTGTTTCTCAACAACCACTACTGAGTCCAATTGAGGTGAAACTTTGCCTGCTGGATCTGTGGCCCATTTGATAAGGGTCTTATTAAGGACAACTCAATAATTAAAAAAATATTGCTGCAGCTTATTTAAGTAAAAAAAAAAAAAAATCAAACTACTGTTTTCATCAGATTTTCACAAATTAAGTCTCAAAACAATATTTGGAACCTCAAAGTAATTAATAATAAAAAAAAAAGTGTTTTGGCACCTTTTTGCTAAAGTACATAAATAAGCAGAGCATTCTGGATTGTGTTTATAGCTGGATCTATACATTTGTTGTAGACTGTCAAATGGTGAACAAATTGACAAATTATTTCAAGGTCATCTTTAATATTTTTATTTTGATCATTTTTATTTATTAAAACCGATAATACTGCGATGCTTGTAAATTTTGTAAAGAAGATGCTTTACATCTTCCTTTGCATTCTTTTGCGATAAAGTACATGAAAAATCTCAATTTTTCTTCTGTTGACGAGTGGCATCTCTGTAAAGCACGCGTCTATGAAGTGCAAGGTTGTGGAACTTCTCTATCTTCAATGCTTCTTAATATTTTCACTCGTGCTTGGACCCCGTCATTGCTGCTTGCAGCTATATTTTAGATTTGTTCTTTAAATTGCCATATATAATATTTATATTGACAAAACTCAACATACTAATCAATCAAACCACAATAGTCTACTAAAATAAGCTCTGCCCTATGCACTGATATCTTCTGGTAAAATCACCAGATAATCCCATAATTACCTGTAAAATATCAGTTTCAGGAGATGAGTGGGGGATGAAGGACTGTGAGACTGATGCTCGGGCAGTGAGACACTGAGTGTGGGCAGTGTTGCTCTCCTGATTCATCTGATATCAGACAGCCACCGAAAAACACTCACCGACACGTTTAACAATTTAATAATTAATAATCTCCACTGATGCTCCTCTTTAACACTCACGCCTGTGTTTCTGCGGTGATTTCTCTTTTGAGTGCAGGGAGGAGTACTTACTGTACGTTCACACTGCAGCAACGCGGCATCGCTCCCAATCGCTTTCTCCACCTTTCTCTCGCTGCTTTAGAGCGTGTAGCCTGAAAGAGCAAGCAGTTTATCTCCCACCAGCAGGAATGTGTAGAGTTGTAGTTCAGTGCTGTGTATGAACGAGACGCTGTTCTGTTTTTATCGGCCGGTGAACCCTGCTAAAACATCCAGTTCAGGACCAGCTGCTCCTCCGTCTCTGTTCTCTTACAGAGGGAATCTTAAAGCACAAAAAACCTGAAAAAGCTGAACTCAGCCTCTCCTCCGGTTTCTCACTCTGTGGTGTGTGTGGTGCTGAAGCCCTGTCCGCGTGGCGCTGATTGGCTACTGCCCAGCGAAACTCGCTACTCATTTGCATAAAGTTGAAAAAATCTCAACTTTTTGCTGCTAGCTTCGCCTCGTTCACATCGCTGCAGTGTGAACGTACTGCTACTGTCTGTAGTGGAGACTTGAAAAGGCTCGGAGTTTTAGAGCAGCGTCTGTGTGTGTGTGTAGTAGTGTGTGTGTGTGTTTGTGTGTGTTTGTGTGTGTATGTGTGTGTGTGTGTGTGTGTGTGTGTGTGTTGGTGGGGGTGGAGCAGAGGGACTCAACATTTAGTTGCCAAATAAGGAACGATTACGTATTTTACCAGACGGGTGGCTACCCTAACCACTACACACACACACACACACACACCGCTGCACACACACACTCACTCTAAAACACACCACTACACACACACATTACTGCACACACAAACACATACACACACACACACACACACCTCTGCACATACACACTCACTCTAACACACACCACTACACACACACTACTGCACACACACACCACTGTACACACACACACACTCACTCTAAAACACACCACTACACACACACTACTACACATACACACTCACACACACACACACACACACACCGCTGCACACACACACTCACTCTAAAACACACCACTACACACACACATTACTGCACACACAAACACATACACACACACACACACACACACCTCTGCACATACACACTCACTCTAACACACACCACTACACACACACTACTGCACACACACACCACTGTACACACACACACACTCACTCTAAAACACACCACTACACACACACTACTACACATACACACTCACACACACACACACACCGCTGCACACACACACTCACTCTAAAACACACCACTACACACACACATTACTGCACACACAAACACATACACACACACACCTCTGCACATACACACTCACTCTAACACACACCACTACACACACACTACTGCACACACACACCACTGTACACACACACACACTCACTCTACCACACACCAATACACACACACACACACCGCTGCACACACACACTCACTCTAAAACACACCACTACACACACACTACTGCACACACACACCACTGTACACACACACACATACTCACTCTACCACACACCAATACACACACACACACCGCTGCACACACACACTCACTCTAAAACACACCACTACACACACACTACTGCACACACACCACTGCACACACAAACACATACACACACACACACACACACACCTCTGCACATACACACTCACTCTAACACACACCAATACACACACACACACACCGCTGCACACACACACTCACTCTAACACACACCAATACACACACACACACACACCGCTGCACACACACACTCACTCTAACACACTCCACTACACACACACTACTGCACACACACACCACTGTACACACACACTCACTCTAACACACACCAATACACACACACACACCGCTGCACACACACTCACTCTAACACACTCCACTACACACACACACTACTGCACACACAAACACATACACACACCACTGCACACACACACAGCCACAAGTGTCCTCCATCATATCAGAGTGATTTCATTTCTAAAACGACATATATTTATCTGTTTACAGTTATTCAAAATTTCTGCCAAGTCCATTTCCCCCGGAAGAAAGGCCACTAGGGGGCGTGTGGAAAGGGGTTAATTTGTTGCTGCCAACTGGGGTGGCAGCAGGGGTGGCAATCTGAGTAATCTGAGTAAAAATCATCCATTAAAAAACAGCCCAATGTTTCTTAGTTCCTTATAGTTACACACCTCTCAGTAAAATAAGCTGCGTATACTCACACCATTCTGGGTAGTGATCAGAACCACTACCTACAGTCTGTACCAGTGTGTGGAGGTGGTGTGTAGAATGATCATCAGTCCTCTGCACAGTGTTCCCCCGAGCCATCGCTGATTCATTGCTTCATCAACTCTCTATAGAATATGCTGAAAACCTCCACAATCACACTCACACACAGTATTAGAAATGCAGAAACTGCTCATAGAGAAAAGTCACTCTGAACTTTACATTTTCATCAGACATCAAATTATAGAATACTATTTAACACTTAATATAATAAAAAATGTCAAAATAAATCAATGCTCACTTTTATTTGCATATAACAAAATAAAAACATGACATCTCTGTCAAACATAAACCTATAACCTGTATACATATTACCAATATAAATAACTTTAGCCTAGACTAGCTGAGCCTATCTGGCTACATGCCTGTGTGATTACGTCATCACACACTGACGTAGCCCGGCTACGGAGGCTGATTGTGTTCAGCTCTGCAGTGAAACACCTGTCTGTGAAGATTCTGTAAATAATACATATCCATATCACACAAAAATTATATCACCATTATTGAAACATTTCTTATCGCGATAAATACCGATATCAAATTATTGTCCAGGCCTAATTTGCTCACGCTCAAAAAGACTGTGTGTGTGTGTGTGTGTTATTGTTAGTGAGTGTAAGAGTAAGTTTTAAATATGCAGATCTGGCCTCAGCTCTCAGCTCAAACTCTGTCAAATGGGGTCTTTCTGATGAGAAAATAAAACTATCATGAAAAAAAAATCTAAAATCACATTCTGGTATGAGAAAATGTCTTCCTTTGTTTTTTTATCATTTATTTTTTTCTGACGTGTGCACTTGTGTGTATCTGTATAACAGTCTAATTCTCCAAGGGAGAGTAAAAAATTATTTTTTGTATGTTATGTTCTGTCGTATTATATTAATTTATCTATATTATATTGAAGTCTAAAATAAACTTGGAGGCCTTTCTAAATTTTTCCTTTTTATTTAAACCCTTTCCGTTTTGGCCACGCCCCTCTCCTCTCCCCACGCCCCCACATCAAAAAGAAGTCAAAATAGACTCGTAACCAAAACGTAGGAACGCAAAGGAGGGAACGTATTGCAAAAAGAAAAATGGAACGCGAAGTGTTGTTGCAAAAGATTTATCCTGAAAAAATATTACAAGTGAAAAAAAGTGAAAATTTATGTTCTCTTCTTTGTTTGCACTATCAGATTATTTTTGCAACTTGTGGACCTTTTTTTGTTTTCGTTTTATTTTTTCGGCAGCATTAAACACCCCAATGTGATTACATAAAACTCCTAAACCACACGTGTCAAACTCAAGGCCCGCGGGCCAAATGTGGCCCGCCACATCCTTTTATGTGGCCCGCGAGAGCTTGAACGGTCTTATATGGGGTGTAAGGGTACGTGTATTCTTTACGAACCGTCACGGTTCGGCTCGGTTCGCGTAAACGCAAGCAGAATACACGTTACGCCCTCTCTCTCTCTCCCGCGCGCAGCGCCTTCTTTCTCTCGCGTGTGCGTCCTCTCTCTCTATATTTATTCACTTGAATAGTTTGATCTCTGATTGATAGAGTTAGTTTTTTTTCTTCACTAAGGATTAGGATAGGACTAATTAAAAGGATTAATGTTAACACAGCAACAATCAAACATATTTTCTCCATAAAAATGTAATGTTTTAATTGAATAAGTAATATATTCAGAGTTATTTAACATTAATGAGTAATCACATTCATTTTATATTGCATTTGGTTACATTTTGTTACATCTGGCCCTTTGAGGACAGCCATTATGCCAATGTGGCCCTCAGTGAAAATGAGTTTGACACCCCTGTCCTAAACTCTGAGAGAACTGAACCTGAGTATTAATGAACTGCAGGATTCAGGAGTGAAGCTGTAGTAGTTTCTGTAACACTATAGGAGGAGTGATTTATTTATTCGTCTTTAATTCTGAGATTTTATAAATCCTGTGAGTCTCAGGATTCTCCTGTATATTGATAGTGTCTCCCTGACAACCACAAATTATGTACAGTATCCCACAAATCAGTATATCAAGCTGCTCATGCACATTTTTGTGCAACAGAGCGAGAGAGTGATGAACATTCAGGTCTCTTCTTGAGCTCAGTAGAACTATCAGTGTTCTCTGTGGGTGGAATTTAAACTGCTCCCTTTGGCAGTGTTTAATGTAGTTCTACAGGTCAATAGCACAGGGTTGGAATGCAGGGTTTATAAAATCCAGTACTAATGCCTGTCTTACCCTGTGTTTGTCTATATGATGTTAATGACTGTAAGACATGTTAATATATGTTTACAGGTCTGATTCTTTCACAGGTATAGTTAAGCTTATGTATACTTGCTCCTACAACAGTGTTAGGAGCTAGTGGGGGTTGGGTGTTTGGGGGGTTGGTCTTTACACCCCTAGTGTGTGAATATAACTGTACACTCATCTGTTGTACTTTTCACTCCTTCTCTCTACAGGCTGTATAAATGCAGTATTACAGGAGAAGGCTGTGCTGCTTTAGCTTCAGCTCTGAAATCAAACCCCTCACACCTGAGAGTGCTGGATCTGAACAACAATGATCCAGGAGAGTCAGGAAAGAAGCTGCTCTCTGATCTACAGAAAGATCCTCACTTTAAACTGGAGTATCTATTGTGAGTTACTGAATTACAGTGTTTTAGAGTTGGGTTTAAGTTAACTTGTTAAGCTAATATTGCATACAGTGGACTGGTAGAACTCTACCTAAAATGCACCATTTAACGTTTTAATTTCATGAAATAAAAATGTTTGGGTTATAACTAAGATTATGGTCAGGCAGTGTTGCTTTGCTACCATTGTTTTTAGCTGAAAGTCAGGTGGGTTACATCACAGCAGCAAACTAAACACAGGATGAACTTCACAGCCTTTTCTCAGTGCAGTGAGAATATATTACTCTCGAAGACTCATTATTGTGACTCTGTGTAGAGAAGCAGCACAATATTAACCATTTAGCTTAATTAACAAACCATATTATTTTAATATAGTTTTATCAGACACTTAATTTACCATGTAGGAAAGAGGGTTAATATCTTCAGTATATAATTTATAATTAAACATATAATACATTGTTAATTTATTAGTTTTGACTACAGATAACCCAAAGTCTCCATCTCTACAGTGTAGAGTGTGAAGTGTTTGGTATGTGAGTGTGTGGTTTTATAGGATTAAGCTGTAGTTTGTTTGATGAAGCTGTTCTGAATCACCTTGTGTGTGGAACTGTGCTCAGTGAGTTTCAGTCAGACAGAGAATGAGAGTTTTAGATTTAGAGGATTTTATACAATTTCTGTTGCTTGTGGATGTTTTCACAATCTAATAAGTGTGTGTTCATGTCTGATCATTCTGTTCTGTTTTCTGCTTTCCAGCTTCTGAAAACCTGACCTGCTCTTATTGGACAATCTGGGCTCTTCATCAGCTCTTCATTCAGCTCTTCTGTGGAGTTTAGAAGCTTCCAAAATGTTCATATGAGCTGAAGTGAGATCCGGCTGTTCAGCAGCTGGAATAGATGAACTAAACAGTAACAGATCATTATCAGAACAGCTCTAATCTTCTTATCAGAGTGGAAATAGAACCTTGTTGATTTCTATATTGTGGAGTTTAGTAGGAAAGTGGGAGCCGTGTCTATAAAAAACTGAAATTTTCACAGATGATATTTTTGTTTCAGAAGATTCTTAATTCCTACTGAAAGTCAGTGAGAGGTAGAGCAGCATTTTCAGACTCTTGGGTAAATACCCCGAGCTCTAAATCCTTGGCTGTGCTAAAATGAGGTGTGGAATCTGGTTTAGAGAGATCTGAATCTACACATACAGTATAGTACACTTTTATATTCTGTATAGCAGGCAGAGCAGTGAGGGTTAACCAGTCGACAGTGATCAGTTTAGCACTGTCTTATACTTTTATCATGTTGTTTAAATCAATTAGAAATGTGTTGAAACCTTCAGAAGCTGTATAAACTCTATCCAAACTTTTAACTTTTCCAGAGCCTTAAAATGTGTTTTATTTTATTTTAAACAATTCTAACCAGAAACAGAAGTTGGAAATTAGCTTCAGCTAGAATTCCTATATACATTACATAACTTGTATTTTGTGTAACAGTGTTTATCTGCATTTTCCCTGTAAAATTTGTAAATAAATACATAAAGGTTAATCAAATCCAACAATGTCTGTTTTCATTTTCTGAGTCAGAGTTTATTCTGTTCTCTTTAATTATAAAAACTTATGAAATGTTTTATTGAGTTGTGAAGACTGGTATCTGTTTCTCCTCCACAGTATGAACTGTCTGTAAGGTGTAGTAGGGCTGGTAAGGGACTGTATGTAAAATAGTCCATTGGCTCCATCTGGTGGGTTTAGGTGTTGCTGCTGGTGGGAAGTGAATTATTGGGAATCGGTCTGCAGTGATTAATTTATGTATTTATTTATTTTTATATATTCACTTGTATTAGCAGGGTGTTAACAGGGTGAGTGGTTATTTAAAATAATGATTAATAAAAATTAAAGTAAATTATTGTTGGCATGTCTGGCCGTGATCTATAAGCGTTCACTTCCGTTTGGGTAAAGAAACAGGCCTTGTCATATTTTACCGATTCAGCTGTGATTCATGCCAGGAATCAGAAGCAGGTTTCCCCCCTGGATAATGGTTTGGTGATCCAGTGAGTACTGGAACTGATGGTGGATTGATTCTGTAGAGACTGCTGAGAAGATCATCAGGACTCCACTGCCCTCTCTGCAGAACATCTACCACCAGAGAGTTCACAGGAGAGCTGCCTCCATCCTTAAAGACTCTACCCACCCCCAGCATGGACTGTTCACTCTTCTGCCTTCAGGCCGAAGGTATAGAAGAGTGAAATGCAAAACCAGCAGGTTAAAGAACAGGTTCTGCCCCACTGGCATCAGACTCCTCAACCTACCTCAGAAATAACCTGCACCTTACTCTCTAAATGTTTACATATCACTGACATTTCTCTGAGGCACATGTTCACTTTACTGCAACAGTGTGTATAATTGCACTACTGAACCTTTTGCACTTTTCTCACATCTCACTGCTGTAGATAATCATGTTCTTACATACGTAAATAATATCCATATCATATATCACTGTAATTATGTACATATTGAAATTAATTATGTAAATTTAACACCAGTTTAATATTTATATTTAGTTATATTTTTATTTTTTTGCTTTATTATATTTTTCTACTTTTGTCTTTATGTGATTTACTTGGCGAGAAGCAAAGAAAAAAAATTTATTATACGAGGAAACTTGTTTCTTTACTGTGCAGATGAGAATAAACTCTTTAAATTTAAAATTGAAATAGAGCTTCAGGTTTCACCGTCAAGCTGTAGTAAGTCTGGTTGTTTTATGGGGGTTTAGTGTACTATATCTGCTGGTTTGTGAATGTGTATATTGATCTTAATTAGTGATTATTAATTATATAATGGTGTTAATAGTGAGTTATGTGCTTTAATTTTAGTATAGACTGATTGCACTTTCCAGTCATCAGCGTCTATATGTGTTGGAGTGTATCTCACAGTAATTAGGAAGGTGTTCTAACTTGATTCCTCCTGACTCTGAAAGTTCTCTAGGCTGGTTATAGTTTGAATGTGGATATGTAGGTATGTGTAGAATAAATAACAGTGATTGTGTTTATAGATAAACAGGTATATTTGAATTTGCACTGGAAAGAGTACTAGCTATAATTGTGTGTTTTTATTTTATTTTATTTTTAATACATTAATTCCTACAAAGGACTGTGCTGTTTAGAACAGGGGGTTAATGGAGATGTTTTAAGTATTCTAAACTGACTGAAGATTAAAAGTTTTGTATTGTTTGTTTGTTGCAGTGGGACTGGGGCTTGTTGGCTGTGCGCCGCTGTTTTTCCTACACAATTCTTTGGTTTTAGTTTTATGAGCGCTGTGCAATATTACTGATACATCCATATAAAGTGTGGGGTTTTAACTGATTGTGTAACTGATCATTTAGCAGTTTTATTGTGGGCTTAATATTACAGCCTTTAGTAGATCTGCTTAGATAGACAAGGCCTCTATTGCTAATAGTAATGTTTTAATAGTACCTTTTGAACCTTATGTGCAGAACTGCTGTAATAGTGCCACTTTATATTGACCCAGTGTGCTTCTTTTTTTTATTGATTGATTTATTTTTTTGCTTTTGTGTTCACACGTACCACCTCTACATTTACTGTGAGCTTAATTTTAGGCAAAGTGATGTATTTATTTTTGGCTGTTAGTGTGCTTAATAGTCTTGATAGTAATTTATTTATTTTATTTGGGGAGAACCATCATATTTTGATGAGTTTTACACTCATTATTTTTGTTGTTTTTTATGTTTTTTCTGTTTGTTTGGATCAGTGTCAGTATTTCTGCCCTTTTTGGAAAGTGCCCTGAAATACTGTGAGCTGTATGTTTTTCTGATTGTTGGATAGAATAAAATATATTTTTCTTAATCAAATTTATTACTTGTTTATTTGAGAAAACCTCCTGAGGATCCCTTACCCTACTAATCTAATTTGGGTGGTGTAGTTTTTTATAGAGTTTATTTGATGGTGGGCCGGTCTCCTTCTCTTAGTGGAAAAAACAACAAATATATAACATTATTAATTTACTTTATTTTAATTTTGACTGGCAGGGGTTTTTAACCAATGAGAAGCAGGCATAACCTGGGTCGTACTCTGACTCCGCCCCCTGGTCGTTTCTACATCTTGATCCCTCTCTGGTCAAACATGAGTGGTACAACCCGTTCAGATCAATAATCCTGGAATAATTAATGTTCTAGTGTTTAATATCCCATAACTCATCATGTACAGAGTGAATAATCACTAGGGGACATTTTTCAGCCCAAAAACACAGAAGATTTCTCTGACAGGATAAAGTGGATTTATGAGGAACTTCCCAGCTTAAATCCTGCTTTTAAAAGCTGTAAAACTCATATATAATGAACTAATCTTAGATAAAGCTGCTTCCTCTTGAGCTCCTCTAGCTCTGGAGCTTCAGGGTGCTGAGGTCGTATCTTGTTAGGCTTGTGGTTGAGGAGCTTTAGCTGAGCTCCAGCCGTTGGAAGCGCCGCTCGAGCGCTGCTTCATTCTGCTGGCTGAGCTCAGTAGCATTGGGGGCTGATACGAGTTTGATGCAGTGTTTGGGGAGATAGTTTAACATGTTGGAAGAAGGGAGAACAGAACTGCAGTTAGATTAAATGTAGGATAAAGATAAACCCATAGTACAGGTAGAACTCACACACCAAACCTGAAATCTTCAAATTTAACCCTTTCTGACAGTTCCAGCTCCACTCCACTCCAGCTCCACTGAGACAGATTTTAAAAGAAGCCACATATATTACTCTACAGCTTTGTGGTGTTATGTTTAGATTAGTTTATCTATGTACTTTTGTATGATTTGTTTTAAAGAGAGACGCCTCACAGCTGAAATCCCCAACATAACAACTGGTAAAACATTTTACTGACATTTTTTCTTTTTAATTAAATTAATTCTGTTCTCAGCAGTGATTAAATAATGATGGGCTAATATCATGCTATATGTTTTTGCAGTATTAAACCTGATAAATGTTTTTAATAACTGATGTTATTGTTATGTTGTTGCAAAGCTGCTTATAATTAGGTGCTGTATAGTTGAAAGGTGGTCGCTTTAGTATTTCAGCTCGTTGCTGTGGTGATGGTCAGTCTGTGGTTAACAGGGTGTAAGTAGGTGGTTGCTGTGATTGTCGTTGTACCCCATGTTGTTGGTTTGAGTGTTACTAGTGTATTTGTATCACTGTGGTATAAGATGATACACAGACCTCGGCTTTCATTCAATGAGGGAAAAAACGTACAACAAGATTTATACTCTTATTATTGTAGCTGTTTATAATAGACAGTGTGTGCAGGATAATTCTATTATTAAACTGTAAACTTTAGGAAATCTAACTACAGTGTATAGAATAGCCTTAAACACAATATATGTTAAAGAAGGGAGGGGTGTGGTCAAACTGTGTGATTTCTTACTGAGCTGCAACCAGAAAGATTTAGTTTCATTCTGAACCTTTAGGATCTTTTTATAGAGGTTTAAATGAGGGCTGTGCCAGATTATATCATATATGCAATTATATTGCTAAAATATTTTACACAATAAAAAGAGATCTTCATACGATATTCAAAAATCTCTGTATTTTGTATTTTTTTTATTTTACTGTATTTACTATTCTGTGCAGTTTATATGAAAGCACTAAATATGCAGCACTTTAGTTTTAGTACATTTTATATTTGTCCCATTATTATTTTTTAAATAAAATCAGGGTATTTTTGTTTGTTTATTTTTGTTTCTACTGATAGAATGAAGCTCATATTCTGAATAATATTTGATATTTATTTTTAGTGTTGCAGTTGTATATTCTTTAATTATTATTTTTTTATTTAATGTTAATGTAATATTGGATGGCTACTTTCAGAATGCATAAATATTTCAAAATTCGCTGCTCGTTTGTACTTTATGTTGTGTTTATTGTGCTGTTTGTTCCATGTTGTGCTGTGTTGGTTGTGGAGGAGCGTAATTTCATTTCACTGTGTTCCTGTACTGTAACATTAAAAGGCTCTAAATGAAAAACAGCATCATAAGAAAACAACCTGAAAGGTAAAAAACTGAATTTACTTGATTAAAATACTTTAGATGAAGAGAGACCAGAACAAAAACCTAAGAGTTTTTTTTTAGAATATTATTAAACAAATGTACATTAAATTATTTGTATAACAATAATATATGTCAGCTATGTCTATAAATGTATTCATATATATGTTTTTGTTGTTGTTTATTAATTCATGTTTTAATGTCCGTAATGGATTGTTTGTATTTTCTTTTAACTCTTTTAACTTTACATAATTAAAGACGTGCTGAAAATAATACAAAAATAAATATATAATACAAAAATAAATATATATATTTTTAAAGCTATAGTGTAATTCCACTCTTCATCTGATTGGTCAGAAAACACATGACTCCTCTCTCTTCAACCTGTAAAAAGCCTTTCAGTACTCCCATAGTGAGGAACTGATCCAGTTAAAACCGGTTTACTGTGAAACTGAAACCTTCAGTAGCTTCTGTTTAGATGAGAGAAGAAGGTGAAGAGCGTTTGGATAAAAAGCACAGAGGTAAAAACTGAAGCTTTAATACTAGAATTTACTGTCTGATCTGATATTAAAGAGTTTTAGACACAAAGAGAACAGAAATACATAGAAATATTTCAGATAACAACTTTAATATGAAATATGTAGAATGTGTGTATGTGTGTTGGTGTGTGTGTGTGTGTGTGTGTGTTTACAGGATTAGGTGTAATCTGAAGGAGGAAGATGAGTTCCAAAATGAGTGTCTCTGGGGAACAGGACACACAGGAAGCTGAGAGGTGAGAGAATAATGTGATTGGGTATAAAGTGAAAGGTTTGCTGGAAAGGTTGTAGATGGTGTCTGATACTGGTTGTGTTTTAGACTGGATCAGGATAAGAGATCAGACTCACCTGAACCCAGCTTTGTCTCCATGGATAAACCTAAAATCTTCAGAGAGGACAACAGATCTACTGATTTCAGGTAAGAATAATGTGACTCTGGGGAATAAGATGGAAAGATAATTTTTGGTGACCTTGAAAAGTAAATTTCTGAGATTTGTTATAGATTTAAAATAAATAAACACAGGGTTGCGACCTGTCCCATAAAAAAAAACAGAATCGTCCTTTATTTGGCAACTAAATGTTGCATCCCGTATTTCCATAAATGTCCAATACACGTCTATCACACACACACACATACACACATACACACACACACACACACATTAAACCCCTCCTCCCTCTGTACTGCAGTGCTGCTGCAGTGGTTTCCTACAGACCCCACCCCAATAAGCATCAGTCTCAGTTTTCATCCCCCACCCATCTCCTGAAACTGATCTGGGTAATCATGTTATTATCTGGCTGTACTTCTGTCAGAAGATGTCAGTGCATGGGGCAGAGCTTATTGTAGTAGACTAGTGTGGTTTGATTGATTGTTTAGGATGTTGAGTTTTGTCGAATGAACGAATGATTATTTTATTTATATACAGTAGTATTACAGTAAATTACAGTAGTAATTTATTTATATACAGTAGTAATCATATATGGTTATTTAAAGAACAAATAATCTAACTAATGGATTAACAGTTAGTAAATAAATAACAGCATATACAATGTCTCTTGGAGATCACTGGACACTGTATTCCTCACAAATAAAAACATTTTGACAAAATATACAAAAATCTGTACAAAAAAATTAAAATTAAAAACTTTTGTACAGATTTATGTGTATTTTGTGTCCAAATTTTTATATTTGTGAGGAATTCAGTGTCCAGTGAGCATTACATAAAATATTTTAATTATAACATCATGACCACCTCCTTGTTTCTACACCCATTATGCATACATCTGATCAAAGTACAGTATTGACTTTGTTTGATAAAGCTATTGACAGCCAGCTATATCTACTTTTAACAGGTTAGGGAATACTGGAAATATGAGGTTATTATTTCTCATTCAGTATTTTCAGAAGTCAAGTTTACAGTCAGAATATTTAAAAAGAATATGTACCAAAAAAGTGTGTCAAGCAGAGGTATGCAAATGTTTGGCAAAGGCCAATTTGTCTACAGTTTTAAAAATGTAGATTTTCCAGTCAAATAAACCTGTAAATATGCAACCTGCTGCAGTGTATGTATATACAAAACCTGGCTTAATCATCATATCACAAACCTTTTATTTTATTTGGCTAACAAAATGAAATAAAAGCAGCACTTAAGCTATTACCCTCTGGTCAGCACATAACACAAAATACTTCACTTTGAATATTTATCATTAGAAATAAAACAACATTACCAAATTAGACTAAGACAAAACAGATGTGTTTAAATATGTATGTGTTTATAGGGAAACTTTCCTCACTGCTAAAGTAAAAAAATAAAGCCTGGTCAATTTCCAGACGCACAGGGGAAGGTGAAAAATGGCTTACATTTAGACAATTGAGAAACAGATGCACCTCTGCAATTAGAAAAACCAAATCAGATTATTTCCTCAAGCAAATTACTAGCTCCTCTAATCCACAAGATTTCTGGAAAGCAGTAAACTCCCTCTATTTAATAGTAATTTGATCTCTGACCAGCAAGAACTGTGCCAAGCTTTTAATGTACACTTTGCTGCAGCTGGTCAGATATTTTAAAACACTGACTCAAACCTGCCCGTGGATCAGCCCATCATCACTACTACTGCTTCCCAGAAATTCAATATCTTCACCCTCCAGACTTGCTCTCCTTACATAGAGGCTAACGCCCTTTCCTCTAATAATCCTCGGAAAACAATAGGTGAGGACGTTCTGGACCCCTACGTTCTGCGTCTCGCAACCTCAGTTATTTTAGAACATATTACATACATTTTTAATCTTTCTATTTTATTCTGCAGAATTCCCAGTATCTGGAAAACAGTTCATGTTATTCCTCTGCATAAAGGAGGAGATGCAGCAGATCTAAATAATTACAGACCAAAACTATCTTGTTTATCCAAAATTTTCGAAATCCCTAGTGAATAACCAGCTCAAGTCTTTTCTTTTTGAAAACTTCATCCTGTATAACTATCAATCTGGATTTAGAGAAAGAAAATTTTGGAGAAGAAGGCAAACTTCATCACAGCTCTTGCCTCTGCTCAAACTCTGAACTTCCTGGCTCTAACTGAGACTTGGATCACTCTAGAGAACTCTGTAACTCCAGATGCCTTATCATCTTCTTTTGCTTCTCCCACTGGTCTGCTTCTGTCTCGTAAGTGGTCCTTCACTGCACTCTCTTTTTCACATCTGGACATCTCTTCTTTTGAATTTCACTGTCACTATCTCTTTTCCAGTTAAACTTCATATCATTGTTCTCTATCGTCCTCCTAGCCCACTGGGCAACTTCATTGATGAACTGGACACTCTCCTGAGTGGGCTACCGGTTGAATCCACATTTATCCATCTTGGTGATTCAACCTTCCCTCAGAGAAGACAGTCATCCTGTCTTCTTCCACTTCTGTCTTCTTTCTCTCTCTCCCTCAATCTGTCTGCTTTAACTCACAGAGCAGGAATGTTGACTTCTTTAGATCTGTCTGACCATCAGTTCCTATCCTTCAATCTCTCTCTTTCTGCTCTTCCTACAAACAACCTTTTCAACTCTACTATCTTCTCATCTCTTCTAAACCCTCCCACTTCTCAGCCTTCCACGACCCTCTCCCCAGATGATTTTGATTTTGTTTCTTAGAGGAGAAAGTAGGAAATATCCGCCAATCATTTCCCCCTGCCTCTACACTTTCCATCAGACACTATCTTTCTCATTCTACTTCTCTGTGTCACTTTTCTCTGCTTTCCTTCAAATGAAATCCTTCATCTCCTACATTCTAACAATCCAACCATTTCTCTGTTTTCAACCAACTATCTCTCTTTCTCAATCAGAACAATCTTCAGGACCCAAACCAGTCTGGCTTCAAACCTGCACATTCTACTGAAACTGCCCTCATTGCAGTGGCTCTGCAAGGCAGTGGTGTGCATCATACCTGGAGGACCGATTCTACCAGGTAACTTGGCAAGGGGCAACATCTGCTCCATGCAGGCTCTCCACTGGTGTTCCACAAGGCTCGGTGCTTGGTCCTCTTCTTTTCTCTCTCTATACTCACTCTCTGGGTGAAATAATATATTCTCATGGATTTTTGTACCACTTCTATACTGATGAAAATCAACTAATGCTTTCTTTTCCTCCTTCCGACATTCAGGTTTCATCTCATCTCAGCGTGTCTCATCATGGATGAGTTCTCATCATCTGAAACTCAACCCCAGCATGACTGACCTTCTGTTCTTCCCAGGAACTGTTCTTCCCAGGAGATTGTCTTCATCACAATCTCTCCATCTCTTCTGAGAACTCACTGGTCACTCCATCAGCAGAAGCAAAAAACCTTGGTATAGTAATGGATGACCAATTATCATTCTAAAGCCATGTTGCAAATCTGACTCGATCATGCAGATTTCTCTTGTTTAACATTCAAAGAATCCGACCATTTCTCTCTCAGGAAGCCACTCAGGTGCTCCTGCAGTCTCTTGTCATCTCAGTACTTGACTACTGCAACCCTCTACTGGCTGGTCTTCCACTGCGAGCCACCAAACCACTACAGTTAATTCAGAATGCGGCAGCACGACTGGTCTTTAATCTTCCGAAGTTCAGTCATGAGACTTCTTTACTTCATTCCCTCCACTGGCTTCCTGTCAAATTCAAAACCCTGATGCTGGCCTACAAAGCCAAAAACGGACCAGCTCCTTCATAAGTGATGGCACTGATGGTCAAAGCCATATCTGTACTAAAAGCTCTTAGAGCTTCCAGTATGGCTTGGTTCGAACCACAATCACTCAAAACCAACAGAAAACAAACATCCAGACTCTTCTCTGTGCTGAAGGACCAAGGTGGTGGAACCAACTACTACTGGGTGTCAGAACAGTGACCCGGTCTTCAGACACCGACTGAGGACCCGTCTTTTCAAAGAGTTCCTAAACTAATCTTTAAAAATATATATATATCCTAGGGTTCTAAACATTATTAAGCTTTGTGTATCTCTTGATCCTAGTCTCTACAAACTAGCTATGGATATTTTGAAGTAAACCATGAAGCACTGCTGTAAGTTGCTCTGGATAAGGGCGTCTGCTAAATACCTTAAATGTAAATGTACAATTTTGAATAAACATAAGTGGTCATGTGACACCTACTGGTCGCAGAAGTAAAATCTTTACCCAACTACGCCACCTAGGAATATAGAGTCCCAGGAACTCTTAAAAAAAAAATAATTTATTTGCCAGAAAACTCTACAGGTTCTTTTGATCTGAGGGTGAGCAAACCAAACAAACCACACCAGAATTACAAAATTTGACAAGTTTATTAAACATACACCATAATAAAAGGGAGGACGTCACTCCCACAACGAACCTAAGAATTATGGATCCTCTAAAATACTAAACTACATATAACAAAACAAAGAAAATCAAACAAAACAAACCCAGCTATTTTATGTCTACCCCTCCCACTCTACAGGGTTCACAACACGTTACTCAAGCACAATCTCAAAGAATCTCATCCCTTAGAAATACACAACAGGAATATATTAGAGCCACCCAATATACCAGCCTTAGAGCGAGAGGCTAGATAATACACACGGATTATCAGGCATAAAGCCCCTTTAAAAACACCAAATAGTCCAGCTTCCTCAATATTCTATACTAAAACAGTCTTACTTCAGGGGCAAGGTGATTATATTCCCTCGGGTGGGGCAATTAAAAAAAAACGAGCGCTTGGCGTCCAGCAGAGCGTGGCTCCACGCACTTGGTGCAGCGGCTCCTGCTACCTCCGGCCTTCTCAGACTCCTCCACCGCCTCCACGTGACTCTCCGCACGCAACAGCTATGATAGAAGAAAACAGCGGCAGTATTCCAAACAACACACGGTAAAAATTCCCACGTTTCCCAGACTCTTCCTTCAGTAACACAAACACAGTATTACTTCTCCACCCAACCAAATATACTCACACTTTGCCTGGGAGTGGGGACAACTCCCAGCTCCCAGTGCGAGTATTCCGAGCCTGGGTGGAACTGGAATGGCGTCAGCCTCCGCGTCGTCGCCGGCAGACTCGACCCACGCGGTCCACTGGTGCTTGCTTTGGTTCTCCTACTGTTCAATCGGCTGTAAACAGCCGCCGGTGAGCCCGTCGCTCTCGCTCCGCCGCTCTCGCTCCGCCGCTCTCACACCGCCTCTCGCGCTCCGCCGCTCGCGCTTCGCCACCCCGCTGCTCTCCGGTCCCGCTTGGCCGCCTCTCTACTCTCCGGTCCCGCTTGGCCGCCTCGCTGCTCTCTCCGGTCCCGCTTTATCGCCTCACTCTCTCTCCAATCTCACCTTGCCGCCTCGCTGTTCTCTCCCTCACTGGACGCCGCCATGACACTTATCTGAAAAACAAAACAAGTCCAGCCCCCCAACCATCCTCATTGGCCAGTCCTCCCACAACCCGGCCTGGGCATTGGTCCATCCCCCCTGTCCATCACAATCAGTGGGGGACCTGCCAAATCGTGTCCTGGGGAACAATCTGGCTCCTGTGAAGGTGTCAAAATAAAAGTCCACAAAAAAAAGTCCAACAAAATAAATTATACCCTTTTTTTCACCGGCTTGACAGTCACACCCTTTATGACACCTCAAATTAAATCCCAACTGAAGGTTGCAAAAACATAATTCAAAGTATATGAGTTATTTTATACTGTGTTTTAGGAATTACAGCTTGAAAGTATGTTCATATAACATTTCGGACTGGAAGTTGTTTTTCCTATGATTCCAACATCACAGCATCACATCAACATGCTGGAAAGGTTATAGATGTTTGATATTTGTTTTTTAGACTTTGTTTTAGACTGGACTCACCTGAACCCAGTTGTGTGGCTTTGAAGAGTAACTGGTCAATAGAGAAGGTAATAGAACGCAGAGAGGACAACAGTTCTGCTGATCTCAGGTAAGAATAATGACACTTTCAAATGGCACTTTGAACACACACGGTCCATATCTCAAAATTTTGTTATTTTTTTTTACATTTTGTAAAAAGTTCACATACTTTTACTTGCCTCCCATTTTTCACATTTTGTTATGTAAAGGACTTCCCCCATTTACTATTATTCTGCACTCAGTACCCCACAGTGAAAACTGAATTTAAAAAGAAAAATATATAAAATTTTGCATAAATGGTCACACCTGTTACCATAGCTCTGGGGTCTCCCATTTTTCTTAAATATCTTTGAAATGTTTATACACCTTAATTAGAGTCCACCTCTGGTAAATTACTTGAAAGACGCGCACACTTTACCATAGATTCAAGAAACGCTAGACACCTTATCCACTGCCCGCTGGTTTAGTACATTAGACCTGGCTGCCGGGTATTGGCAGGTAGAACTCACCCCCAGGGCTCGCCAGGCAGCAGCTTTCTGCAGTAGGAAAGGGCTTTTTACCTGGAATGTCATGCCTTTTGGCCTATGCAACGCGCCTGTGACGTTCCAGCGTTTAATGGATCATGTTCTGGCCGGCATGCAGTGGGAAACCTGTCTTATATACCTAGACGACATAATAATACTGGGCAAAGATACTTCCGAGATGTTGGAACGCCTTGGACAGGTGTTTGAGAGACTCCACCAGGCAAACTTCAAGCTAAAGCCAGCCAAATGCTGTCTTTTTCGTCAGCAGGTAGCATACCTTGAACACACTGTGTCCGAACATGGCATTTCCACTGACCTGGAAAAGATCTCAAAAGTGCGAGAATGGCCACCGCCTCGCAATGTCTCTGAAGTTCGTCAGTTTGTTGGTCTTGCTTCATACTACCGATGATTCGTGAAAGATTTTGCTGCCGTGGCACAATCCCTTCATGCACTTACCCAAAAGTATGCACGTTTTCAGTGGACAGCAGAATGCCAGGAGGCATTAAAAGGAGGCTTAACACTGCTCCTGTTCTAGGCTATCCCCTCGACACTGGTAACATCATTCTGGATACAGATGCAAGCAATTTTGGGATTGGGGCCGTCCTATCTCAAGTGCAGAATGATGAAGAACGTGTCTTGGCTTACGGGAGTTGCAGACTGTCTCAAACAGAGCCAAATTATTGCACTACCAGGCGGGAGCTCTTGGCTGTTGTAGAATTCACCTCTCACTTTCGCCAGTACCTCCTGGGCAGAACCTTCACTGTACGAACTGACCACAGTAGTTTGTGCTGGCTCATGCATATGAAGGAACCTGAGGGCCAGCTGGCCAGATGGCTGGAAAAGCTTGGGGGGTATGACTTCAAGGTCATCTATCATCCAGGTGCTCAACACTGTAACGCTGATGCGATGTCTAGGTGGCCATGTCGAAAATCCTGTCCCTGTATGGTTCCAGATCCATCCTTTAGCAGAGAGCGTTTCAGTGACCAAGCAGTGCAGTGTGATTTAAGCAGCAGTGAAGAGATAAACCGTTATGTTTCTTCAGCCGAGTTCATGTCAGTGGGGGATGACGAATCACCCAAGACCACACTATCAGAGGAAACGGGAAATCACAGAGGTTGGAAAGAGGCTGCTAATCTGATGGAAGGAGTTCGCTACACAGGCACAAGTGAAATAATTCCTTTTCAAGGCTGGACTGCAGAGCAGCTGTGTGAGGCACAGAAAAGTGATCCTGACATCGCACCAGTGTGGAGGTGGTTAGAGGCGGGTAACCAACGTCCTACCTGGAAGGAAGTATCATCCTACAGCCCAGCCACAAAGGCGTATTGGAGTCAGTGGGACATGCAGATTTCTCTTTTTTAACATTCAAAGAATCCGACCATTTCTCTCTCAGGAAGCCACTCAGGTGCTCCTGCAGTCTCTTGTCATCTCAGGACTTGACTACTGCAACCCTCTACTGGCTGGTCTTCCACTGCGAGCCACCAAACCACTACAGTTAATTCAGAATGCGGCAGCACGACTGGTCTTTAATCTTCCGAAGTTCAGTCATGAGACTTCTTTACTTCATTCCCTCCACTGGCTTCCTGTTGCCGCTCACATCAAATTCAAAACCCTGATGCTGGCCTACAAAGCCAAAAACGGACCAGCTCCTTCATAAGTGATGGCACTGATGGTCAAAGCCATATCTGTACTAAAAGCTCTTAGAGCTTCCAGTATGGCTTGGTTCGAACCACAATCACTCAAAACCAACAGAAAACAAACATCCAGACTCTTCTCTGTGCTGAAGGACCAAGGTGGTGGAACCAACTACTACTGGGTGTCAGAACAGTGACCCGGTCTTCAGACACCGACTGAGGACCCGTCTTTTCAAAGAGTTCCTAAACTAATCTTTAAAAATATATATATATCCTAGGGTTCTAAACATTATTAAGCTTTGTGTATCTCTTGATCCTAGTCTCTACAAACTAGCTATGGATATTTTGAAGTAAACCATGAAGCACTGCTGTAAGTTGCTCTGGATAAGGGCGTCTGCTAAATACCTTAAATGTAAATGTACAATTTTGAATAAACATAAGTGGTCACATCCTTTATGACACCTCAAATTAAATCCCAACTGAAGGTTGCAAAAACATAATTCAAAGTATATGAGTTATTTTATACTGTGTTTTAGGAATTACAGCTTGAAAGTATGTTCATATAACATTTCGGACTGGAAGTTGTTTTTCCTATGATTCCAACATCACAGCATCACATCAACATGCTGGAAAGGTTATAGATGTTTGATATTTGTTTTTTAGACTTTGTTTTAGACTGGACTCACCTGAACCCAGTTGTGTGGCTTTGAAGAGTAACTGGTCAATAGAGAAGGTAATAGAACGCAGAGAGGACAACAGTTCTGCTGATCTCAGGTAAGAATAATGACACTTTCAAATGGCACTTTGAACACACACGGTCCATATCTCAAAATTTTTTTTTTTTTTACATTTTGTAAAAAGTTCACATACTTTTACTTGCCTCCCATTTTTCACATTTTGTTATGTAAAGGACTTCCCCCATTTACTATTATTCTGCACTCAGTACCCCACAGTGAAAACTGAATTTAAAAAGAAAAATATATAAAATTTTGCATAAACGGTCACACCTGTTACCATAGCTCTGGGGTCTCCCATTTTTCTTAAATATCTTTGAAATGGGTATACACCTTAATTAGAGTCCACCTCTGGTAAATTACTTGAAAGACGCGCACACTTTACCATAGATTCAAGAAACGCTAGACACCTTATCCACTGCCCGCTGGTTTAGTACATTAGACCTGGCTGCCGGGTATTGGCAGGTAGAGCTCACCCCCAGGGCTCGCCAGGCAGCAGCTTTCTGCAGTAGGAAAGGGCTTTTTACCTGGAATGTCATGCCTTTTGGCCTATGCAACGCGCCTGTGACGTTCCAGCGTTTAATGGATCATGTTCTGGCCGGCATGCAGTGGGAAACCTGTCTTATATACCTAGACGACATAATAATACTGGGCAAAGATACTTTCGAGATGTTGGAACGCCTTGGACAGGTGTTTGAGAGACTCCACCAGGCAAACTTCAAGCTAAAGCCAGCCAAATGCTGTCTTTTTCATCAGCAGGTAGCATACCTTGAACAGACTGTGTCCGAACATGGCATTTCCACTGACCTGGAAAAGATCTCAAAAGTGCGAGAATGGCCACTGCCTCGCAATGTCTCTGAAGTTCGTCAGTTTGTTGGTCTTGCTTCATACTACCGATGATTCGTGAAAGATTTTGCTGCCATGGCACAATCCCTTCATGCACTTACCCAAAAGTATGCACGTTTTCAGTGGACAGCAGAATGCCAGGAGGCATTAAAAGGAGGCTTAACACTGCTCCTGTTCTAGGCTATCCCCTCGACACTGGTAACATCATTCTGGATACAGATGCAAGCAATTTTGGGATTGGGGCCGTCCTATCTCAAGTGCAGAATGATGAAGAATGTGTCTTGGCTTATGGGAGTCGCAGACTGTCTCAAACAGAGCCAAATTATTGCACTACCAGGCGGGAGCTCTTGGCTGTTGTAGAATTCACTTTCGCCAGTACCTCCTGGGCAGAACCTTCACTGTACGAACTGACCACAGTAGTTTGTGCTGTCTCATGCGTATGAAGGAACCTGAGGGCCAGCTGGCCAGATGGCTGGAAAAGCTTGGGGGGTATGACTTCAAGGTCATCTATCATCCAGGTGCTCAACACTGTAACGCTGATGCGATGTCTAGGTGGCCATGTTGAAAATCCTGTCCCTGTATGGTTCCAGATCCATCCTTTAGCAGAGAGCGTTTCAGTGACCAAGCAGTGCAGTGTGATTTAAGCAGCAGTGAAAAGATAAACCGTTATGTTTCTTCAGCCGAGTTCATGTCAGTGGGGGATGACGAATCACCCAAGACCACACTATCAGAGGAAACGGGAAATCAAAGAGGCTGCTAATCTGATGGAAGGAGTTCGCTACACAGGCACAAGTGAAATAATTCCTTTTCAAGGCTGGACTGCAGAGCAGCTGTGTGAGGCACAGAAAACTGATCCTGACATCGCACCAGTGTGGAGGTGGTTAGAGGCGGGTAACCAACGTCCTACCTGGAAGGAAGTATCATCCTACAGCCCAGCCACAAAGGTGTATTGGAGTCAGTGGGACAGATTGGGCTACAGAGAAAACATCATATTCAGATGGTTCTACAGCTCTGAGAATCCTGTGTATCACCTTCAAGTCTTGCTGCCACGAGTTTACGGCCATGATGTAATTAGGCAGGTGCACGATGGACCTGTTGGGGGGCAGGAAGAGAGTTCAGCATCCTCACAGCCTGATGGATGGGGCTGTCTCGCAGTCTGCTGGTCCTTGCCCCGAGACTCCGCAGTCTCCTCCCTGATGGCAGCAGGCTGAAGAAGCTGTGTAGTGGGTGGGAGGGATCTCCCGCAAGACAGAGGGTTTTCCGTGTGAGGCGGGAGCTGTACAAGTCCTGAAGGGAGGGGAGAGAGGTCCCAACAATCTTCTCAGCTGCTCTCACGATGCGCTGGAGGGTCCTGCGGCAGGATGCTGTGCAGGCCCCGTACCACACTGTAAAAAAGCTGGTCAGGATGCTCTCGATGGCCCCTCTGTAGAAGGTGGTCATGATGGGGGTGGGGGCTCCAGCTCTTCTCAGCTTGCAGAGAAAGTAGAGATGCTGATTTGCCTTCCTGGCCAGTGATGCTGAGTTGGTGCTCCAGCAGAGGTCCTCTGTGACGTGCACACCCAGGAACTTGGTGCTGCTCACCCTCTCCACAGCAGTTCCGTTGATGGACAGAGGTGTGTGCTGTGTGTGAGTTCTCCTGAAGTCCACAACAATCTCCTTGGTCTTCTCTGTGTTCAGAGAGAGATTGTTGTGTTTGCACCAGGAGGCCAGGCGGCTCACCGTGCTCCTGTAGTGAGACTCATCATTGTTGCTGATGAGACCCACCACCGTCGTGTGAATAAATACAAAACTAAACAAGGCAGGGATGTATACAGGGAATGGACTAGAAACTAAACACTAAGCAGAGGACTAGGAAACGTGGAAATAAACAAGAAACTAGAAACATACACAAGAGATAAACTGAGGTAAACACGGAGCAACGACTAGGGCTAAGAGACATGGAGAAACACAGAGAGACAAAACAACAGAGGTTAGTGCAAAGACCGACGAAGGACAAGAGACAAAGGAAGGCTTTATAGCACACAAGGGAAGTGGAAACACCTGGGGCTAGGGGGTGGAGCTACAAATTGACACAGGTGGGTGGCGGGGAGAGGCCGGAAAAAACAAGAGACGAGACCGGAGACTGACACGGAGACTGGACAGGGAACAGAGACTGGATGGGAGACTGGACAGGGCTCGGAGACTGAACAGGGAACTGGACTGAACAGGAGATGGAGACTGGACGGGGAACTGGACAGAAGACGGAGACTGGACAGGACTGGACATGGGAACAGGGACGAGAACATTAACAGTGACAGACACAAACACGGTGACGGGGACGGGAACAGAAAAACCACAGGGGACAGGAACAGGAACAACCACAGACACGGGGACCAGGACAGGGAGCGACAGGGGTGCAAAAAACATTGGTGGATGCCCAGGACTGGCAAAAGTCTGTGTTGAAGCCCAAGGGACCAGCCTGGGCACAGTTCTGGAGTTATAGTCCGGGGGCCTTGGTGCCTGCTGGGTAAACTGGTCCTGGAGCCAAACACAGTCCTGGGAGCCGGAACCGGCGGGATGGTGACACGGGCAGCGGGAGCTGGCGGGACGGCAACTCTGCCAGCGGGTGCTGGTGGCACGGCGACTCTGGCAGCGGGTGCTGGTGGCACGGAGTCTTGAACTGCTGGAGCAGACACGGAGTCTTGAACTGCTGGAGCTGACATGGAGGCTTGATCTGCTGGAGCTGACACAGAGGCTTGATCTGCTGGAGCTGGCACAGAGGCTTGATCTGCTGGAGCAGACTTGGAGGCTTGAATTGCTGGAGCTGACAGAGAGGCTTGAACTGCTGGAGCAGACACGGAGGCTTGAACTGCTGGAGCTGACACAGATGCTTGATCTGCTGGAGCAGACTTGGAGGCTTGAATTGCTGGAGCTGACACAGAGGCTTGAACTGCTGGAGCTGACACAGAGGCTTGATCTGCTGGAGCTGACACAGAGGCTTGATCTGCTGGAGCAGACTTGGAGGCTTGAATTGCTGGAGCTGACACAGAGGGTTGAACTGCTGGAGCAGACACGGAGGCTTCAACTGCTGGAGCTGACACAGAGGCTTGATCTGCTGGAGCTGACACAGAGGCTTGATCTGCTGGAGCAGACATGGAGGCTTGAATTGCTGGAGCTGACACAGAGGCTTGAACTGCTGGAGCAGACATGGAGGCTTGAATTGCTGGAGCTGACATGGAGGCTTGATCTGCTGGAGCTGACACAGAGGCTTGATCTGCTGGAGCTGACACAGAGGCTTGATCTGCCAGAGCAGACACAGAGGCTTGATCTGCTGGAGCAGACATGGAGGCTTGAATTGCTGGAGCTGACACGGAGGCTTGATCTGCTGGAGCTGACACAGAGGCTTGATCTGCTGAAGCTGACACAGAGGCTTGATCTGCTGGAGTAGACATGGAGGCTTGATGTGCTGGAGCAGACATGGAGGCTTGAATTGCTGGAGCTGACACGGAGGCTTGATCTGCTGGAGCTGACACGGAGGCTTGATCTGCTGGAGCTGACACAGAGGCTTGATCTGCTGAAGCTGACACAGAGGCTTGATCTGCTGGAGCAGACTTGGAGGCTTGAATTGCTGGAGCTGACACAGAGGCTTGATCTGCTGGAGCTGACACAGAGGCTTGATCTGCTGGAGCTGACACAGAGGCTTGATCTGCTGGAGCAGACTTGGAGGCTTGAATTGCTGGAGCTGACACAGAGGCTTGAACTGCTGGAGCAGACATGGAGGCTTGAATTGCTGGAGCTGACACGGAGGCTTGATCTGCTGGAGCTGACACAGAGGCTTGATCTGCTGGAGCTGACACAGAGGCTTGATCTGCTGGAGCTGACACAGAGGCTTGATCTGCTGGAGCAGACTTGGAGGCTTGAATTGCTGGAGCTGACACAGAGGCTTGAACTGCTGGAGCAGACATGGAGGCTTGAATTGCTGGAGCTGACACGGAGGCTTGATCTGCTGGTGCTGACACAGAGGCTTGATCTGCTGGAGCTGACACAGAGGCTTGATCTGCTGGAGCGGACACAGAGGCTTGATCTGCTGGAGCGGACACAGAGGCTTGATCTGCTGGAGCTGACACAGAGGGTTGATCTGCTGGAGCTGACACAGAGGCTTAATCTGCTGGAGCTGACACAGAGGCTTGATCTGCTGGAGCTGACACAGAGGCTTAATCTGCTGGAGCTGACACAGAGGCTTGATCTGCTGGAGTAGACATGGAGGCTTGAACTGCTGGAGTAGACACGGAGGCTGGATCTGCACGCACAGCAGCGTATGCAGGCTCCGGGACGGCAGGAGTCCGGGGGCGTGGCTCAGCAGCCGAAGAAACCTTGGAGATGGGCGTGGCCTCCGAGAGAATTTCGGAGCTGTAAAGAACCGGCGCTGCAGCAGTAGGGCCTGAAGCCGCGGGTAAAACAAAAACCCGGACTGGAGCTGCAGCTTCGCCGGCAGAGTCCACAGTAGGCAGCGCGGGGCCGCCGGTAGAGACCCTCGCGGGAAAAGTCACTGACCGCGCCTGGGTTGCCGCGGAGAGAGTCCCAGAGCGAGGCTGGATCGCAGCGGGGGAATCCAGCTCTGCGGCCGCCATAAAAGGGGTAGAGCTCCTCCTCCTCATCGGAGCTGCTGGGAGCGCACCCGAGAAAGTCCCACGGGTCCCGCTTTACGAGCCTCGGGTACTCGTAGGCACTGCCTAACTTGGGACGAGACCCAAGGCTAACCGCACCAAACTGTAGCGCCCCCCCAAGAAAATACTCCCCACAAAAGGGCTCCTCATCCGGCTGGCGGAACCCCTTAAAACGCCTACCCCGAGGCCTGCAGCGTCCTTGAGGCCTCGAGGTGTCCTGCGCCGGGGTCCCGCAAGGAGCACGGCGAATCGCCATCCTGGAACCAGTCCACGGGTTACCTGCTATGTCCATGATGGTCGGTCTTTCTGTCACGGAAAGACCCAGGCAGGGAGACGAGGAGACGGACAGAAGTGCAGGTAGGGCGAAAGAATATTTAATAAATAAATAATAAATAAACAAATAACAAAGAACACGGAATAATAAAGTAAACCAAAACAAACGAGAGAAACTAGAGAACATAAACTAAACAAACTAGATAGATAATAACTAACAAACAAACCGGGAGTAAATGAACAAAGAAACAAACGAGGGACTGAACAAATACAAAACTAAACAAGGCAGGGATGTATACAGGACTAGAATGGACTAGAAACTAAACACTAAGCAGAGGACTAGGAAACGTGGAAATAAACAAGAAACTAGAAACATACACAAGAGATAAACTGAGGTAAACACGGAGCAAAGACCGACGAAGGACAAGAGACAAAGGAAGGCTTTATAGCACACAAGGGAAGTGGAAACACCTGGGGCTAGAGGGTGGAGCTACAAATTGACAGGTGGAAAAGTACTGACAGGAGACACAGAGGGGCACAGGTCACGTGGGACACACACAGAGACATGAGACAAGGCCAGGACGTGACACCATGAGAGACTCAAGCTTGCACACCAAATTGTCAGAGATGCTCTAGGACGTTCTGTCGAACGAGCTAAAAGACAATATGACAAAAATGTAGCAAGACCCACTACAAAGTAGGTGATACTATATGGCATCTTATCAAGAGTGAGCGTGAGAAACAAGGTGAGAAAATTCCTACCTTCCTACGAAGGTCCCTACTTTGTTCTTGGCCAACTTGAATTCAAAAGAGCCCTAAAACATAATGTAAAGTGGTGCATCATGATGAACTGAAAGCTTACCACTCACGTGAGCCACTGGACAACAGCTGGGTCTGGGATATGGGGAATGGACTTTTTAGAGAACTGGACTTTGTGATTATAACACACACAAACGTTAAAACAAAAATAAAAAAGTGTTCATTGTTAAAAAAGAAGATAATGTTATTGTGATAAGCAATTGTTCTTACATTTGTTAAAAAAAAAGAGAAACCCAAGCACACTTGTAAAAAAATGCTCTTTGTTAAATGTATATGCTAATATAAGTTAGTTTGGGGCAGCATTTAGCTATAAAATAAGACACATTTTCTGTTAATGTTGCAAATTATCTGTGTGATAGGTTTGTTTAAGCCTCTTTCAGGGTTGGAAGTGAACCTATGAAGTGTTACTTTTTTTTAATGCTAAGGGACAAAGAAACTGTAATGTGTGGTGTTTGTGCTGGATTGGTGATATATGTTATACACCATCCAGAGTGGGGGTAGTGTTACAAGATTGGGGTTCATGTCCCTTTAAGAAATGTGTGTGAAGCACACTATTTTGTTTAGATCAGTTTGGCGGAGGCAGTGGCAGTGGCAGTGTTAGGAGCAAAATAGGGTTAGGTGGCTGCTGCTTCGTCTCTCTCTCTCTCTCTCTCTCTCTCTCTCCGCCTAGTGTTAGGCCAGTTAACATCCACGGCTCTCCCCTCTGTTCTCTGAATGCTAGCTACGTTTATTTGTGAGTGCTTAGAACTGCTAATAAATGAAAGAAGTGCTTGGGAACTCACCCTGGACTCCTGTGACTTGCTTTGAAAGAAAACCAAGTGAAGTAAAAGTGGGTATCACCCTACAGCAGTTATCCCAAAGAACTACAAGTTCCACTGGTTCCCGTCCACGGCCGGGAGAAACAACTGTCAAGAGAAAAAAGGTGACCGTATATTTGGGCGTTGCCTTTTCCATTTCCGCGTGCTCTGTGGGCGTGGATGCAGTGATGTGATTCGAAAGTCCTTAAAAGTCTTCTGGAGTAGGATGCTCTCATGTATCCTCCAATTAAAGCCTCTTCGAGGAGGCTCTTCTTTCGTCTCCTACGGTATTCGGACAGGCGGCAAGATGGCGTCACAAAATCAGTTTCCAGGTCACGGAGGAGAGGAGGAGGATCGGTAGGAAAAAGGAGACACTTTTGGGGTTTCTGGACGCAGCCTAGGTGTATGACTGCTTGGAGCATGGGGCGTATTCTCTTGAGTGTTTGTGGTTTTAAGTGAGAGATAAGCACAGATGAGGTGGCTTGGTTCCAGGGAGCAGAATTGACATGGTGAACCACATATGAAGAAGGCTGCTAATAGTGTAGCTGTGTGAGTCAACACAATCTAAATCTTCCCTTAATGCTGGATGCTTGGTTTCCCTGACCCCGATTATCCTGTAAATTGAGTTGATTGATACAGCAACTGGGTTGCTGCCTGCTTTTCTCTAGTGTTTATTTTATTTTTATTGTCAAACTTCCCCTAATGCTGCTGCCTGAGTAATTTTTAACTTTAGTTTCCTGATTTATTTACTTAAGGTACAATGATTTATTAAAGTAATATTCGATTAGGGCAATCTGTTAGCTAGAAGCACTGAAGTCTGTTTTTAATTTTTTTATCTTTTTATTCAGGCTTGCTGATCTTGGAAAGTTTGTGATACCAACTGGAGTGGGATATATGAAGTTTTCTGTATTTTTTCTAAAATTGTGTTTTGACAAATTTCCTTCTCGGAGCTCCCCTTGGCTCCAGGGTTAAACCAAGGGGTGGCGTAGTCTGGCACTAGTAGTAAGGGGACGCCACATCAGCATCGTCACTGCAGCACTTTATCAATCTGGGTTTTATGATAAAGTAGCCAAAGAGAGGCCTCTCCTTAGTATAAAGACGTATCAGATCCCATCTTTTTTACAAAAACAAAAACATCACTTTTAGAACATAAATAAGATCAGAGATTTTCTTTCTAAAGCAGACCTGGAGAAACTCATCCACGCCTTTATTTCTAGTAGGATCAATTACTGTAATGGACTCCTAACTGGACTCCCAAAAAAGACCATCAAACAGCTTCAGCTGATTCAGAATGCAGCAGCCAGAGTTCTGACTAGGAGTAAAAGAAGGGAGCACATCACCCCCATCCTTAAATCCCTACTCTGGATGCCAGTATGTTACATAAATGACTTTAAGGTTCTGTTACTGGTCTATAAATGTCTTAATGGTGCAGGACCAGCATATTTATCTGATGTTCTCCAGCAGTATGAGCCGAGCAGAACTCTCAGATCATCAGGAACTGGTCAGTTAGAGCTGCCTAAAGTAAAAACTAAACATGCGCCTAAATGGAACCAGTTAACAGAGAGTGTTATAAGAGCCCCAACACTCGACACTTTTAAATCCAGACTGAAAACCTTCAGTGTTTGATCAGGCCTTCAGCTCAGTTTAAAACACTACAGCTCCACACTTTTAACATGTAACGGCACTTTTATTGTAATTAATTTAGTTAATTTTCCTTATTTGAAACATATATATTTTTAATCACGTTTGAATCATATTTTTTGTGCTTTATTCTTATTTTATTTTTGTTTGCATTTCTATTGTTATTCTTTTACATGTTTTTTATTTGATTTCTCTTTGTGTTTTCTCATTTGTAAAGCACTTTGAATGAAAGTTGTCTATGAAAGGTGCTATATAAAAAAACTTGCCTTGCCTTGGGAGAAACATGATTTAGGAATTACAGCTTGAGAGAGGGGTTCATATAACTTTCCTGCCTCAAACTTGTATTTCCCATGATTCCAACATCACATCAATATGCTGGAAAGGTTGTAGATGGTGTCAGATACTGGTTGTGTTTTAGACTGTGTTTTAAATTGGTCTCACCTGAACTCAGCTATGTCTCCGCAAGGAGTGACTGGTCAATGCACGACAGTTCTGCTGACCTCAGGTAAGGACTACAGTCTGTAGAATAGGTTAAATAGTAGTTTATAGGTTAAAAGAAAAAAGTTAATAACATTCCAGTTTAAAGCACACATGGTTACAAAATAACCAATGGAAATATTCCAAGTATTGAAGGTCACATAATCAGCCAATGAGAGGCTGACCGCTCAATTCCCCAGAAGAATAACTTCCACCTAAAACCTCTTAAAAGTCCTTCTGAAATTCACCAACACAGTTACTCATCAATTTTATGAAGAAAACACTTTTGTTTAGGAAAACAAACAAAGCAAAAATACAGCCAAACAGACACCCATTTCCCCACATTCCATAAAATCTCTCCCACATATACATTTACACACGGACATTGGATCATATAGATAACATTCTTAGTTGTACATGTAACTTTTATATTAACCAAACATTTGTAAATGTTTTACGTTCTTAGTATATTGACAATTTATACAATTACCACACTTAAAGTTTTCAACTGGATTTTTCCTGTAAGACTGTTCCTTTGGAAAATGAGCTCTAACTACTCTATTTTTCATATTTCTAGCCCTCGTAAATGTGACCAATGCTACATCTTTAAAAGTTTCTTTTAGTGAGGGAACACCTTTTAGAATATGCCAGTGCTTCATTATTACATTTCTGATATCCATTGTTTTTGGGGTATAAGGAGTGCAATAAACCAAATTAGAATTAGATCTGATTTTTTTTCTCTCTTCTGCATATGAAAACTAATCTTCCTTATATTTTCTTTCTTTAAATGTAGTTATCATATTTTGTTTATTTGTATTGTAGTCTTCCTCATCTTATATTCTTATATTCTTTTTAAGTTGGTGAGCTGACTTATTGGTAGGTTTTTCTTTAGCAAAGTTGAATAAAAACTGTGAGCATATAAAAGTGTATTCCTATCTGTGGGTTAGTATATAGGAAGAAAATACTGATCCCTTCTTATTTACATAAATATCAAGAAAGTTATTTTTTCTGCGTAATTAAATACATTTTAGCCATGCAAAATTAATATTTAGAAACTGTGCAGAATCCATCAAAAGATTAACTGTACCTTTCCAAATAAAAAAAAAAGAGTTGGGCTGAGTAAAACATTCTACAACACGGCTGAGTTTCTTAGGGGAAACGTGTAAAATGTAACCCTGAAGAATGGGCTGAAACACCAACTCCAGAATTTTAAAAGGCCAATTGTTATAAATGCAAATAAGTGAATTTATTGGCACATTGCAAATACATTGAGACTTCACTGTAAAATTAGACTTCTTTGAACAGCAAATAATGACCATTTCTGTTCCTATAATAGATATATTTCATCTCTCCTCTAGGTGTTTTGTTAGGAATTCTCACATTCCAAATGTGAGAAATTGTGTGTGTTTTAGAGTAAAATCTTAGCATGTCCCTAAATAAAATATATATGCCATGTTTTGTTTTACAACAGAGTCCAGAGTGAGACCTCAGAAATCCCCAGGAGAAATATGGAGTTAATTCTCAAGGTGTGTATGTATAGCTAACATCAGAGCACATATTAATTTAGAATAAATCAAATATATAACTGTTAACTAATGTTGAATAATCATTTATGATGTAAGCTGTATTTTTATTTTGCTTGATATTCATTTAAGAGCTTTAAGGTTTTAGTTATAGAATAATGATAAATTAATGTAATATTCATCTCTATCTAGCTTCAGTGATACAAATGGAGCGATACATATTTTGATTGTGGTAATTGGTAGTGATTCTGCATTCTCCTGCAAATAACACAATCCAATATAAACCATGTTTAATCTATTGTTTTAACATGGGTTTTAAACATGTTGTATGCCAGGATTGTTCTGCAGCAAGGCTAACTGGATGGAGAATCACAGTACAGATGGACAATGACCCAAAACAGACTGTGAAATCAGCCCAGGAGTTTTCACTGAATTTCAATCAAGAAAGACAAAACCAAAAGTAGAAAGACTTACAAACCAGCAGTAACTGAAGAGCAACATAGAGAAGGAAACCCAGTGTTTGATGATGTTCATGGGTTCCAGACTTCAGGCAGTTATTACCTGCAAAAGATTCTCAAAAATTGAATAAAAATGAACATTTTATTTCTGGTAAAGTTTATTTGTCCAGTTAGTTAGCCCCTTAAATCACAAGGCTTTGCAGGGAAATGGTTGTAATTCTCAAACGTTTCACAATATATTTTTGAAATTCAGTGTGGTGGCATGCAAGAACATGTTTGTGAACCCTTTGGGATTACTTGGATTTCTGCATAAATTGATCATTAAATGTGTTCTGATCATCATCTAAGTCACAACAATAGACAAACAGTCTGCTTAAAGTAAAACCACATATAAATTATATGTTTGCATGATTTTATTGAACACACCATGTTAACATTCACAGTACAGGATGGAAAAATTGTGTGAACCCCTAGGCTAATTACTTTTTTAAAAGCGTATTGGAGCCAGGAGTCAGCCAACCTGGAGTCCAATCAATTTGATGAGATTGAATGTGTTGGTTAAAACTGCCCTGCCCTAGTAAGTAATATAATACAGGAAATTGACAAATCCTGCACCTAACAGCTGGGGTTATGCATAGGGCTCAGCCAGGATCTACTACTCACTCAACTAACAACAATAGCAAAACCACCACAATCTGATACTGGCTCGACAAGAATCCAGAAGCACAGCCTAACACTATGTTCATGGTCCATTGCCTCAACTGCCAAGTAACAGACCTACCAAAAAAATAACCTATGAACACACAGAATCCCTCCTTAATCTAAGCTCACTTCCTTTAACTATGGCAACAACACACTTACCTAAGCACAATCACACACAATAAATCACATTATAAGTTGCGTGAGCAGAACACAGCAACCACTACCATCCAATACTGGCTCGACAAGAATCCAGAAGCATAGCGAACTATGTTCATGGTCCGTGCCTCAACTGCCAAGTACTCAGACGTCTACAAAAACTCATGAGACAAATTATTACAAGAGCAGGACCACACCAATCCCCTTCATCCAAACTCTAACACAAACTTCGGTGCAAGCTCTTCTCAGGGGTCATCAGGCAGGCACCTTCCTTCGTCAGTGTTTTGCTGAATTAGGCCCACGACACCTCCAGAAGGCTCAACAGTGAAGTCTGGCGTCCCAGACCCACCCCCCTCCAAGCTTGCTGTAGAAGCACAAACTCACTCCCTTCCCCACACAGCCTCAGCCCTTCTGAACCACAACCACTGAAAAAACACCTATAAAAAACACACACCAGTTTTGAGTTTGCTGTTGTTAAGTATTGCTTGATGTGAATCATGCCTCGCACAAAAGAGATCTCAGAAGACCTACGTTCAAGAATTGTTGACTTGCATGAAGCTGGAAAGGGTTACAAAATTATCTCTAAAAGCCTTGATGTTCATGTGTCCACGGTAAGACAGACAATATGCAAATGTAGCACTGTTGCTACTCTCCATAGGTGTGGTTGTCCTGTAAAGATGACTGCAAGAGCACAGCGCAGAATGATCAATGAGGTGAGGAAGAATCCTAGAGTTTCAGCTGAAGACTTACAGAAATCTCTGGCACATGCTAACATTTTTGTTGACAAATCTACAATAAGGAAAACATTAAAAGTTCATGGGAGGACACCACGGAGGAAGCCACTGCTGTTAAAAAAAAAAAAAAACATTGCTGCACATTAGAAGTTGAAAGACCACCTGAATGTTTCACAACAGTACTGTTTAAATATACTGTGGACAGATAAAACAAAATGAGTTCAAAAAGAGTTCTTTTGGAAGGAAAACACACAACGGTATGTGTGGAGAAAAAAACACACCATCATCAAACCTCAACCCAACTGTGAGACATGGTGGAGGGAGCATCATGGTTTGGGGCTGCTTTGCTGCCTCAGGGTCTGGACGTATTTCCGTCATCAATGTAAAAATGAATTCCCAAGTTTACTAAGACATTTTGCAGGAAAACTTAAGACCATCTGTCCACCAACTGAAGCTCAACAGAGGATGGATGATGCAACAGAACAACGACCCAAAACATAGAAGTAAATCAAGAACCGAACGGCTTCAACAGAAGAAAATAAATAAATACTCCTTCTGGAGAGTCCTGACCTCCTGAACCCAACTGAGATGCTGTAGCATCATGACCTCAAGAGAGCGATGCACACCAGATATCCCATAATATTATAGCTGAACTGAAACAGTTTAGTGAAGAGGAATGATCCAGAATTCCTCCTGACTGTTGAGCAGGTCTGATCTGCAGCTACAGGAAACGTTTGGTTGAGGTTTTTGCTGCCAAAGAGGATCAACCAGTTATTAAATCCAAAGATTCACATAGTTTTTTCACCCTGCACTGTGAATGTTAACATGTTGTGTTCAATAAAACCGTGCAAACATATTTTTTTGTGTGGTATAAGTTTAAGCAGACTGTGTTTGTCTATTATTGTGATGAAGATCAGAACACATTTAATAAATAATTTATGCAGAAATCCAAATAATTCCAAAGGGTTCACATACGTTTTCTTGGAACTGTAATATAAAAAAATGTTTAAATTGGTCCATGCCCTTAATCCATCTTTAGACATCATGTGTGCTAAAAATGATGTTAAAATAAACCACAGAGAATTTGTGATGTAACTATCATCTACTGTTTTTTTACTAAATTTTGTATCATGTGTTTAATCAGGAACTGGAGAACAAAGTCATCTCTCTGGTAAAGAATCAGCTGAAGAGGTTTGTAAAGATGCTGAAGAATCAGGATTACCCAGCATGCTTTGCGAGAGAAGAAGAAGAGGAGGATGATCAGAGTGAAGTAAGAGAGGGAGCGCTGAAGATCACATTGCACGCCCTGAGGAACATGAACCAGACAGAGCTCGCTAACAAACTGCAAAACAGTAAGAGCCATGTGATTTCTCATTATATCAATTAATTTAGAATTTAAACGGATTATAATATTACGCTTCTTTCACATTTCTGTTTTTCTTTTCTATTTCGTACATTCCACTCTATTAACAGTGGTCAGACCTCCAGACTGGTTCTCTCTGCATTAATCTGGTCTGCCTGACCGACTGACTTTTCGTGGGCTTTGCACGCTCTAGTTTGGTGTTACACACACAATGGCCATGATAACACACCTCTCATCCTCACTATACATCCTGTTCCTTCAGGTCCACGTAAGCTGACAATGCTGGATATCAGTTACTAATTTATTTGCTGAACATTATATATTATTTGTTTATCGTGTCTCTTTGCTGTAAAGATGCTTGAAGATGAGGGAGAAGAACCCCACTGACACTGCCTCAGGTGTAATACAAATATTTATATCAAAGAATAAGACAATATCTTCAAGGCGGTATTAGGCCTGCCCTGGAGAGATTTGTTTCCCAGTGTGATGTTCCTGATCTCTACTCTACAGGGCTGGGGACCTGGTTATATAGGGTATTATGTTATACATCTGTAAACACTTAATCATGCTCTAGAAACAGAAACAACATTGTTGAGAAAAAATACTGAGGAAAAACATATGCTGAAAATGTACATCAATAAGTAACATAATTTTATGATGACACTACTATGACACATTGTAGGTGTTCCTGGACAGTAATTCAATATCAATATATCACAATAAAAAAGACGTCAATAATAGTGATTTATATTATTTTTAAGCACATTCCCCAATTTCAGTATACAACGTTCATTACAGGGTGCATTACATGAATTGTCAAAATGTTCATAAGTTTGTAAGTACAGACATCCTCTGTGGCAGTTCCTGGTACTTTTTGTGGCTTTTAAATTGTTCATATCAATAACGGAATTATTTTGTACCAATCAACGTTAAGATATTTATTGTGATCATTTTTGCTGTATTATTCAGCATTAATCAAATGTTAGTAGTAACATGAAACATAAATGTTAATACATGATGTATTTTTTCTGTTGTTTTTTTTTTTTAAGTTGCTCTTCTGAATGAGATCTACACAGATCTGCACATCACAGAGGGAGGGAGTGGAGAGGTCAATAATGAACATGAGGTCAGACAGATTGAAGCAGCATCCAGGAGACCAGCAACACAGGAGACACCCATCAAATGTAACGACCTCTTTAAAGACCAGTCCATCAGAACTGTGCTGACTAAAGGAGTTGCTGGAATTGGAAAAACAGTCTCTGTGCAGAAGTTCATTCTGGACTGGACTGAAGGAAAAGCCAATCAGGATGTTCTCTTCATATTTCCACTTCCTTTTAGAGAGCTGAATCTGATGAAAACTGAAAAACTCAGTCTGGAGGATCTTCTTTATCAGTTTTTTAAAGACACAAAATACTTAAAACCAGAATATCATCGTAACAAAGTCATGTTCATCTTTGATGGTCTGGATGAATGTCGACTTCCTCTAGATTTCCAGAACAATAAGAGAGTATCTGATGTAACACAGTCAGCCTCAGTGGATGTGCTGCTGACAAACCTCATCCAGGGGAACCTGCTTCCCTCTGCTCTCCTATGGATAACTACTCGACCAGCAGCAGCCAATCAGATCCCTCCTGACTGTATTGATCAGGTAACAGAGGTACGAGGGTTCAGTGACCCTCAGAAAGAGGAATACTTCAGGAAAAGGATCAGAGATCAGAGCCTTGCTGAAAGAATCATTACACACATGAAGTCCTCCAGAAGCCTCTACATCATGTGCCACATCCCAGTCTTCTGCTGGATCTCAGCCACTGTTCTAGAGAGGATGTTGGGTGAAGCAGAGGGAGGAGAGATCCCCAAGACTCTGACTCAAATGTTCACACACTTCCTTATCTTTCAGATCAAACACCGCAGCCAGAAGTACCAAAGAAAAAGTGATGTTGATCTTGACCAGACTAGAGAGATTATTCTGGCTCTGGGAAAACTGGCTTTCCAACAGCTGGAGAAAGGAAACCTGATCTTCTATGAGGAAGATCTGAGAGAGTGCAGCATTGATGTCAGAGAAGTGTCCGTGTACTCAGGAGTGTGCACCCAGATCTTCAGACAGGAGTCTGAACTTCACCTGGGGAAGGTTTTCAGCTTTGTGCATCTGAGTGTTCAGGAGTTTCTGGCTGCTTTATATGAGTTTCTGTCCTTCATCTCCAACAACAGTAATGTCGATTTTTTTTTTAAAAAGGAAACAATGTCTGACTTCCTGAAGAGAGCCGTGGACAAGGCCTTACAGAGTGAGAACGGACACCTGGACCTTTTCCTCCGATTCCTTCTGGGTCTCTCACTGGAGTCCAATCAGACTCTCTTACGAGGTCTTCTGATACAGACAGAGAACATCTCTCACAGTAAAGAGGAAGTAGTGGAGTACATCAAGCAGAAGATCATGGAGAATCCCTCTCCAGAGAAAACTATCAGTCTGTCCCACTGTCTGAATGAACTGAATGATCATTCTCTAGTGCAGGAAGTCCAGAAGTACCTGAACAGAGGAGGTTCCAGTGATCTCAGAGGAGTTACTCTCTCTCCTGATCAGTGGTCAGCTGTGGCGTTTGTGATGCTGAATTCAGAAGAGGAGCTGGATGAGTTTGACCTGAGGAAATTTCAGAGATCAGAAGAATGTTTTCTGAGACTGCTACCAGTGGTGAAAGTATCCAGGAAGGTTAAGTGAGTATTTTCATTATTCAGTGTTTAATCTGTGATGTTTAATATTTTGTAGTATAGATTTGTCTGTGTTTTTATTGATTATTTGTTGAAAAACTAAACATATCAATCAGGGGTGTGTTTCCCCAAAGTGATCACTATTAGTAAATAACAAATTAACTAGTGCAGAACCTGAGAGAAGAACAAGGCAGTTCTACAAGTATTTCCCAAAGAGTTTTAGAAACCAAAACTTAAACAAATCTTTTTTCATTCCACCTCTGAAACACCTCAATCAAACACAAACGTTGATTCAGTTCTGCCAAGTATATGTAAATAATTCACTATTATGCTTTAAAAAATCAGAAAAGTGTTGGAATCAATATCATTATACATATTCTGAAATTTAAATAATAAAATAACATATTTAGGCATTATCTAATATTTGTAAACACACACATGACTATATAGACAAACAAAAAATCCATATTAATGATAAAACCTATTATTAAAAAAATACTTCTAAAATGTGTACACAAAAAATAATTTGGTCCATCAACCAAATCGCTCAATCACTCCAACCTCCAGCCTATAAATACATAGTTTGGGATAGAAATATCACTTCCTTGCTTAGATGAGGAAGAATGGCCAACACAGGAAGTAAGAGATAACAACACTTCACTAAAGATGAAATTAACATCTTGTTGGTGTGTTATGGTTGGGCTCATTCTATTAAGTGATCTCAATCAATCAATCAATCAATCAATCAATCAATCAATCAATCAACCTTTATTTTCATTCAGGAAAAACATTGAGGGTGACCCTCATTTACAATGTTGCCGAGCCTTTATAACATCAAAGGGATTGAACACATTTAATAATAATTTAGAAATAATAAAAAACAGAATAGTAAAAAAATAATAAAAAATAAAAGAAGTACTAATTTTAAATCAAAACTTAATTAAAATAAATATGTAAAACAGAAAATTCTAAAATGCCATAAAAACCTTGACATGTAAAAAGTGAAAAATGTATAAAACATAAAATAAGAAAATGGATAATAGTAAAAGTAAAGTAACATTTTAAAAATGATAAGTGATTAAATGAATAATAGAACTAAGAACAAGAATGAAAATATAAAACATTAAAAAATAAATAACTAAAATGTATTAAAATAAAATAAGAAAAAAAGATAAACTAATAAAAAGTCATTTAAAACCGTCACAGTCTTTCTGATGGTGATTAGAATCTAAAAGTTTAAAATGATTCAGTGATCCCAGCGAGCTGAGTTTCAGTGATTCCTGTAGTGAATTCCAGCTCGCTGGTGTTCTGTAGCTAAAAGCAGATTTTCCCAGTTCACTAAAAACTCTTGGTACCTGAACAGGTGATCCAGCTACTGGAACGAGTCTGATATGCATTATTATTAATTAAGATCAGTGAAGAGATATAAGATGGCAGATGCCCAGAGAGTGATTTATAGATAAAAATTAGCCAATGAGATTCTCTTGGTGCAGCTAGTGAGGACCAACCAGCTCTATCATATAGTGAGCAGTGGTGAGTAGTGTAAGGGTCACCAGTAATAAATCTCAGAGCAGAATGGTAGAGTCTAATGGTTTGAGAGCACTGGCGGACGCTTTTTTATAAATTACATCACCATAGTCCAGCACTGCTAGTATGGTTGCCTCCACTATTCTTTTTCTAGTGTGCACGGGTAAACAGGATTTATTCAGATAAAGGAATCCAAGCTTTTGTCTGCACTTAATGGCCAGTTTTCTTTTTCTTGTCATATTTTCAAATGATCAAACTGATTTTAACATCAGACAAAGATAACCTGAGTAAATATAAAAAGCACCTTTTAAATTATGATTTTATTTATTAAAGTTAAGAAAAATATCAAAAACAAATCTAGCCCTGTGTGAAAAAAAATGTGTTTAATGAATTAACTTTGATTAATCACACTTTTGGGAAACTTTATGGAGTCCAATTTCACTAGCCACAGCCAGGCCTGATTACTGCCAGACCTGTAAAATCAAGAAATCACTAAAATAGAACCTGTCTGACAACATGAAGCAGATAAAAGATAAAAAAAAAAACAACACATTATTATACCTTAATGTTAAGAAATTCAAAGAAAGGTGAAAAAACTTAGTAATTGATCATCTATCAGTCTGGAAAAGGTTATAAAGTCATTTTCTATAGCTTTGGGACTCCAGAGAACCACAGTGATTCACTATTATTCACTAATGGAGAAAACATAGAACACTGGTGAACCTTCCCAAGAGTCCAGCTGACCAACATTATACCAAAAGTGCATGGACAACTCATCAAGGAGGTCACAAAAGAACCCAGAACAACATTTAAGAACTACAGGTCTGACTGGTCTCAGTTAAGGTCAGTGTTAATGATTCAATAATAAGAAAGAGACCTGGTGAAAATGGTCTCCATGGGAGAGTTTTTAGGCAAAAACTGACCTAAAAAAACAACTTATTTCACATTTGCCAACAAACATCTTAACTATTCTTTGGACATGACATGACTTTTTGAAAGGTGTGTGTCCCGTTACATAATAATTTCAGAAAAAGAACATCATACTGAACGTAAAACTTGGTGTTGGTAGTGTTATGGTCTGGAGCTGCTGAATAACTTGCTGTAATAGACGGAACCAGGAATTCTGCTGTTTACCAGACAATCCTAAAGGAGAATATCTGGCCATCTGTTTGTGACTTAAAGCTCATTACATTACATTACATTTCATTACATTACATTACATTACATTTCATTTGGCAGACGCTTTTGTCCAAAGCGACTTACAATAATGAAGTACAAAAGTAATAGGAATTTAGATAACCCATTTTTAGATAGGGCTTAAAGGAGGTCGAAGGGAAATAAAGGTATAGAGAAGTGAAGGAGGGGAAGAAGGAAATGGGGTTAGAAGTAGTTAGTGTGTTAGAGGTGTTAGGAGAGTAAGTGCTCTTTGAAGAGCTCTGTCTTCAGGAGTTTATTAAAGATAGTGAGAGATTCTCCTGATCTGGTAGTGGAAGGTAGTTTGTTCCACCATTGGGGAACTCTGTATGAGAACAGTCTGGATTGCTTTGTGTGAGTGTTTGGCAAAGCGAGGCGACGTTCATTGGAGGAGAGCAGCGGCCGGGAGGTAGCGTAAGCCTTCAGGAGTGAGTGCAGGTAGGAAGGAGCCTGTTCTGACATCACCTTGTAGGCGATTGTAAGAGTTTTGAATTTGATGCGAGCATCAACTGGTAGCCAGTGGAGCTCAATGAGCAGCGGGGTGACATGTGCCCGTTTTGGTTGGTTGAAGACCAGACGTGCTGCTGCATTCTGGATCATTTGGAGTGGTTTTACTATGCAGGCCGGGAGGCCAGTTAGCAGGGCATTGCAGTAGTCGAGGCGTGAGATGACGACCGCTTGCACCAGGAGTTGGGTGGCCTGTTGCGTCAGAAACTGTCTAATTTTCCTGATGTTATAAAGCGCGAAGCGGCAGGATCGGGCAACCGAGGCCACTTGGTGCGTGAAGGAGAGCTGGTCCTCAACCATAACACCCAGGTTCCTAGCAACCTTTGTCGGTGAGAGAGAGAGAGAGTCGATGCTTATAGAGAGGTTGTGTTGAAAAGATGGTTTTGCTGGTATGACCAGAAGTTCAGTCTTTGAGAGATTTAATTGAAGGTGATGCTCCTTCATCCAAGAGGATATGTCAGAGAGACGCTGCGATATCCGTGCAGAGATTGAGTTATCTTCAGAGAGACACGACGATATCTCTACTAGCTCATGCTTACTTGGGTTCTGCAGCAGGACAATGAACCAAAGCACACAAACAAAAAGTTCACATCTGAATGGCTTAAAAAAAACTAAATGAAGGTTTTTGGAGGGTCTAGTTAAAGTCTAAATGAGATGCTGTGGATGATCTTAAACAGGACGTTTATGCTGGAAAATCCTCCAATGTGTCTGAATTAAAATAATTCTGTAAAGAAAAGTGGAACAAAATTCCTCCACAGAAATTTAAAAGACTAGTTTCCAGTTATCAGTAAAGCTTGAGTGCAGTTGTTGCCGCCAAGAGTGGCACAACCAAGTTATTAGGTTTAGGGGCAAACACTTTTTACACAGGGCTAGATTGGACAGTTTGTGATAACTGTTAATGAGTCTTTCACATCTCTGTGGAGGAATTTTGCTCTTCTTCAACACTCACCTTAACTGAGCCAAGTGAGACCTGCAATTCTTTAGATGTGGTTTTGTGTTGTTTTGGAGTAATTTTGTGGGCCGGTCACTCCTGGGAAGGTTCACCAGTGTTTCATGTTTTCTCCATTAGTGAATAATAGCTCTCACTGTGGTTCTCTGGAGTCCCAAAGCTTTAGAAATGACTTTGTAACCTTTTCCAGACTGATAGATGATCAGTGTCACAGTTAATTCATGGGGGGATTAAATGAGGATTAATTATAAAATCAAATCAAATTTATTTGTATAGCACTTTTTACAACTGATGTCACAAAGCAGCTTTACAGAAACATGATCACAGGACAAAGAATCAGGCAAAACACTAAACAAAAAATATGCAGAATACAAAAAAAACCCAGAGAGTGTGGAGGGAAAACTCCCTCAGAGCTGCAGGAGGAAGAAACCTTGGGAGGACCAAGACTCACATTTAAGGGGGGAACATCCTACCACTGGTCAAACAGCTTTTAAATTAATTTTAAAAAGTATTTTATACATTCACATAGGTTTTATATATTCAGGAGTAAAGCAGCGCCACTAATGGAAGCAGTTAGAGTTCATGTAAGCTTGGATGTAATCTGTAGTGGAGAGTAAGACGGATGATGAGCAGCTGATCTGTAGTGGGTGATGGAGAAGAGCTGACTTCAGAAACTTCCATCAGTCTGGACGGACAGGGGACATGAGAGCCTGGGGCTCCAACATCCATCGGTATCGGGTCAGACAGGTGGGCAGTCAGTAACTCGGAGGAGCAGAGAGATGGAATTAGTTTTAACTGGATTTATGTAAAACAGAGAATATAAAACATTATCAGAGTGTGGCTAATGACTCCAGCAGATCTAAATAAAACAGCCTAACTAAAGGGAGAGACTAAAGGTAACATAGACACGGAGGCTCCCTGAAACACCAGCATCCACCCACTCCACCGTCCACAAATCTGAGTGATCGTGTGCAGTGGGAGAACAACAGCACCAGCATCTCAGTTTACCCACAATTCCCTCTGTCCATGAACCCCTGGATCTGCAGCCTTATCTAAAGGGAAAAACATTAATTACCAAAAGCTAAACTAAACAAGTAAGTTTTCAGTCTAGACTTAAAGATTGAGACTGCGTCTCAATAAGAGAAAGCTCTTCCTCCTGCAGAGCTCCTCTGAATTTTAGGAACTACTAAGAAACCAGCACCCTGAGATCTAAGTAATCACGGTGGTTCATAATAGGAGATGAGATCTCGTAAATACTCAGGAGCGAGCCCGTGTAGGGCTTTATACGTTAACAGGAGAATTTTATAGTCTATGCGGAATTTGACTGGAAGCCAGTGCAGTGCTGACAGGACTGGACTAATGTGCTCAAATGTTCTAGTTTTATTAAGGACCCTGGCTGCAGCATTTTGAACTAGCTGAAGTTTATTTAAGTTACTGCAGGAACATCCTGACAGTAGTGCATTACAATAATCTAGCCTTGAGGTAATAAAGGCATTTACACATTTTTCGGTGAAAAAAAAAGCTGTTCTAGTAACATTAGATATGTGTTTATCGAATGCTAGATCTGAACCTATGATAACACCAAGGTTTTTAGCTGCTGAACCAGGTGTGACGGAGAAGTCGGCCAGATTTAACATTAAGTCTGATCATTTATTTCTAGCAGCTTTGAATTTCTGTTTTATCATTATTTAATAGGAGAACATTGTGAGACATCAATGTTTTCTCATCTTTTACACATTCCTCGATTTTCTTTATTTTCACTCACATTTCTTGATCAGAGGTTTAATTACTGCTGTTTTAATGACTTTGGATACATGCCCCAGGGTAAACGATGAGTTTACTATCATTAACAGAAGTTTAATTATATATGGCTGTACCTGTTTTAGTCATTTTGAGGGAACTGCATCAAGTGTGCTGGTTATGCTGTTTGATGAGGAGATAATTTTCTCTAGTTCTAGCTGTTGAAGTGGGTTAAAAACTCATCATAACTTCAGTAACTGAGTTTTGTCCTATATCAGCCACACCAGATGACATATTTATCTGTTGAATTTTATCCTGAATGTTTTCAGTTTTCTATCAAAGAAGTCCATAAAAGCGTTGCTGGTGTGAATGGCTGGAATCTGAGATTCAGTACCTGCCTGGTTTTTAGTTAATTTGGAAATAACACTAAAGAGGCCAGATACGCTGAGTGGGCTTTATTAAGTTCTTTCTATATTTGACAAGACTGCCTTTCCATGCAGAATAGAACACTTTCAGTTTAGTTGATCGATATTATTATAAATTTTGTACTAACTGCTTTAAGGTACGACTTTGATCATTGTACCATGGTGCAAGCTTTTTTGTCTCTCTTTTTTGTGTTTAAGTGGAGCTACACCATCTAAAATAATCATTTTCTAAACAACTGATTAGTTTGTCTAGTTCCGATGAGTCTGCTGGACAGTGTACTAGAGTTGAAAATCAGAAAGGTTAACAGTAAGTGACTAAGAGACTATGTGCTATGCTGCATGAAAGTAAGACAGCACCTATCTATCTATCTATCTATCTATATAAAGAAATCAGTATTTGCAAATTTGTGTGTGTGTGTATGCGTTAGGGAGGATTTATCCGTATTTGTTTTTTTTTATTATACATAGGCAAATTTTTTATTTGTAATCAAGCAAGAAAAGAGGTCACTTCAACACCTACAGTTGCACTTATTTTAATTCACTGATTAGTAATAATAAGAAAAAGAATAATAATAATACATAATAAAGAATATAATAATTATCTCACAAATATACTAATACACCTCCTTCCTAAGGGGTGTGTGTTTGTGTTTATATGTCAGTGTTTCTAATGGATTATCATTTCTCTCTCAGGCTGTGGAGGTGTTATCTATCAGATAAAAGCTGTGCAGATCTGGCCTCAGCTCTCAGCTCAAACTCCTCAACTCTGAGAGAACTGAACCTGGGTAATAATAAACTGCAGGATTCAGGAGTGAAGCTGCTCTCTGCTGGACTGAAGAATCCACACTGTAAACTGGAGACACTGTGGTAAGATCATCAAAATACAACAAACAGAGCATCTCACCTTCACACACACACACACACACACACTAACACACACACAATCTCTTGAAAAATATAAATTTGGAGGGAATGGGATACTGCTGTGTTTTTGTTGTGAAAACATTGTTTTACCATATACTTTCTAATTTTTTCAGCTTAGCAAATACAACATTCTTTTAGAAAAACAACAAAAAATTACTTTTTATTCCCACTTTTATGGGTGTTGACACTTAATTAGCGGGTGTTTAAATACTCCTAAAAAGGCGAGCTCTGACTGAGTTATTTTGCTTCCTGTTTCTGTGCCGTTCAGACGCTTCTCTGCTTAGCTCTGCTATCTCTGCTATCTTTCATACTTTTCTTTATTTTCAGACATTTTCGAGCTACAGTGTCTGAGCTCATTATTTAGACTAGCACTAGCACTACCATATTTTGTTTCTTATTTTATTTTTTTTTTAGTTTCTTTTGGACATTTAGTATAGTAGAGCCATAGGCACAGGAATCAGAAAAGTTTCTGTAGAGTGCTAAAGAAGAAATCTACAAGATGCCTCCTTGCGTGGGTTCAGAGCACCAGTGCTGCCAGAACTGCTACAATCTTCTACAAAGAATGACTGTTTTGGAAAAAAAATTCGGTCCTTGTTATCAGTGTTTAAGGACTGGCATTTCTGCGCTGTTCGAGGACCATCAGAGAGTGGGAGTGCTGCCAGCGGACAACAGGTTTTTAACGGAGCAGTGAGCAGTGGAGACGAACAGAACTGGACCAGCAGATCATGTGGACATCCGTAATGTGAGTACAGCTGAAAGATATGGGAAAAACCAGCAATGGGTTAGCATTGGAGCTAAACCCAAACAGCATGCCACATACAGCTCTGTAGTATCCTCCACTCCTGATAACATAGCACATCTGGCTAATGCTAATGCTAAAGCTATTGCTCGGAGATCACACAGCACAGAGCCAGAGGAAATCAGTTCCAGTCACTTAGTTTGCAAAACAGATTTGAGCCACTGCAAGACCTTAATGACTTTTTAAATACCAGCCAGTATGATTCAGAAAGAACCAGAAGATTCAGCCATTCAAAACACCCCAGGAGAGCCACAGGGCTCAGCAGACACCCTTGTTTTGGGGGATGACTTTGTTCATGGCATGAAAAATAATCAGAAACTCATCGTTCGATGTGAGCCAAACATCACAGTTTCTGAACTGAATGAGAAGCTTCCAGCACTACTGGCTGAATACAGAACAGTGAAACGAATCATTGTTCATGTTGGAAAGAACGATACAAAGAAAGAGGAGTCTGAGGTGTTAAAGGAGACTTTAATGATCTTTTTACCACACTGCGCAAGTTCAACATCCAGACATTCATCAGTGGTCCTCTACCTGCAAGAGGCTGCAATATGTTCTCTAGGCTGTTGGCTTTAAAACATTTGGCTTCAGAAAACCTGCAGGTCAAACGGACTGAACTTCATTGACAATTTCAATCTGTTTTTTGGGAAGAGATTTTTCAGGCGAGATGGACTGCACACCAACAAGAGGGGAGTCAAATCTGTCACAGAACATCATTTTTTCTCTGTGCAACTTCTCTGTTCCCACTGGTGAAGACACATCAGCTTTAATACCCAAGGACACTGTCTGCACTACAGAGACACAACATCCTCCCCCCACAGAGACTGCAGAGTTATCGGATGGGAGCCATGTTCTGCTGTATCAGCTGCCGGAAACACCGCAACTGCATGAACACCCCACACCATCCTCCATCTCCACCTCATCATCATCATCCTCCATCTCCACCCCATCATCACCCCACCTGAACTTCCCAGCAACCATGGAGAAGCTGGTATCTGCAGGGACAAGGCTGACACTTTCTCTGTCAGCGAGTCCTCAGGTACAGCAGAAAATCAGCTCAACTTCTCCTCCACAGTCACCTACTGCCTCACGGACCCAGCAACCCCCATCCTCACCACCACTACACTCCCCAATCAAGGAGTTAGTAAAGGGGACCAAAATGAAGCCCAGTGAGCATGAACATGAGAAGGAATTAAACGAACCCCCCCCCCCCCCCACAACCCAAAAAGAAGAGACAAGCTCCTAAACCACCGGACAGACAGCTCCGCTCTCGACTTCTTCACCAGCAGGAGCCCCTCCCACCTCCCTCCACCATAAGGGAAGAGGCCGCCACAAGTAATCCAGCAAACTGATATATTTTGGGTCCGTGCTGCTACAATGGTGATTTCAGCAGTACATGTTTTCAAAACAAGTACGGACCCTGTGTGCCAGTTATCTCCCCCATTCCAGTTCTTATCAGAAGCAGAAAGAACAGAGAGTATAGGTCAGATAATGTGAATATATCCAACCTGCAGTATGTAAATTGTAACCCACAGTCTTTGGAACAAAACGCACAGGTTATTAAATTAGCTCTGCTAAATATCAGATCTCTTACTAAAAAGTCTTATCTAATTAATGATTTTATTACAAATTATGGGCTTGATTTTCTGTTTTTAACAGAGACATGGTTAAATTCTTGTAGTGCTGAAAGTGTATTAATTGAGTCAGCTCCACCAAACTTTAACTTTTTAAATGTCTCACGTACCGGCAAGAAAGGTGGAGGTGTAGCTATGCTGTTTGATGATACATTCCAATGCAAGCAGTTATCACTTGGAGACTTCACATCTTTTGAATATTTAGGTGCAGTTTTAAAAGGGGCACCAAGAATATTACTAGTAATTGTCTACAGGCCTCCAAGGTACAATGCTGATTTTATTGATGATTTTACAGATATGCTGTCTTTTATTTCTACTGAATTTGATAATTTTATTATTGCTGGTGATTTTAACATTCACATTGATATTCCCAAGGATAATTATGCCAGAGAACTCTATGGGCCCTATTTTAACGATCTATAGCACACTTGGTAATTGCGCTTTGCGCAGCTAGATTTAGGGGCGTGTCCTGTGTCTTTGGTGTTGTTGCGCAGCTCCAACGGTGCAAAAGGGTGTGTTTTAATTCCCTTAATTATTCATGGGTGTGTTTTGGGCGTAACGTGAAATAAACCAATCAGTGTGTCAGTATCCATCCCCTTTAAGACACAGCTGCACGCTGAATTCTGTTCGTTCCTATTTTAACAGCGCATAGGAAATTGTGCTGTCACGCTGTGCAGATAAACCTGCAACTTAGGCAAGAGTAAAGTTATTTTATTCTTTATTCTGTTTATTGTTTATATAAAAACTGGGTTTGCAACACTGAATATTAATCAAGCAATCAATTATTTACACCGGAGGGGGACCCTCATTTACAGTTTAAAAGGGATTAAAAATATTTAAAAAAATAGAAATAAAAACTGACATTTACTATAGATGAATAAAATATATACGTAAAAAAGGAAAAATAGGACATTTTAAAAACATCATAAAAATTGACATAAAAAGTAAAGAATTTATATCTTATGAAGAAAATAATGATAGCAGTGAAAGTAAAGTAAAATGATAAGAATGATAAGAGATTATCAAATTTATTTCAATAGAACAAGAACATGGGAATCATGGGGAATATATATATATATATATATATATATATATATATATATATATATAATTTGATTAATAAAATAATTAAAATAATTAAAATGAATAAAAAATAAATAATATAAAATATAAACTCATTAAACAGAATCACAGGCTTTCTGTGCAGAATAATAAAAGTTCCAGTTAGTTTCAGTTTCAAATCATGAAAACAGCTCATCAAAACCTCAACCTCTCCTTTATATTTGACAATATTTGATGAACTTACAGGTCCTTACTTGTTTTTATTTAACTGAACTGAGTTTTATATTGTTTGTAGCCTCGCGCTGAATTCAGTGAAGCCAGAAAGATTAGGCACAAGAAAAGGCAGATAAATGACATGACAGCTGAACTTTTTGTGAGCAGAGTGTGCTCTGCACCATGCAAACCATCAGACTCTGTAGATACTCTGCTGGATAGTTTTAACTCAAAAACTGCTAGAGTTTTAGATGAGATTGTACCAGTTAGAGTTAAAACCATGCCATACAAGCAGAAAGCTCCATGGAGAAATGATGCTGCAGTTCAGCTCCAAAAGAGAGAATGCAGAAAGGCTGAGCGCAGATGGCGAAAAACCAAGCTTCACATTCACAAATAAATTTTTAAAGATAGACTGCGTGATTACAATAAAATAATGTGCACATCTAGACAATCCTACTTCTCCAGCATTATCAACAATAATATTAACAATAGCAAAGTTCTTTTCACTGTGGTTGACAGACTAACTAACTCACCTACATATATTACCTCTGAGCTAGTTTCAACTGAGAGATGTAATGAGTTTGCAAAAAAATTTTAATACTAAAATACACAATATCAGACAAGCCATCAGTACACCTATATCCACCGATGAGCCCATGTGCTCTCCAAAAACCATGCAAAAGCATCATAGTCAAAATGTCCCAATTTAGCACTATTAATGAAGAAGTTTTAATTGATACAGTGAGTAACCTCAAATCATCCACTTGCAGTCTTGATACATTACCAACCAAGTTTTGTAAGAATGTTTTTTACTCAATATCAGCAGACATTCTTCAAATTGTAAGTACCTCACTCATGTTGGGTGTTTTTCCAAATGCATTAAAAACAGCCGTTGTGAAGCCTCTCTTAAAAAAGAAAAATTTAGATACAAACTTATTAAACAATTACAGGCCAATCTCTAATCTACCATTCATTGGAAAAATTATGGAAAAAATTGTATTCAAGCAAGTTATGCACTTTCTGTCCATAAATAACTGTCTAGACCAATTTCAGTCAGGTTTCCGGACCAATCATAGTACTGAGACTGCGCTAATTAAGGTTATCAATGACCTTCGCTTAAACACAGACTCAGGAAAAATGTCTATTCTACTACTGCTTGATCTCAGTGCTGCTTTTGACACCATTGACCACAACATTCTCATAAATAGAATTGAGAACTGGGTTGGACTTTCTGGAACTGTCCTAAAATGGTTCAGTTCATACCTTCATGGAAATACTTTGTGGAAATGGAAAATAATGTTTCTGTGAGACTGTGCAAGTGACCTGTGGTGTACCCCAGGGTTCAATTCTTGGGCCACTCTTATTTAATTTATATATGATTCCTCTGGGTGAGATCATGCGTGATTATGGGATATCTTACCACAGCTATGCAGATGACACTCAGATCTACATGGCCCTCTGCCCAAACAACTATGGTCCCATTGACTCACTGTGTAAATGCCTTGAGCAGATAAATAAATGGATGGGACAGAACTTTCTGCAGTTGAATAAAGATAAAACAGAGATTATTTTATTTGGGAATAGTAATGAGAGGCACAGACTAGCTGCCTATCTGGATTCAAAAAGCCTAAAATCTAAAGAACTAGTGCGTAATCTTGGTGTACAAATGGACTCTGATCTCACTTTTAACAGTCATGTCAAAGCCGTCACCAAATCAGCATTTTATCACCTCAAGAACATAAATAAGATCAGAGATTTTCTGTCTAAAGCAGACCTGGAGAAACTCATCCACGCCTTTATTTCTAGTAGGATTGATTACTGTAATGGACTCCTAACTGGACTCCCAAAAAAGACCATCAAACAGCTTCAGCTGATTCAGAATGCAGCAGCCAGAGTTCTGACTAGGAGTAAAAGAAGGGAGCACATCACCCCCATCCTTAAATCCCTACTCTGGATACCAGTATGTTACATAAATGACTTTAAGGTTCTGTTACTGTCTATAAATGTCTTAATGGTGCAGGACCTGCATATTTATCTGATGTGCTCCAGCAGTATGAGCCAAGCAGAACTCTCAGATCATCAGGAACTGGTCAGTTAGAGCTGCCTAAAGTAAAAACTAAACATGGAGAGGCAGTGTTTAGCTACTACGCTGCTCTTAAATGGAACCAGTTAACAGAGAGCATTAGAAGAGCACCAACTCTAAACACTTTTAAATCCAGACTGAAAACCTACATGTTTGATCAGGCCTTCAGCTTAGCTTAAAACACTGCAGCTCTGCCCACTTTTATTCTGTAACGGCACTTTTGTATCATGTTTTATTCATGCTTTACTCTTATTTTATTTTTTATTTCCAATTCCTTGTTGTTCTTTTACATTTTTTTAAATGTTACTTCTATTTGCTTTAATCATGTTTGAATCAATCATGCTTTATTCACCCAACAACACTCCAACCTGCAATGATTAAAATGTATTACATGGAACATACATGGAATCGGCTCCCAAGAGAAAAAAACTAAAATACTCCTCCATCTCAGCCGTTTAAAAGCAGATATATACCTTCTACAAGAAACTCACCTAACAGAATCAGATCAACATAAACTGAAATCAGTAGAACACAATCATATATTTACAGCCAATTATAACTCTAGACAAAGAGGTGTAGCCATTTTAATACATAACGAAATCACATTCACACACAATACTACAATCACAGACCCAGATGAACGATTTGTCATCATAAATATCACCATTAACAACCACACTTTTACCATTGCTAACATCTACAGACCAAATATTGACAATCCCTCATTTTTTCATGACTTTTTTTACATTTCCTCACTATCGAACTATTCAATCATGATTGGAAGCGATTTTATGCAGTTATAGACTCATCTTTAGACCAATCAGCTCATACTCAGAACACACGCAACTGGAATTCCACTGATATAATAAAACAGTACATGCAGGATTTTGGTCTTGGTGATGGGTGGCGACAAAATCATCCAACAACCAAAGAATTCACATTTTACTCAGCAGTACATAAATCATATTCACGCATTGATTATTTTCTAATTATTAATTCAATTTTCTCAAACATTGTACATATATAAATTCACCCTATCACAATAAGTGGCCATGCACCTCTCTCAATGATATGGAATTCAAACCAACAACATAAACAGACCTTTAGATGGCACTTTAACACATCACTACTTAACGATCAAGAATTCGACAGCTATATAAAAAGAGAGTGGGTATCGTTCCTAGAAATAAATGATTCTCCAGACACATCACCAACACTTTTATGGGAGACTGGCAAAGCGGTTCTAAGAGGAAAAATAATATCATATGCTACATTTTAACAGAAGAAAGAAACATGAAATCAAATAAAATTTATTTGTATAGCGCTTTTTACAACAGGTGTTGGCACAAAGCAGCTTTACAGAAACATGATCACAGGACAAAGAATCAGGCAAAACATTTGTGGTATGGCTGGGAGATTATTCTCGTAGGGTTCAGATATGGTCCGACTGCCTGACTTAATGTGTAGGGCTAATAACATGGCATTAATATAACAGCTTTAAAAGTCACGCACATGTCTGCCTAGTCACTAAGACAGTAGTGAATTGGGACACGTCCAATGGAAGTGGAACGCAGGTAAGAGGTGGGCTTGGTGCGGAGGGGGAAGATAAAGGGGGACGCACCCAGGTGAGCTCACCTCTACTTTGGGCAAAAACAAAGGGCGTCTAATTGTTTGGCGTGGCACTGTAGTTGCTGGAAGAACTCAACTAGCGTATCTGTACTGTTGGGAGCCACTAGCCCCTAGGCAAGCTGAAGAGTGTGTGTGCGCGTGTGTGTTGCTGAATTATACGCCTAGGTTGGTGTGTGTGGTGGCGATTAGCTGTGGTGGCTACCTAGAGCTGGCGTAACGTTGCCTATATATCCGTTGGTTATGGAGCCGGGGTGCTTCTACTGCCTTGATGCCAACAGTATTTGGCGTTTGAGTGGGACCGCAGTCTTGGTGCGTGCTGGCCACTGTTTTCTCCCTCCCTATAAATTATTTTTAAGTTTTACTGTGTGAAGTTTCCTCTTGTTCATTAAGATATGATCCAGCTGTTTAATTGAGCCACTGCTTATATATATATATATATATATATATATATATATATATATATATATATATATATATATATATATATATTTATATTTTAGTGATTATCTATCTCTTCTTTATACTAATACTCTGGCTAGATCTGGATGGTTGAAATTATTTGTATGTTTTTGTTGTAAAATATTGTAAAAACATATCACAGGCCGGTTATTAAGTTGTTATTGAAGCATTTGTATTTTTTTGTTTTCTTTTGTTTGTGGTTAAGGTGTGGACTGCCCCAGTATTCTGGGTTGTGGATTTTGTTACGGTGTTGCTGTGGCTTGTTGTGTTTTTTTTTTTGTTGTTTGGAAAGATTAGAGTGTAGTGTGGTAGAGTGTGTGCTGTGGTGATCTTTATTGCTAGTGTGTGAATTCTGTGGGTATAGACATTCCTTGACCACATTTTTTTTTGGCCTGTGATTGTTATAGGTTTGTGTAGTTCAACCCAGATCTGGTACAGTAATTTTTAATAATTATTAAAGTGTTTCTATTTTTAAAAAATATTTTTGTCATAAACTCTAAATAAAATTATATATATATAACTGCAATTTGACATCCTGATTGTGCCTGTGAAATTTTCGTTGGCTCAGGTACTCATTTAGTTGAGTGACCTAGTGGGGGTCCCCGTTTATAATATTAGGGGTGGCGTAGTCGTAATAGCTGGGTGTCTATATGGGTATATTTTTAGTGTGTGAATAATATCGCACAAGGCTTTAATTAATATTGGTCACACATTAAACATAGAAAATACAGAATACAGAACCCCCAGTGAGCGCGGAGGCAAGGAAAAACTCCCTCAGAGCTGCAGGAGGAGGAAGAAACCTTGGGAGGACCAAGACTCACATTTGAGGGGGGACCATCCTACCACTGGTCAAACGGCTTTTAAATTAAAATTTAAAAAGTCTTTTTTTTTTTTTTACATCCATATAGGTTTTATGTACTCAGGAGTGTAATAGCGCCACTAATGGCTTGGGTGTAATCTGTAGTGGAGAGTAAGATGGATGATGAGCAGCTGATCTGTGGTGGGTGGTGGAGAAGAGCTGACTTCAGAAACTTCCATCAGTCTGGCCGGACAGGAGACGCGAGAGCCTGAGGGTCCAACATCGGTATCGGGTCAGACAGGTGGGCAGTCAGTAACTCGGAGGAGCAGAGAGATGGAATTAGTTTTAACTGGATTTATGTAAAACAGAGAATATAAAACATTATCAGAGTGTGGCTAATGACTCCAGCAGATCTAAATAAAACAGCCTAACTAAAGGGAGAGAGCCAGAAGGTAACATAGACACGGAGGCACCCTGAAACATCGGCATCCACCCACTCCACCGTCCACAAACCTGAGTGACCATGTGCAGTGGGAGAACAACAGCACCAGCATCTCAGTTTACCACAATTTCCTATATCCATGAACCCCTGGATCTGCAGCCTTATCTAAAGAAAAAAACATTAATTACCAAAAGCTAAACTAAACAAGTAAGTTTTCAGTCTAGACTTAAAGATTGAGTCCCGAACATATTCGGGGAGATTATTCCAGAGTTGAGGCGCTTTATAAGAGAAAGCTCTTCCTCCTGCAGAGCTCCTCTGAATTTTAGGAACTACTAAGAAACCAGCACCCTGAGATCTAAGTAATCACGGTGGTTCATAACAGGAGATGAGATCTCGTAAATACTCAGGAGCGAGACCGTGTAGGGCTTTATATGTTAACAGTAGAATTTTATAGTCTATGCGGAATTTGACTGGCAGCCAGTGCAGTGCTGACAGGACTGGACTAATATGGTCAAATTTTCTAGTTTTAGTAAGGACCCTGGCTGCAGCATTTTGAACTAGCTGAAGTTTATTTAATTACTGCAGTAACATCCAGACAGTAGCACATTACAATAATCTAGCCTTGAGGTAATGAAGGCATGGACTAATTTTTCTGCGTCATGCAGTGATAGGGCATTTCTTAGCTTGGCGATGTTACGTAGGTGTAGAAAAGCTGTTCTAGTAACATTAGATATGTGTTTATCGAATGCTAGATCTGAATCTATAATAACTCCAAGGTTTTTAGCTGCTGAACCAGGTGTGACTGAGAAGTCGGCCAGATTTAGCATTAAGTCTGATAATTTATTTCTAGCAGCTTTGGGGCCTAATAGGAGAACTTCTGTTTTTTTCACTATTTAATAGGAGGAAGTTGTGCAACATTTATAATTTCACATCTTTTACACAATCCTCAATTTTCTTTAATCTCACTCTGTCGTCAGGTTTGGCTGATATAAAGAGCTGCGTGTCATCCGCATAACAATGAAAATCTACGTCATGTTTTCTAATAACTTTGCCCAGTGGGAGCATATATAATGTAAATAATAATGTTCCTAATATAGAGCCTTGTGGAATTCCATATCTTACCTTGGTATAACTGGAAGACATATCATTTATCCTCACAAACTGGTAGCGATCGGTTAAGTATGATTTAAACCATGATAATGCAGTTCCAGTTACACCAACCATGTTTTCTAGTCTTTCTAAAAGGATAGTATGATCTATTGTATCAAAGGCTGCGCTCAGATCGAGAAGTACGAGTAAGGAAACACAGCCTTGGTCGGCGGCTATAAGTAGATCGTTTGTTATTTTAACTAAAGCTGTCTCAGTGCTATGATGAGGCCTAAATCCAGATTGAAATTTCTCATAGATTTGGTTTCTTTGCAGGTAAGAGCAAAGTTGTTGGGCCACAGCTTTTTCTAAAATCTTAGAAATAAACGGTAAGTTTGAAATAGGTCTATAGTTAGACAGTACAGTAGGATCAAGATTTGGTTTCTTGATCAGAGGTTTTATTACAGCTGTTTTAAAGGCTTTGGGTACATGGCCCAGGGTGAGTGATGAGTTTACTATCATTAACAGAGGTTTAATTATATCTGGCAGTACCTGTTTTAATAATTTTGTGGGAACTGCATCAAGTGTGCAGGTTGTGCTGTTTGAAGAGGAGATAATTTTCTCTAGTTCTAGCTGTGGAAGTGGGTTAAAGACTTCCAACCTAACTTCAGTAACAGGGTTTTGTTCTAGATCAGCCACACCAGATGACAGAGAGGATGTAATATTTATCTGTTTAATTTTATCCCGAATGTTTTCAATTTTACTATTGACTAGTTTGTCTAGTTCTACTGGGTCTACAGGAAAGTACATTATAGATGATAAATCGGGAAGCTTATCTGTAAATTGTTGGGCTGTAAAAGGCGTAATTGAACGTTTTACAGAGTAGCTAGGGGATGTACGTATATTATGACTAAGATGTAATTTAAATGAAATAAGGTAATGATCTGAAATTGCGGAGGTTTGAGAACGAATATTCGGGTTATCTATGCTCACACCCAGGGTCAAAACTAAATCCAGAGTATGATTACAGTAATGAGTAGGTCCTGTTATATTTTGAATAATACCAACTGAGTCTAAAATCGATGTGAATGCCTTTTTTAATGGATCATCCAATTTTTCGAAATGAATGTTGAAGTCTCCAACTATAATCACTTTATCATTACTTACTGCTAAGTCTGTGACAAAATCACTAAATTCTTTTAAAAATTCTAAATAGGGCCCTGGTGGTCTGTAGATATTAATTAAGGAAAATGCATTCTTTTTTGTAATTGGATTAATTATACTGGTGTAAAGAAGCTCAAAAGAAGTAAAATTATCATAGTGTTTCTGATTGCTAACTAAGGTACATGAGGTAAAGTTCAAGGATTCAAGGATTCAAGGAGATTTTATTGTCATTCGCATCTTATGTGGTACATGAGGTGGAATGAAATTGTGATCTAACGATCCAGTTTACACCCAGGAGCTGTTATTAAATAGATATATAGATAAAAGTACAATAAAGGAATACAATAAAAATAGAATATACAAAATAGTTAAAGATAAATACCCCAAATGAAATAAATAGAAAGAGTAGACAGGTTGCAACAAGTCCAGAGTGCAAATGTGCTATAGCAGCATGAAATGAATTAGAGCAGTAGAAAATAAAGTGTCTCAGTGCGGGTAAAGTGACCGTGTTTGTGCAGTAATTGTCCTTGTGTGTCAGTGCAGTGTGTTGTTAAGTGGAGTTTAAGAGTCTTACAGCTTCCGGAATGAAGCTGTTTCTCAGTCTGGTTGTTTTGCACTTGATGCTCCGCAGCCTCCGTCCTGAGGGAAGCGGGACAAAAAGTGCATGTGCTGGGTGGGTGGGATCCTTCCTGATGCAGGTGGCCCTCTTCCTGCATCTGGAGGTGTAGATGTCCATGGTGCTGGGGAAGCTGACTCCAACAATCCTCTGTGCAGCCTTCACCACCCTCTGCAGAGCTTTCCTGTCTGCAGCAGAGCAGCTTCCATGCCACACGTTGATGCTGGAGCACACGACGCTCTCCACCACACATCTGTAGAAGGAGGTGAGGACTACGCTCCCGAGTCCAGCTCGTCTCAGCCTCCTGAGGAAGTAGAGCCGCTGATGTGCCTTCCTGACCAGAGTGGAGGTGTTGTTGCTCCAGGTGAGGTTGCTGCTCAGGTGCACCCCTAAGTACCTGTAGCTGTCGACCACTTCCACCGCAGATCCTCCAATGTGCAGGGGGAGGTGGGCATGCTGGCCTCTTCTGAAGTCCACAATCATCTCCTTCGTCTTCTTTACGTTGATGCAGAGGTTGTTCTCTCTGCACCAACCCTCCAGGTGTTCCACCTCCTGCCTGTAGCTGGACTCATCTCTGTTTGTGATGCATCCAACCACTGCTGTGTCGTCTGCAAACTTCACAATATGACAGCCTGGATGGAGAGGTGAGCAGTCATATGTGAGCAGTGTGAACAGGAGGGGGCTCAGCACACAGCCCTGAGGGGAGCCAGTGCTGAAGATTATAGTGGGGGAGGAGATGTTGTGAATTCTCACAGACTGCGGCCTGTTGGTCAGGAAGTCTAGGACCCAGTTGCACAGCGAAGAGCTCAGTCCTAGTGAGGAGAGTTTATTTATCAGGGTCTGTGGAATCATGGTGTTGAAAGCGGATGTGAAGTCCACAAAGAGCATACGGACGTAGGAATCCTTCTGCTCCAGGTGGGTGAGGGCAGTGTGGACCACGGAGGAGATGGCATCCTCTGTGGATCGGTTCTTCCTGTATGCATACTGGTGTGGATCCACAGTGACGTTGATGGTGGCTTTGATGTGGGTCTGAACCAGTCTTTCAAAGCACTTTGTGACTATCGGAGTGAGGGCCACTGGCCGGTAGTCATTCAGACCTGTCACTGCGGAGCTCTTGGGGACTGGGATGATGGTGGCGGTCTTCAGGCAAGTGGGGACAGCTGCCTGGATGAGGGACGCGTTGAAAATGTCGGCCAGGACGTCCGAGAGCTGGTCTGCGCAGTCTCTTAGCACCCGTCCGGGGATGTTGTCCGGGCCAGCAGCTTTTCGGGGGTTGATCCTTCTCAGCGTTCTCCTTACTTCTGCTGGTGTCACGCTGAGGGGCTCCTCTCCTGGTGAGTGTGGGAGTCTGGTGCTCGGGGGGGTGTCAGGATTCTCAAAGCGGGCGTAGAACTTGTTGAGAGCCTCAGGCAGGGATGGGTCTTTGGAGCTTTGTGCAGCGTTGGATTTGTAGTCCGTGATGCACTTGATGCCCCTCCACATGCTCTGTGGATCCTGGGAGGAAAAGTGTCCCTGGATTTTCTGAGCATATGCAGCTTTTGCCCTCTTAACTCCAACAGTCAGCTCTCTTCTAGCCCTTCTGAGTTCGTCTGGGTCTCCAGACCTGAAGGCAGCATCCCTGGCTTTCAACAGAGAACGCACCGGGGCTTCGCACCGTTCAGCCAGGGCTTCTGGTTGGGGTAGCAAGTCACAGTCTTGGTGGTAGTGACATCCAAGAACAGCAGATGTGTATTCCTCCAGATCCAGCTCCCCCTCACACTCAGCAGCATCCCTGAAGACCTGCCAGTCTGTGCAGCCGAAGCAGTCCTGCAGCACAGCGGCGCCGTCACTGGGCCACACAGTGATGGTCTTCTGTGTGGGTTTGGAGCGTCGCAGCGGGGGGTGGTATGCGGGGACCAGCATGATGGAGATGTGGTCTGAAAGCCCGAGGTGGGGGCGGGGGAATGCCCTGTAAGCGTCTTTCACGGAGGAATAAACGCGGTCTAACGTATTATTACCTCGCGTTGGGATGTTCACGTGTTGGTAAAACCTCGGCAGCGTGTTCTTCAGTTCTACGTGGTTAAAATCCCCCGCTACCACGTAGAACGCGTCCGGATGCTTGTTCTGAAGCGAGCTGATGTTGTCATGGAGCTCCTTCAGCGCGTTGTTAGCATTAGCATCCGGTGCTATGTAAACAGCAATCACGAACACCGCCGAAAACTCACGAGGCAGATAGTGAGGGCGACACTTCACAGTCAGCTGTTCTGTCACCTCGGAGCAGTGGCTGTTTACCAACACGCAGTTTGTGCACCAACCTTTGTTTATGTAGACGCACAAACCGCCCCCCCCCGGGATTTTCCAGATAAAAGGCTGCGGTCTGCTCGGAAGAGCTGCCGGCCGGCGAGCTGGAAGGCTGAGTCCGGCATGGTCTGGTTCAGCCAGGTTTCCGTGAGACAAATCACAGCGCAGTTCCTCATCTCCTCAGAAACATTCATCCTCAGCCGCAGCAGGTCCAGTTTGTTATCCAAAGCGCGGACATTAGACAGGAAAAGCGACGGAATCGGGGGCCGGTTAGCATTAGCCTTTAGCCTGGCTAGCACACCACCGCGTTTACCTCGCTTCTGACGCCGCTGGCACCACCTCCTCCTGCCATTTGTCTGCAGCGATCCGCTCCCCCACGCCGGAGCGCGGAGGAGCTGTAGCTCGCCCAGCGAGCTGGGCAAAGTTAGAATAAAAAATTAAAGAATATAAGTAAAATAAGTATATCTGAATAAAAGCAAAAAAAACTTCTGCAACTAAGATATGATCTAAATTAATTAAAAAACAAGAAAACTAAATTCTTATTACAAAGATTGAGACATGAAAACACTGAATACTCAAATAAATCTGGAAAATATTTAGCAAATCTCATTAAGTGTAATAAAATATAAAACAATTATTCCAACCCTAAACCCTAAATTATTCCAACCCTAGGAAAATAGTACAGAGACCTGATGAAATTAACGACACCTAAAGATTTTTTTTTTAAAAAGTATAGTCATCAGACAATGAAACCAACTTAGATGAAATCAGTAACTTCCTGGACCACATGAAACTGCCTAAATTAACCAAAAACCAAAAACATACACTTGAAATATCATTATCTCCAGAAGAATTCTACAAAGCCCTAAAACACATTCCTAACAATAAAGCACCAGGACCTGACGGATTCCCTGCTGAGTTTTATAAACACTTTTGGTCATCCCTATCTCAACTGTTTTACAGAATGATATCAGAAATTAAACAAAATGCAAAACTACCAACAAACATGAATACTGCAATCATCTCCCTTCACCTTAAACCAAACAAAGACCCTACCCTACCATCCAGCTACAGACCATTATCATTAATAAATACAGACACAAGAATAATCAGCAAGGCTCTAGAGAACAGAATAGAAACAATAATCCATAATTTAATACATCCTGATCAAACTGGATTTCTCAAGGGTCGACATTCATCCACCAATATGTGCAGATTAGTGAACACAATAGATTACACCTCTCACCAGAACATACCAACAGCAGTTGTAACCCTGGATGCAGAGAAAGCCTTTGATAGAGTGAACTGGAAACTCTTATTCTCCACACTGCACAAACTCGGGTTTGGAGAATCATTTGTTAATTGGATACAGATTTTATACACTGCACCTAAGACCACAGTCAACACCAATGGAGTAATATCACAACCTTTCACACTACACCGGGGGACTAGACAAGGATGCTGTCAGCCCGCCGACTCCACCCTCTCCTGCCCAACAGCGCTTGGCTTCACCATAGTTTTAATCACCGGCCCCACCCTGAGCACCTGAACTCTATTACCAGCTCTATAAAGGAGCTCCAGTTAAGAGACTCTCTGCGAAGTCTTAGCATTTCATTTGAACTCTAAGCTCTGAGCATTATATTCGTATTGGTTTTCTGGTAGTCTGACCTCTAGCCTTGTTTATTTACTTCGTCTCAGCCTTCTCCTCTGATAACCCTGTTTGCCTGTGATTTGACCCGTGCCTGTCTTTTGGATTGTTTATTTGAATAAACCCAGTCTGCATCTGCATTCAGTCTTTTTACCTGTTTATGGTGACAGATGCTCACTCTCTCCTTATCTATTCTCTATCTTCATAGAACCGCTAGCAGCAGCGATACATCAAAATACAAACATTAAAGGAATCCAAACACCCAACATGCAACATAAAATCAGTCTATATGCAGGTGATATCTTAATATTTCTACAAAAAACAGTTATTTCAATAAAAGAAACAATCCAAACAATCGAAAATTATTCCAAAATATCAGAGTATTCAATCTATTGGTCAAAATCTGCAGTTCTCCCAATAAACATAAATAAACCTGATGTTAAACTGAAAACACTACCCACCCCCATGTGCACTAATTCACATATCTGGTTGTGAGGGTCTCCCCCAGCTGTCAGAGTAGTTTAAACTCAATTTAAACTCATTAACTAAATCAATAAGTGATGATCTCCTCCGTTGGACAACACTTCCCCTTTTACTTGCTGGCAGAATTGCTACAATTAAAATGACAGTATTACCAAAAATCAATTATTTATTTTCAATTATTCCCATTCAGCCCCACCCTCCTGGTTTCAAACTCTAAATACCACAATAACTGAATATTACTGGAAAAATAAACCACCCAGAATCAATCTCACCACATTACAGAACTCAAAATCACATGGCGGCCTAGAGGCACCAAACTTCCACCATTATTTTCACAAGATAACAAACTCTGTACTCACACCAACCAGACATTCACCCATCTGGAACAACCCGGACTTTATCATCGATAAAAAACACTAAACTACCCACCTTGGATCAAAAAAGGGATCACACACCTCAAACACATGTATCACAATACCACCTTAATGTCACTACCACAATTAACCCAGAAATACGGCATTGGGAGAACTCAATTTTTACAATACCACCAGTTAAGATCAATCATCTGTTCAAAAATCAACCCAATCACATTAGACCTGCCTACACCAATTTCAGAATTTCTTAGCATTACTACAACAAATAAAATACTACCCAAAATATATAAAATAATATATAAATTGAATCTTACTATTAGCATACCGTGCAAACAATGGGAAGAAGATTTATCATTAACTCCTAATGCCTATTTCTGGCTCTAGGTGTGTAATAATAATCACAACATGATCAAAAACACTAATTTACAACTCATCCTGTATAAAGTTATCCACCGAGTTCATTACACCACACACAACATGTATAAAATGGGATTCACTATCTCACCAATTTGTACACACTGCAATCAAAACACAGTTGATAGTTATATCCACGCTATGTGGCACTGCACACCCATTAACCAGTTCTGGAAAGAAGTTATTACCCTCCTATCTCATGCCCTCACCACCCAAATCCACCCAACACCATCACTCTGCCTACTAGGAGACACACCAACCACTAACACAACACCACAAAATAATAGAATATCCAAGAAAATCATCGCCAAGAAAATCATCCTCATAAACTGGAAAACAAAAATAACATTAACATCAATCATTGGAAAAATCTACTAACAGACTATCTCTCTCTAGACACTCAGAACCCACTAAAAACACAGATTCAGACCCAATTTAGACACATCTATTTCAAACATTACAGTAATCCAACAAAAGATAAACCGTAGCAAAATCATCAGTTAAAATCGCACATAACTTCATGATTCTGTTTTCTGTTTAGCTATATTTTTGTATATATATATATATGTATGTCTCTTTCCTATTTTTTATCTTTTCTTTTTTTTCTTTCTTTCTTTGTTTTTGTTTGCTTGTTTTTTCTCCCCCCTTCTGCATCTCACTCCCTCCAACCCCCCCCCCCCCCAAACTATATTAAATGTATATATGTATGTATAAATTAAACAAATAAAGGAATAAACAAAAGGTATTAATAGTCATCCGAGGATATGTATATGTATTCAGGTGCATATTATTGTTTATAGTAAAGAAAGGAAACATGTTAAACATTTCTTAAATATGAACAACATCTTCAGCTTCACTCATTTTAGTTCAGTAAATAATAGTATAATATTTTACAGGAACTGTTCTACACAATATATATATATTTACTAGATGTATTTTAATTAAACAAGGATTGTATAACTATTATGGAATAAAGCATAATTATCTCAAATATATACTAATAGGGGTGTGTGTTTATATGTCAGTGTTTCTAATGGATTATCATTTCTCTCTCAGGCTGGCTGTGTGTAATCTATCAGATAAAAGCTGTGCAGATCTGGCCTCAGCTCTCAGCTCAAACTCCTCAACTCTGAGAGAACTGTACCTGAGTTATAATAATCTGCAGGATTCAGGAGTGAAGCTGCTCTCTGCTGGACTGAAGAGTTCACACTGTAAACTGGAGAAACTGTGGTAAGATCATCAAAATACAACAAACAGAGAATCTCACCTTCACACACACACACACACACACACACACACACATACACACACACACCACTACACACACACACACACAGACATACACACACACATACACACAAACCACTACACACACACACACACACACACATACACACACATACACCACTACACACACACACAAACACTCCCACTCACTCTAACACACACCACTACACACACACACACACACACACACACACTAACACACACCACTACACAAACACACACACACACACACACACACACACACACTAACACACACACACAGTAACACACATACAAATACACCCACACACTAACACACACTCCACTACACACACACACACAGCCACGAGTGTCCTCCATCATATCAGAGTGATTTCACTGCAAAAACTATATATATTTATTTGTTTACAGTTATTCAAAATGTCCGCCGAGTCAATTTCCCCCGGCGGAATGGCCACTAGGGGGCGTGTGGAAAGGGGTTAATTCGTTGCTGCCAACTGGGGTGGCAGCAGGAGTGGCAAGGCTTTCTTTTAGGGTGGCAGCTGCCCTTTACCACCCCAGTAGATCCACCCCTGCTTTTAACTATTACGCAGCAATCTGAGTAAAAATCATCCATTAAAAAGCAGCTCAATGTTTCTTATTTCCTTATAGTTACACACCTCTCAGTAAAATAAGCTGCGTATACTCACACCATTCTGGGTAGTGATCAGAACCACTACCCACAGTCTGTACCAGTGTGTGGAGGTGGTGTGTAGAATGATCATCAGTCCTCTGCACAGTGTTCCCCCGAGCCATCGCTGAACCATTGCTTCATCAACTCTCTATAGAATATGCTGAAAACCTCCACAATCACAATCACACACAGTATTAGAAATGCAGAAACTGCTCATAGAGAAAAGTCACTCTGAACTTTACATTTTCATCAGACTGACTGTGTGGTGATTTCTCTAAACTAACACACTCATACTGCCTGCTAATGTTCAGAAAGAGAGAGTGAGTGAGTGAGTGTGTGAGTGTGTGTGTGTGTGTGTGTGTGTGTGTGTGTGGGTTTGTTATCACATCTCCTTTGATGTTTAGGATATTTTGACACCAAGTGATGAAGTGTTTTATCCACTAATTTACTGAAACAGAAAGGTTATTTTATTTTGTATTCTGTTTATAAATGATGTAAAGCAAGAGCGTAGGAGCGGGTTTGATATTGGGGGAGACACATTTGCTAATATGAACCAAAGCCCAGCCTATAGTGTCCTAGAACAACATCTTTTAATCACAAATAATCCCTTTTTTGTATTCTGTTTATTATTATTTACATCCAAGTAAAGGTGACTTTGCAACCTAAACACATTACATTACTGTTGGTAGAAAAAATTATGCGTGAAAAGTCAGGACATGTGGTCTTACTGTGGTGTTACTGTGAACTACAAATGAACAGAAGTCAGGTTAGATCAATGTTTCTTAACCCTGTTCCTGCATATTCTACTGCATATTCCCACTGTTCTCCATATTCTAGAGCTTTCTCTGCTTTAAAGGTACTTTAATAAAGTAAGTGGTGGTATGATGTGTTTAATACACTGCTGGATATACATAATGATTGATTTAGGCTTCATTAGGGGCTAAGGGATTTTAACAGGTAAACTCAATAAAGGATTGTTTATTAGCTGATTAGTTGGATCTGGTGGAAAACACACAATTTTAGGTTAGAGATCAGGGTTAAGAAACTGCTTTAAACTACCAACATAAAGTACTGTACTAAATCCTGGCTATCCTCTACATCCAGCTTCTAGATATCTAGTTATTTAAATGAATTGTTGTTCATTATAGCTTACAGTAAGTCCTGCGATCTTAAATTAATAAACACAGTTTGAAAATGAAATAGTGATTAGCTGATCAGGTACATCAGGGCAAGTTGAACATTACATATATAGTTTATTTTTTCTTAAACCTTAACTCCCTATCTATCTAATTCCAAAGTTAAGCTAACTGACTAACACAGCTGCAGTTTATTAATCACACAGTGGGTTTGATCTGTGTGTTTTGATTCAGAGACGTGTCTTTTTAACCAGCTATCAGAAACAGTGTCACCACAGTTTACATGGTTAGCTCCTTTACCTTTCTTTTAGAAAAATCTCTGTATATCCAGATCTGTTTTAACATCACCTGATTCTGTACCCCGCTTCTAAATCTCACAGCGAGGGGGAGGGGCTTCCCTCCCACCACCACACTGACTCGCCTCTGCGCCGCAAAACCAGCAAGCTGATTGGCTGTTTCTACTGAGAGGCAGAACTTAATTCATTAACCGGCTCTGTGATTGGCGTTAAGAGATTTCCCATTCACACAGCGGTCACTGACTCCTCATTAATAGCACAGCTGAGCTGAGTGAAACGATATCATTTTTGGGGGGGGACAATTCCACCTGTTTCTAATATTGGGTGAGACATGTCCCACCCATCCCCCACGGTTCCTACACCAATGATGTAAAGGATGGGTTTGTGCTGCTGTGTTCACGTGTGTGGAGTAAACAGGAACAGATATTATTTATATTCTGGAGGTTACAGCACTGTGTATTCCTCACACTATGGTATAATAATCCCACCTGGAACAAAAAAAAAATCTCAGATATATATTTGCCCTAGTGCTGGACGATATGGCCAAAATTTATATCCCAATATATTCCTTAATTTCGGTCGATACGATATAATTTCCATATCGATATAAATACTTTGAAGACCTCAGAAAAACTGCTAGGAATAAATGGAATGCAATGGAAATCTGTACCTGCTACTGTCTGACAATTTAATTTAAGTTTTTGAAGCCTCCTCTTACAAAAAACTATAGAATAGTATATAATACTTAATATAATAAAACATGTCAACATAAATCAATGCTCACTTTTATTCGCATATAGAAAAATAAAAACATGGCATCCCTGTCAAACATAAATCTATAACCTATATACATATTACCAATATAAATAACTTTAAATTATAACAGAGGCTTCTTATTCTTTTGTAAACAAATTTAACAGATCAAAATAAATGTGCTTCAACCAGGATAAAGAATGCAAAAAGCCTTCATACACATAAGAGGAACATGATATCCCCGTAAAATAATCAAACCTATAGGCTTTATCAACTATAAATAACTCAGTTACAACATAAACTACAAAATCGCTTCAGCCAGAATAAGGAAAATATTGTGTGTAGCAGAACCACTCGGTTAGGGTCGGTTTGGCTTAATCGCGGGACATTTTAGATGCAGAGTGGAGCGGATCCGAGCCTAGCCTAGCCTAGCTGAGCCTATCTGGCTACGTGTCTGTGTGTTTACATCATCACGCACTGATGTAGCCCGGCTACGGAGGCTGATTGTGTTCAGCTCTGCTGTGAAACGCCCGTCCGTGACAGATTCTGTAAATAATACATATCGATATGACACAAAAATGATATCACCGTTATTGAAACATTTCTTATCGCGATAAATACCAATATCAAATTATTGTCCAGGCCTAATTTGCCCACTCTCAAAAAGACTGTGTGCGTGTGTGTGTGTTATTGTTAGTGAGTGTAAGAGTAAGTTTTAAATGTGAAGATCTGGCCTCAGCTCTCAGCTCAAACTCTATGGAGTCAAATTGGGGTCTTTAATGCTGACGAGAAAATAAAACTACCACAAAAAAAAAAAAACATCTAAAATCCCATTCTGGTATGAGAAAATGTTTTTCTTTGTTTTTTTAGGTTTTTTTTTTGTTATTATTCTATTTTTTGACGTGTGTAATTGTGTGTATCTGAATATAAGTTCCTGGAAGAGTCTAATTCCCCCAGGGACAGTAATAAATTATTTTTTTTTATATTATGTTCTGCAGTTACATTATTATCTTAATTTATCTACATTATATTGAAGTCTGAAATAAACTTGGAGGCCTTTCTGCATTTTTCATTTTTATTCAGAGCGTTTGCACAGTGTTGTTTTAATGGGGCTTTTTACTGTTAAAATCCACCATCTACAGGCGGCCGCATGTAAAGGCAGCAAGCATGCTGGTGAAATAGAAGCCAAATTCAGCCTTGTGCTCAATTTAACAACTGAAAACAACATTATATAATTTAATAATTATGTGTGTGTAAATTGAATTATTAGCATTAACACAGTTCAGCCTGGTTAGCTCGTTCAGGACGGCCGGATGAACTGGCCAACCTCCAGCATTATGTGCAGCGGCAGAGGCTCCAGCTGATGACATTAATCCTCCATAACCTGCCTTTCAATTTTGGCCACGCCCCTCTCCTCTCCCCACGCCCCCACATCAAAAAGGGGTAAAAATTGACTCACTAACAAAACAGAGGAACACAATGCAGGGAATGTATTGCAGAAAGAAAAATGGAACGCCAACTGTTGTTGCAAAAGATTTATCCTAAAAAATATTAATAGTGAAAAAAGGTAATTTATGTTGTCTTCTTTGTCTGCACTATCAACTGCAACTTGTGGACATTTTTTTTGTTTGTTTTCTTTTTATTTTCTCGTCAGCAGTAAACACCCAAATTTGACTCCTCAACTCTGAGAGAACTGAACCTGAGTAATAATGAACTGCAGGATTCAGGAGTGAAGCTGTAGTAGTTTCTGTAACACTATAGGAGAAAATTTTCTTCTACACAAAGTAACAGAGTGATTTATTTATTGGTCTTCAACTCAGAGATTTTACAGATCCTGTGAGACGCAGGATTCTCCTGCATATTGATTGTGTCTCCCTGACAGCCACAAATCATGTACAGTATCCTGCAAATCAGTATATTGAGCTGCTCATGCACATTTTTGTGCAACAGATCGAGAGAGTGATGAACATTCAGGTCTCTTCTTGAGCTCAGTAGAACTATCAGTGTTCTCTGTGGGTGGAATTTACACTGCTCTCTTTGGCAGTGTTTAATGTAGTTCTACAGGTCAATAGCAGAGGGTTGGAATGCAGGGTAAATAAAATCCAATACTAATGCATTGTCTATATGATGTTAATGACTGTAAGACATGTTAATATACGTTTACAGGTCTGATTCTTTCACAGGTATAGTTAAACTTATTTATACTTGCTCCTACAACATTGCTAGTGGGGGTTGGGTGTATGGGGGGGGGTTGGTCTTTACACTACTAGTGTGTGAATATAACTGTACAGTCATCTGTTGTACTTTTCACTTCTTCTCTCTGCAGGCTGGAATTCTGCAGTATTACAGAAGAAGGCTGTGCTGCTTTAGCTTCAGCTCTGAAATCAAACCCCTCACACCTGAGAGAGCTGGATCTGAACTCCAATAAACCAGGAGAGTCAGGAAAGAAGCTGCTCTCTGATCTACAGAAGGATCCTCATTTTAAACTGGAGAAACTATAGTGAGTTACTGAATTACTGTCTCTGAAACACACACACACACTCAGTTGATGTTCACCTACAGTGTTTTAGAGTTGGGTTTAGGTTAACTTGTTATGGTATTATTGTAAACAGTGGACTGTGAGAGTTCTACTCAAAATGCACCAATTAATGGTGATTTTGATTTGATGAAATAAAAACATTATGTTTGGGTTATAACTGAGTTCATGGTTGGGCAGTTTTGCTAAGCTGCCATTGTTTGTAGCTGAGAGTCAGGTGGGTTACATCACAGCATGACCAAGAACTTCCTGTTTCTTAAAGGAAGGAGGTGTTTGATTGACCTGCAGAACAAACCAGATCAGACCGTTATTTTAGTGATGTTTAGGGTGAAAACAGACCTGTGTGAAACAGAGTGTGTTACTGTGGTTCACAGTCACTGGAAATATTTTATCAACTTCAATCAAACCTGTTTTACTTTTAAACACAGGATGAACTTCACAGCCTTTTCTCAGTGCAGTGAGAATATATTACTCTCTAAGACTCATTATTGTGACTCTGTTAGAGAAGCAGCACAATATTAAGCATTTAGCTTAATTAACAAACCAAATAATTTCAATATAGTTTTATCAAACATTTAATTTACCATATAGGAAAGAGGGTTAATGTATTCAGTATATAATTTATAATTAATCATATAATACATTGTTAATTTAGTAGTTTTACTAGAAATAACGCAAAGTCTCCATCTCTACAGTGTAGAGTGTGAAGTGTTTGGTATGTGAGTGTGTGGTTTTATAGGATTAAGCTGTAGTTTGTTTGATGAAGCTGTTCTGAATCACCTTGTGTGTGGAACTGTGCTCAGTGAGTTTCAGTCAGACAGAGAATGTAAGTGTGTGTTCATGTCTGATCATTCTGTTCTGTTTTCTGCTTTCCAGCTTCTGAAAACCTGACCTGCTTTTATTGGACAATCTGGGCTCTTCATCAGCTCTTCATTCAGCACTTCTGTGGAGTTTAGAAGCTTCCAAAATGTTCATATGAGCTGAAGTGAGATCCGGCTGTTCAGCAGCTGGAATAGCTGAACTAAACAGTAACAGATCATTATCAGAACAGCTCTAATCTTCTTATCAGAGTGGAAATAGAACCTTGATGATTTATATATTGTGGAGTTTAGTAGGAAAGTGGGAGCCTTGTCTGTTAAAAACTGAAATTTTCACAGATGATATTTTGGTTCCAGAAGATTCTTAATTCCTACTGAAAGTCAGTGAGAGGTAGAGCAGCATTTTCAGACTCTTGGGTAAATACCCCGAGCTCTAAATCATTGGCTGTGCTAAAATGTGGTGTGGAATCTGGTTTAGAGAGATCTGAATCTACACATACAGTATAGTACACTTTTATATTCTGTATAGCAGGCAGAGCAGTGAGGGTTAACCAGTCGACAGTGATCAGTTCAGCACTGTCTTATACTTTTATCATGTTGTTTAAATCAATTAGAAATGTGTGGAAACCTTTAGAAGCTGTATAAACTCTATCCACACTCATTCTTTTAACTTTTACAGAGCCTTAAAATATGTTTTATTTATTTTTACGCACTTCTAACCAGAAACAGGAGCTGGAAATTAGCTTCTGCTAGAATTCCTTTATACATTACATAACTTGTATTTTGTGTAACAGTGTTTACCTGCATTTTCCCTGTAATATATGTAAATAAATACATAGAGGATAATCAAATCCAATAATGTCTGTCTTCATTTTCTGAGTCAGAGTTTATTCTGTTGTGTTTAATTATGAAACTTATTAAAGGTTTTATTAAGGTGTGAAGACTGGTATCTGTTTCCCCTCCACAGTGTTAACTGTCTGTTAACTCACTGTAGAAAACACTTTCAGCTTCTATGGAATTTAAATTCATTATTTTAATTTTAATTCATTTAAATTTTAAAATTCATTAAAACAAGACCATTAGAAGAGACTATAGTGTGGAAAAATGTGTTTTATACAGTTTATATAAAGAGACAAACACTGAATCCAAAAGCCTTTTATTTCTATTAGACAGAAGATCAGTGTTTTAACAGCAGTGATGTTCAAATCTGAGTTTTAAATCCTGAATGAAGCAGAAGAAAATGAGCTGAGTAAAGCAGAGGCTGGTGGTCCTCACTGCTCAGTGTCCTGCTCTCTCCTCAGTGTCCTGCTGACAGTAGGCTTTGTGTAACTGCAGCTGCTGTAGTGGTGTGCAGTCTGGTATTATCTGATATAGCAGGGGGATATAATAGGAACTGGGCCCAACTCCCATTCTAAATATACAGATCTATAAATTATAATAACCCAATAATTCACTCTTGTCAACCGTGCAACATCCTCCTATTAAACACATCCTCATCGACTGTCCTGCCTATAACCATATAAGACAATCCTCCTATTAAGAAAAGAAAATTAAAGACCTTTTAGGAAAAAAAACCCACCAGGGAAGATCTTAAAGTTTTTATCGCATCTTAACCTGAAACACCTACTTTAATACATTTGTAGCTAAATGTATTTCCCTTATCGTGCTAGAAACTTTAAACAACTTTGCTCTGTCTGGATATATAAAACCAAGTGTATGCTACAAATAGCCAAATATATGCTGAAGTGGCAATAAAACCCCATCAACCAATCAACCATCAAGATGTTGAGAAAACTATTTCAGGTGTCAGTACCTCATCAAATCACTGAGAATAAAATACAGAGTGTGCAGATATGTCCTCAAAACTAAATGTATAAAACATATTCTGGTTGGTTTAAATTTTTTTACAATTCTGTGTGTATTCTCTCTCTCTCTCTCTCTCTCTCTCTCTCTCTCTCTCTCTCTATATATATATATATATATATATATATATATATATATATATATATATATATATATATATTAGTATTAATATAGTTATTTTTGTTTATTTATTTAGTTATATGTATTTTTAGGATTATTTTATCAATTCCTAAGTACATCTGTTTGTTATTTGAATTTCAGAATATGTATAATGATATTGATTACAAAACATTTCTACGTTTTTGGGTGTAATAGTGAATAACTACTGCATATTTGCAGTGTTGAATGGTTTTTTGTGATTTGATTGAGTGCGCTGTTTCGGGGGAGGGGTCGACAAAAACGTTCTTTTATCTTGTTTGTTAATTTTCTCTTTGTGAAGCTCTTTGGGAAACACTTCAGTACTGGCTAGTTCTTTTCTTACATTATGCGTTAGCTGCACAACGATCCTGTGTTTCCTTCAGGAAATGCACTTTTCTAGTTTAATAATGGCGTCATCTACAAACTCTAGATCCCACTCTTTTATTAATGATCCAAAAAGAATCATATTAAAGTATTAAACTATCTAAACCCAGATCACACCCAGATCACACCTTCCACAACAGACCAGCATATACCAAACTTCATAAAGCCTAAACCCAGACTTTTAAAAGTGTAGAATTAATCAGAGTTTCTCAGATTAATGACTAATGAAAACTTTAAAACCATAACCATGTTTGATGGGGAAAATGTGCAGCTTCCAAATCAAATTTAGTTCCAAACATTTGACTCTAGACTTCAACAAAAACCCTCAATAGAAAACCAGTTAAAACTACTAAAACTACAGTAGATTTAAACTTTAAATTTTCCTCCAGCAGAGAAAGTCCTCTGACTCTGATATTAACAGATTTAATTCCCTTTTCTCACATCTGTAGAACAAAGCTGCATCCAGACTTATGTGATGATGATGATTTTGTGCACTTGGGGTAAAACACAGCGGTTGGAGATTGTAATGTTCATAAACACAAAGAAGAGAATCCATCAATGATTGTTCAGCATGAGAATGAGAACCACAGTGAAAGTGCTGCACCGAGAGACTCCAGTCAAGAACAGGGGTGGGTTTCCCGAAAGCTTCGTAACGCTAAGAACTTCGTTAACTCGTACTTAAGAATGATCGTTAATTAAAGAGTGTTTCCCAAACCCGTGCGTAACTAAAGTACTACGTAAACTCGATCGCAGATTAACGAGTGCTCTCACCCAGTCGTTATTTTTAACGAGCTTCTTTAGGGGATCTCAACTTGCAGTTCAGCACCTTAAACACCAGGGACCGCCAATTTTGAGGAAGAAAAATGATAATTTCCGTGTTTGAAGCAATTATATTATATTATTATTAATTATAATCAATTATATTACTATATAATTATTAATATTATTATATTATATTACTATTACTATTAAGTATAATCAATTATATTACTATATAATTATTATTATATTATATCATTATTATATTATATTATATTATATTATATTATATTATATTATATTATATTATATCATATTATATTATATTATATTATATTATTTCCCGTGTCTGCGGGTGCTCCGGTTTCCTCCCACAGTCCAAAGAAATTAGTTCAGGCTAATTAGATGTCGGATAAAAATTGCCCCTTAGGTGTGAGTGAATGTGTCTGTGTGTCTGTCTGTGTCTGTCTGCCCTGTGATGGATTGGCATCCTGTCCAGGGTGTATACTGCCTTCAGCCCGATGCCAGCTGGTATAGACTCCAGCCACCAAGCACCAAGCAAGCGCGCCCCTTAACGGATAAATATATTATATTATATTATATTATATTATATTATAATGCCAACTGTGGCTTGTAGCTATTTGGAAAATCCCTGGTATCCGGTGCAGGGACGCCTGCGGTGTCTTTAATCACACCTACACGTATTGTAAAGGGTATCGGTGAATGTGCAGGTAATATTTAATATTATTCCTTAATAAGGTGCTTCTAACCAACATTGTGGCCGTTCATCTGGGCAAACTCTGGGGTGTGTCAGCTCGCAAATATCAGTGAAAAGTTGGACACGTCTCATTCCATGTTTTTTTTTTTTACATTGTCGATTAATATTAAAACCATGAAAACTAATTGACGCAAATGGAATTAGTACACAAAAAGGTGCATGGCTTTGACAATCCCCTGACATAAACCCAACTGAGATGGTGATTTAGGATGAGCTGGAGCTTCACAGTATAAAGTACAAAACATATTTCTGTTGGTTTAAAATGTAATATATATATATATATATATATATATATATATATATATATATATATATATATGTATATATATATATTTATGTATACACACACACACACACACACACACAGGAACATATGTATTATTATATTATTTTTATAATATTAAAAATTAGAATAATAATAAATTAATATTACTGTTAATAATATTAGTATAATATCTATTAATATAATATATATTAACAATACTAGTTTTAAAAATGTAAAAAATAAGTTTAATGTTTTAAAATAGATTAGATTTTCGAGTATTTATTTAGTCATATGTATCTTTAGGAGTATAATGTTGTTAATTACAACACATTTCTACGATTTTAGGGTGTAATAGTGAATAAATACTGCATATTGCAGTGTTGAATCGATATTTGTGGATCGATTGAGTGCGCTGTTTCGGGGGAGGAGTCAACAAAGATGTTCTTTAACCTCGTTCGTTAATTTTCACGTTGCGAAGCTCTTTGGGAAACACTCGCAGAACTGGCTCGTTCTTTACTCACGTCATTCGTTAGTTCGTTCGTTATTCGCTAAGATTGATCGTTTTCGGGAAACCCACCCCAGATCTTTTACTGCTGAAATAATTAGAGGCAGATTGGGGGAAATTCACTGAATCATTTCTACTTTTACTAAAAAACACTTCAGAAACACAGAGAGATCTCCTTACAGTTTCTATTTTACAACTGCTGAGAAGCATTTACCAGTACTTTAGATTTTACTTTATCTAAACTCTAAATACAGCACCACACCTCCCTCAAACAATTAACCAAACAGGGGTGGGTTTCCCATAAATAGATATTATACTAATATTATTAATAGTAATTTGGCAAGTAATATTAATTTATTATTACAATTATTAATAATAATATAAAAAATATAATATTTAAAAAATATAAAAATAATAGAATAATACATATACGTATGTTATATATATTAAACCAACATGAGTATGCTCATCCAATCACCATCTCAGTTGGGTTTAGGTCAGGGGATTGTTAAGCCCACCTTTTTGTTTACTAGATAATTCCATATGTGTCAATTAATAGTTTTCATGGTTTTAATATTAATCCACAATGTAAAAAAAAATAAAATAAAAACATTGAATGAGACGTGTCCAACTTTTGACTGGTATTTATATATTTGTGAGCTGACACACCCCAGAGTTTGCCCAGATGAACGGCCACAATGTTGGTTAGAAGCACCTGATTAAGGAATAATATTAAATATTACCTGCACATTCACCGATACCCTTTACAATACGTGTAGGTGTGATTAAAGACACCGCAGGCGTCCCTGCACCGGACCTACAGTACCAGGGATTTTCCCAATAGCATGGAAATATATAGTGTTGTGCTGTAATTCCCGGGCTGGTGGGAATTGTGTATAGTTGCGTGTATTCCACAGTAACAGCCTGATTACAGAATCCACGGACTTGCTGACTTTGCAGCTTTGCTTAGACCGTGAGCATCATACAGGAATCTGAATTTAAATAATGTATTCGTGGGTTTGCCCAGTTAGACTACAAGCCACAGACAAAGTTGGCATTATAATATAATATAATATAATATAATATAATATAATATAATATAATATTATATAATATAATATAACTCATTCACTCACTTACTCATCTCAACCGCTTTATCCTTTAAGGGTCGCGGGGGGGCTGGAGTCTACCAGCTGGCATCGGGCGGAAGGCAGTAGGCTATACACCCTGGACAGGCCGCCAATCCATCGCAGGGCAGACAGACACAGACAGACACACAGACACATCCACTCACACACTCACACCTAAGGGGCAGTTTTTAATTTTTATCCGACATCCAATTAGGTCTTTGGACTGTGGGAGGAAACCGGAGCACCCGCAGACACGGGGAATAATATAATATAATATAATATAATTGATTATAATTAATAGTAATATAATATAATTGCTTCAACCACGGAAACTAACATTTTTCTCCCTCAAAATTGGCGGTCCTTGGTGTTTAAGGTGCTGAACTGCAAGTCGAGATCCCCTAAAGAAGCTCTCTAAAAATAACGATTGGGTGAGAGCACTCGTTAATCTGCGAGTGAGTTTACGTAGTACTTTAGTTACGCACCGGTTTGGGAAACACTCTTTAATTAACGATCAATCTTAAGTACGAAGTTAACGCATTACGAAGCTTTCGGGAAACCCACCCCAGTTCATTTTCTGCACAAAAGCACATTTTGTCATCACAAAAACACAAACACCTGATTAACATCAACTAATTCTTTCAAAACACAAGAACGCATGTTCTCTGTTCCAGAGCTACATATAGTCAATCACAGTGCAACCACTGTTAAAATAATAAAAGCTACTGAAATTACTGAAACAGCATCATGATTGTTTTTATTAGTAACTTTTTATAAAAAAAATACTTGAGTATCAAATGTGAGCAACATATTGTCTAAAAGTTGTTGAGTGATATTTATTTTATAGAACTATAGAGTAGGATAAAAACTGCACTATAGGACTCTGTGGCGTGGCCTAAACTTTCCCTTCCATTACTTTAACTTTTATACTTTTTACTGTATTTTTGAAACCAGAACTTTTAAACTTTTACTTGAGTAAAAGTTGATACTTGAGTTGATGCTTCAACTTCTACAGAAGTATTTATATTTTAAACTCTAGTATCTATACTTCTACCTACAGAGTAATGAATGTAAATACTTTTGGCACCTTCGTTCCTCTTCCTTATCCTGACCCAACTCTTCCTCTCTCCCTTGTCCTGGTTTAACTCCACCTTTTCCTGGAGTAACTATTACTTTCCCTCCATCCAGAGATATTTTCTTTCTTTTTTTTCTCTCTCTCTCTCTCTCTCTCTCTCTCTCTCTCTCTCTCTCTCTATGAGCTCCAACAGCTACACTGGCCACACTCAGTCCAAAACAAAAATCCTCTTTTTTATGTGTTCATGTCACTGACAGCATTATGTCTAATGATAAAATCCAGTTCCAGCTCTGGTTGGCTTATCATAGAGTTTTATTTATTATTAATAATGTGTATATTAGTTATAATAGATTTACACATGATATTGTTGTAAAAACAGCAGTTATATTCTGTATTTAAGGTTTGTAACATGAGATATTTAATTTTAGCATGCTGTATTAAAGCAATTGAAAATAAGATAAGAAAAATCCAGAACTGTGTTAGTGGATAATTTAGTTTGTTAATAAAATGTAAGCATGTATAAAACATGCTAATTGAATACATATTGTGTGATCGCTACATGAACTGTATGAACAGTTTAGTCCACAACAGACAGATGTTGAGTTAAGCGTATTTAGAGTTTTGAAAATGTGAATACAGATCAGATAAAAGCATGTTAGTGATTGTAAAAAACTGTAAATAGACCAGAGCTCATGTGGAGCAGATGATGAATGATGAGATAAGAGGAAGCTCTCTGCCTCCCTCTGGTGGTGGAAACCAGTCTAGCAGCAGATCTGGATTCAGGCTGAGTGGTGGCTCTCTGCCTCCCTCCTGTGGGGGGATGCCAGCTCTCCCTCACAGCTACTGTCTGTAATGATCATGTTTGCAGTGTAAAGAGAGACTTTTAGCATTAATGCTGCCTGTTTATTTCATATATTAATGTTTCTCCAGCATGACTAATAGCTAACTGGTGATGCTAACTATATTGCGAGCTGAATTAATGGCTGGTTTTTGATAACAGGTGGGTTTTGGGGTTTGATATGATATGTGGATTATAGTTATCGTTCAATTCAGAATTTAGTTATTGACAAAGAACATCGGAATGCAGCTAGCAGCTTAATGCTAGCTAACCACACAACTCAGCATTAAGGATGGGCAGTAACATTGTTGAGCAGTTGTTTTCTGAGATGATTTAAAGGCTGATGTTTGATATCAGAATGATGTTACTGTACTGGTTATATTGTAAGTTTTGATGTTTGATATGATATGTGGACGATATCTGTACATTACTCTGCTTTTCAGTTTTGAAGGTAAACCCCAAGTGTCAGGCTCTGTAAACTCCCTTGATAAAAAAGACTGTCTGCTACGGTTTTGAAAATATGATTATATGATTTTCTTATATATGGTTTTGTGCAGATGTGTATGTATAAACTAGAACAAAAAATAAAAAAATAAAAAATAGACTGATTATTTAATGTGACATTAGACTTATATACTACAAATATATTAAATACTTTTATTTTATAAGAATATTTTTAGAATGCGTTTTGTGATAATGTTTATTTAAGATTGCCCACCTCTGTGTGGTCACCATGTTTACCCTCTTTCCTCTTCCTCTAGTTTAATGTTTTCTTTTTGCTGTATTAACTAAATAGTAAATACAATAGTAAATGAATAATAATACATTACGTAATATAACAGCACTTCAATGCTTCAATGCAGTTCTATCTAAATCAGATCATCAGTTTATACTGGATTGTAATGAGAAACCTCAAGTTAGTATATTAATCACAGAGCTCATTAAGACTGTTATGCGACTGTGATTATTATTTTCAAGTCAAGTCAAGTCAAGAGGCTTTTATTGTCATTACAACTGAGTACAGTTACACAGTGTAGTGAAATTACGTTCCTCCGCAACCATGGTGCAACATGGAACAATAAGCAATAGACAACATAAAGTGCAGGAGTGACGACAGTGCAACAAAAAACTATAACACTAAATAACAATAAATACGAAAAATACAAGAGACGAGACAATTTAAAAGACAGGACAGTGCAGTACCGATACGGTATAATAAAGTGTATAGTGGGGATAAGGTGCAGAGATGTGTAACATACTGTAACATATAGAACATATATAATCACAGCAGTTACTGAGGTAGATAGTGTAGTTTTGAGAGCGGCAGCAAATATTGCTGATAGGGATAAGACATTTCAGTCTCTGTGTGCTGAGTGTGTGTGTGTGTGTGGGTGAAGTTCAGTCTTTGTGTGTGTTTTTTTATTATTATTATTTTTATTTTTATTTTTTTTTATTATTATTATTTACAGAATACCAGAGGCAGAACATATCCTGCTGTTTGTGCTTTAAACACCTGCAGTGCAGAATGCCCAGGTTTCAGTAACAGAAGCTTTGTCACACCTGTTCAGTCAGGCAGGTGTAGTGAGTGCTCTGATTGGTTAGGGAATGCATTACCACTCCCTCTTCCACCTGTAAAATAACTTCCTGCACTGTCTACAGAGACGGTAAACTAATCCAGTTTAAACTGGTTTGAGGTGAAAGTGAAATCTTCAGCAGCTTCTGTTTAAATGAGAGAAGGTGAAGAGCGTTTGGATGAAAAGCACAGAGGTAAAAACTGAAGCTTTAATACTAGAATTTACTGACTGAGAGCATTTCATTAACATTACTATAAACCACGTGGACACAACTGTACTTCACACTCACCTTAAAGATGACGTCAGTGTGTGGATTTGATTTCTCCATGTGTGTTTACAGGATTAGGTGTAATCTGAAGGAGGAAGATGAGCTCCAGAATGAGTGTCTCTGGGGAACAGGACACACAGGAAGCTGGGAGGTGAGAGAATAATGTGATTGGGTATAAAGTGAAAGGTTTGCTGGAAAGGTTGTAGATGGTGTCTGATACTGGTTGTGTTTTAGACTGGATCAGGATAAGAGATCAGACTCACCTGAACCCAGCTGTGTCTCCCTGAAGAGTGACCAGTCAATGGATAAACCTATAGGCTTCAGAGAGGATAACAGATCTACTGATCTCAGGTAGGGATGATGTGATGCATTTTGGTGATCTTTAAGAGTAAGGGGTTAAAGGGACTTGGATTTTTCTGGCAGATTCTAAATTAAGAGTTTGTTTTTTCATAATTCTGCATATTGTATATATAAATGTATATACAGATGAATTAACAAAGAAATTGTTTAAAAAATAGTGTAAGGAACACAGGAACCAGGGCATGCGGAGACATGTGCTGAATGTAGAAAGGTGGTTTATTTACAAAGTGATTATAACACAAAGCGAACAGGGAAGCAGTAAAACAGGACATACCAAAAATCACAGTGGGCCTGGCAGGGTTCAACAACGGAAAGGCAAACACAACAAATAAGGACTAGGCTAAGAGAATAGTCAGAAAACAGAAAACAGGTCATGAACAGGGAAACAGGACACAACAGGAATCACGTTATACAGAGCTGGAAGACCAGGTAATATTGCATAAACATTTAAAAGAGGACTATACATCTCAGATTATATAAAAAATAGTATAAATAGAGTAAATGAGTGAACCTTAATGTTTAAAACATGTTAAACTCAGTAATGTAAATAAGATTATCTGTTTTTATGACTGTTCAACATTTGTATGTTTTAGTGAGATTCAGAGAGTAGTGAGAGCAGGCTCTCCTGAACCCAGCCATGTGTCTATGAAGAGTGACTGGTCAATGGACCCTCCATTAACGTTTGGAAAAGAAGACTGTTCTCCTGAACTGAGGTATGGATAGTTTAGCAACACTTTACTGTAGGACACTGTTAAGAAGAATACATGATACCTACATTAGTACTTAATGTAAATTGACATCAAAAATTATAGATACGGATAAAAGCGTATTAATGGCTGAATGTGTCATCTGCAGAGGTGGAAAAAGTACTGAAAAATTGTAATTAAGTAAAAGTACCTTTCCTTTGCTAAAATTCTAGTCAAGTAAAAGTAAAAGTACCCATCTAAAAATCTACTCGAGTAAAAGTAAAAAAGTACTCAATTTAAAATTTACATAGTTTACATGGTAAAATTTATATAGTTACTTTTAATTATTTGATGTAAAAAACACAAATCATGAATTAAATATTTTTAATGAATTATTATTCCAAATAATAATTTGGACCTTTCAGGCAGTATTTGTTCAGACCACCCCATAAAACATTTTAAAGAACAAGTGGTATAGGTTTCTATAATCCATTTTTTTCTTTACTGTTAAAAAGTTATGGTCATATAGGTGACTATAAACTGTATTTTTTATAGATTTACAATTCATTATTATTTTTTAACTTGCCATTAATATGCTTTAACTGCTATTTACATGTTTTGCATTTAAGCAGACTGTTTAATATTTCCAATAAAAACTTAAGGAATAATTAATAAAAACTTGAATTCATACAAAAAAACTGTTTGTCGGTGCATGCGCAGTGCCGTAAAGAAGCACATATCGATGGTAACTCGACAGAACACCGGCTCCCCCGAGCACAGCTGATTCACACATCGTCTCTCCCGCTAATCGTAATAAACACTGCTAGAAAAAAGTTCAGCTGCGCTGCCATGGAGAACAAAACTCAATTTGTTTTTCATTCAGACAATTATTTTCCCCAGCATTTAATTATTTACTCAGTAACGGGGAGTTTTCCAATGTAGTGAACTGAATTACTTGTGTCAAAATGTACTTGAGTAAAAGTAAAATTACCTATTTTAAAAACTACTTAGAAAATTACAAATTACTCATAAAATATACTTATAATATATAATTACAGTAATTTGAGTAAATGTAATTCATTACATTCCACCTCTGGTCATCGTAGTGTTAAGTTAACAAATGTCAAGATCCAAGATCATCACAGAGCATGGGTGGCCTTGATGTGAGTCCCTCAATGTAGAGCAGATAAAATTGATAAAACTTAAGATTGATAAAACTAAGAGTTTCATACTCCAGTAACTATTGTAGTTAGGAATTAGTTGCTAGTATATGAGTAGTCTAGAATAAACTAAAAATATTCATGAAGTAAATCAAAATATTGATGTATAACATTGAAGTAAAAATGCTGTCATTTTTTTGCTTGTTTTACATAACATGTTCATTGAAAAAGGTTAGGGCTGTTCTAATAAAGACAAAAACGATGAAAATGTTGAAAAAAATAGTTAAAATAGTTACTGTAGATGAAGAAATTATGCACAATTTTGCAGTAAAACTGACATTAGAGGATGATTTGCTGTATTTATACAATATTTTAAAATAACAAATGTGATTGTAGCTAAAGGTTAATATTCTTATAATGCATGTAATAAATAAGAAAGTATGTAATGTGGCATTGTTCACAATATTCTACCTATAAATATAGTTCTATGTACCAACAGATTCCAGCAGGAGGCATCAGACACCACTAGAAGAGATTCCATATTCAAGGTTTGTGTGCATTTTGATAAAAGGCATTTATTTTAGCTTCTCCTTCAAAACATACAAAATAATATAAGCATTAAATAATATTTCACCATTACAAAATTGGCATTATACTTTATTATTTATTCAATAGCAGATTGCTCCCATTTATAAACAATGCAATTGAGCTGTGGAGTAGATAAAATCTGATTTTTGAGGTGATTAGGGTGCTGGTTGTGATCATCCAACATCTTGACCTCACTAAAACCCTTTTCAATACATGCTATCAAATCCCTAAAACAATGCTCCACATGTAAGGGCCCAGACTGTGGCAGGGACATCAATGTAGTTATACATGACAATGCAAAACTATATACTGCACACATTACAAAGGCATGGCTGCTGTAGAATAGTCCCCAGTAGAGAATATGTGGAGAATGCTGAAGTGACAATTGCAATAAAGACCCTGTACTGTTACACACCTTAAGGGGTGTTTGCAGAAATAGCAGAGCAAAATAAGCACATAAAACACTTCATCACTTGGTATCCACTCTGCAAAAATGTCTGTTAAATGTTGAAAGAAATAATTGGCAGCCTTACAAAGTTCTAAATTATTGTTTGTGTGTTGGAGCCTGGAATGCAGGGATGCATGTATAATAATAAATGAAATTAAGTTGGATGGATGGTCTAATTTGCATTTTGTAATATGCAATTGCCTTGATGTGAGCATGTGTCCCAATGCTTTTGTGCAAATAGTGTATGGTCGGGTAATATAATCATTACAGATTCTTAGATAAATATCTTTAGAATTATCATTGTAATACAATGAGTACTTAAAAATCTTTGCACTGACTAACAAGACGATTTTTCTGTTATTTCATTAATCAGGAGCTGGAGCACAAAGTCATCACTCTGGTAAAGAATCAGCTGAGGAGTTTTGTAAAGCTGATGAATCTGGATTACCCAGCATGCTCTGAAAAAGAAATAGAGGATGAAGAGGATCAGAGTGGTGTCAGAGAGGGGGTGCTGAAGATCACACTACATGTCTTAAGGAACATGAACCAGAAATACCTCGCTAACACACTGAAAACCAGTAAGAGATAACTGAGCTATAATTAGACTTAATATTATTTAATTTATATAGGATACATTTGTGAATCTTTTTTTGCCATGAAATAGTTAAGATGTTAACATGTGGCAATGCTTAAACAGAAAATTCATAACATGATTATCGTTAATGTTTTCTCTGTTTCTTCAAGAGTTGGCTCCTTGTCATCAAAAACTCAAATCCACACTGGGGAAAAGGTTTCAGAAAATCAATGAGGGAATTGCAAATCCTGGATCCTCAGTCCTCCTGAATGAGATCTACACAGATCTGTACATCACAGAGGGAGGGAGTGGAGAGGTCAATAATGAACATGAGGTCAGACAGATTGAAGCAGCGTCCAGGAGACCAGCAACACAGGAGACACCCATAAAATGTAACGACCTCTTTAAAGACCAGTCTATCAGAACTGTGCTGACTAAAGGAGTTGCTGGAATTGGAAAAACAGTCTCTGTGCAGAAGTTCATTCTGGACTGGACTGAAGGAAAAGCCAATCAGGATGTTCTCTTCATATTTCCACTTCCTTTTAGAGAGCTGAATCTGATGAAAACTGAAAAACTCAGTCTGTTGGATCTTCTTCATCAGTTTTTCAAAGACACAAAATACTTAAAACCAGGAGATTATCATCGTTCCAGAGTCATGTTCATCTTTGATGGTCTGGATGAATGTCGACTTCCTCTAGATTTCCAGAACAATGAGAGAGTATCTGATGTAACACAGTCAGCCTCAGTGGATGTGCTGCTGACAAACCTCATCCAGGGGAACCTGCTTCCCTCTGCTCTCCTATGGATAACTACTCGACCAGCAGCAGCCAATCAGATCCCTCCTGACAGTATTGATCAGGTAACAGAGGTACGAGGGTTCAGTGACCATCAGAAAGAGGAATACTTCAGGAAAAGGATCAGAGATCAGAGCCTTGCTGAAAGAATCATTACACACATGAAGTCCTCCAGAAGCCTCTACATCATGTGCCACATCCCAGTCTTCTGCTGGATCTCAGCCACTGTTCTAGAGAGGATGTTGGGTGAAGCAGAGGGAGGAGAGATCCCCAAGACTCTGACTCAAATGTTCACACACTTCCTTATCTTTCAGATCAAGCACCGCAGCCAGAAGTACCAAAGAAAAAGTGATGTTGACCTTGACCAGACTAGAGAGATTATTCTGGCTCTGGGAAAACTGGCTTTCCAACAGCTGGAGAAAGGAAACCTGATCTTCTATGAGGAAGATCTGAGAGAGTGCAGCATTGATGTCAGAGAAGTGTCCGTGTACTCAGGAGTGTGCACCCAGATCTTCAGACAGGAGTTTGGACTTCACCTGGGGAAGGTTTACAGCTTTGTGCATCTGAGTGTTCAAGAGTTTCTGGCTGCTTTATATGAGTTTCTGTCCTTCATCTCCAACAACACAAATGTTCTACCTGGATTTCTTGATTTTGTACAAAAGGCAAGAGCACTGTCTGAATTCCTAAAGAGAGCCGTGGACAAGGCCTTACAGAGTGAGAACGGACACCTGGACCTTTTCCTCCGATTCCTTCTGGGTCTCTCACTGGAGTCCAATCAGACTCTCTTACGAGGTCTTCTGATACAGACAGAGAACATCTCTCACAGTAAAGAGGAAGTAGTGGAGTACATCAAGCAGAAGATCAGGGAGAATCCCTCTCCAGAGAAAACTATCAGTCTGTTCCACTGTCTGAATGAACTGAATGATCATTCTCTAGTGCAGGAAGTCCAGAAATACCTGAACAGAGGAGGTTCCAGTGATCTCAGTGGAGTTACTCTCTCTTCTGCTCAGTGGTCAGCTGTGGCGTTTGTGATGCTGAATTCAGCAGAGGAGCTGGATGTATTTGACCTGAGGAAATACGAAAGTTCAGAAGAATGTCTTCTAAGGTTGATGCCAGTGGTCAAAGCCTCCAGGAAAGCTGAGTGAGTATTTTAATTGTACATTTTACTGTTTCATACTGATTTACTGATGACCACACATTACATTTTGAAAACATATTGAAACATATTTTCTGTGATAGATATAAAGGGTTGTCATAGTCAGGCAGAGTTCAGTTACATGGAGATGCAACAAACTGTTTATTAAATAAAGGGGCAGATCAAAGAGTGATCAGAACAAACAGGGTCAATACCGGTATACAGGATCAGCAAAGGTTAAACATACCAGAGTAGAAGGACAGTCCAAAGATCAGCGAGACGATATCAGAGGTAGGTAAAAGAGAAAAACAGAAAAGCAGAAGGTGGGTACACAAGAGAACAAAACACAGGAATAAGGATTGTGTTGTAAAGTTGGGTTACCCAGGTAATACTCTGTGTGTGTGTTAAAGGACTACCTATACTGGTGGAAACGGACATGTAATCAATATTCATGTAAACGACTTCCAGTAGGTGCCACAATGTCATGTGACTGTTTGAGGTAGTGATGTCAGTGTGAGGTGCAGTCTGGGCATCACGGGTAGAGCTGAGTGTGGGAAACACAGGAGCACCGACAATGCCAGACATGACAAGGGTGTACAAACTTTGCTAGAATAGTGCAGTAGATGTTGCAAACAGCCAAAAAGCAATCTGCAAGATACAAATGACACTGGATATAAGATCAAGTGACTAGGGGTGCTTCCATGTCTCCATTAAATCCTTTTATGTACAAACACAAACTAGGTTTACTACAGTAAAACATGCATTACCAAACAACATTACTAAGTACATTTTTTATAAAAGGTTATTCATAAAATTGAGTTCAGTTGAAACATTTTATTAGTACTGTGAAATATAATTCCTCAATTGCTTATAAAAGTTTAGCAGTCTTTCCTCACATGCTTTGTCAGCCTCACCCACCACCAGGTGTTAATTAATAAACCAAAGGTCATACTCCTTGACCTGTGTCAGGAAACTGGACATGATTTGATCAGAACTTGCCACATCCCCTGTTATTAATAAACCGACCATTATTCTGTGTTATTTGGTAACTGCTACGAACACACATCCTTTACTGTCCCCTTTTGTAATCTTTGTATTTAAGTCTCTGTTCTGTTGCTAGTAGAGAGTTGCGTTAGGGCTGGCTCCCCAGTTGGGAGTGCGGTCAGGTCTGGGTCCTCTTTCAGGGTCAGTCGGAGAGAGCTCTTGGCTGCACAGCCATACGGCTGTTCAGGAGTTTCTGGCTGCTTTATATGAGTTTCTGTCCTTCATCTCCAACAACACAAATGTTCTACCTGGATTTCTTGATTTTGTACAAAAGGCAAGAGCACTGTCTGAATTCCTAAAGAGAGCCGTGGACAAGGCCTTACAGAGTGAGAACGGACACCTGGACCTTTTCCTCCGATTCCTTCTGGGTCTCTCACTGGAGTCCAATCAGACTCTCTTACGAGGTCTTCTGATACAGACAGAGAACATCTCTCACAGTAAAGAGGAAGTAGTGGAGTACATCAAGCAGAAGATCAGGGAGAATCCCTCTCCAGAGAAAACTATCAGTCTGTTCCACTGTCTGAATGAACTGAATGATCATTCTCTAGTGCAGGAAGTCCAGAAATACCTGAACAGAGGAGGTTCCAGTGATCTCAGTGGAGTTACTCTCTCTTCTGCTCAGTGGTCAGCTGTGGCGTTTGTGATGCTGAATTCAGCAGAGGAGCTGGATGTATTTGACCTGAGGAAATACGAAAGTTCAGAAGAATGTCTTCTAAGGTTGATGCCAGTGGTCAAAGCCTCCAGGAAAGCTGAGTGAGTATTTTAATTGTACATTTTACTGTTTCATACTGATTTACTGATGACCACACATTACATTTTGAAAACATATTGAAACATATTTTCTGTGATAGATATAAAGGGTTGTCATAGTCAGGCAGAGTTCAGTTACATGGAGATGCAACAAACTGTTTATTAAATAAAGGGGCAGATCAAAGAGTGATCAGAACAAACAGGGTCAATACCGGTATACAGGATCAGCAAAGGTTAAACATACCAGAGTAGAAGGACAGTCCAAAGATCAGCGAGACGATATCAGAGGTAGGTAAAAGAGAAAAACAGAAAAGCAGAAGGTGGGTACACAAGAGAACAAAACACAGGAATAAGGATTGTGTTGTAAAGTTGGGTTACCCAGGTAATACTCTGTGTGTGTGTTAAAGGACTACCTATACTGGTGGAAACGGACATGTAATCAATATTCATGTAAACGACTTCCAGTAGGTGCCACAATGTCATGTGACTGTTTGAGGTAGTGATGTCAGTGTGAGGTGCAGTCTGGGCATCACGGGTAGAGCTGAGTGTGGGAAACACAGGAGCACCGACAATGCCAGACATGACAAGGGTGTACAAACTTTGCTAGAATAGTGCAGTAGATGTTGCAAACAGCCAAAAAGCAATCTGCAAGATACAAATGACACTGGATATAAGATCAAGTGACTAGGGGTGCTTCCATGTCTCCATTAAATCCTTTTATGTACAAACACAAACTAGGTTTACTACAGTAAAACATGCATTACCAAACAACATTACTAAGTACATTTTTTATAAAAGGTTATTCATAAAATTGAGTTCAGTTGAAACATTTTATTAGTACTGTGAAATATAATTCCTCAATTGCTTATAAAAGTTTAGCAGTCTTTCCTCACATGCTTTGTCAGCCTCACCCACCACCAGGTGTTAATTAATAAACCAAAGGTCATACTCCTTGACCTGTGTCAGGAAACTGGACATGATTTGATCAGAACTTGCCACATCCCCTGTTATTAATAAACCGACCATTATTCTGTGTTATTTGGTAACTGCTACGAACACACATCCTTTACTGTCCCCTTTTGTAATCTTTGTATTTAAGTCTCTGTTCTGTTGCTAGTAGAGAGTTGCGTTAGGGCTGGCTCCCCAGTTGGGAGTGCGGTCAGGTCTGGGTCCTCTTTCAGGGTCAGTCGGAGAGAGCTCTTGGCTGCACAGCCATACGGCTATGCCATGGTGCCACTCTGCACTCTAGCTATTGACAGCGGGTGTAAGCTTTGTCTTATCAGTTATGAATAAAGCTGTAACATCTTCCTGCAAGAAGCCAACTAAAGCCACATGAAAATATATAACAACTGGGATGTTGAACATCACACGAGATGACCAGATGTGTCTCTTTACTGAGTGCTTAAAATTAAACAATTTCAAGCTGGAAGATTGAATTTGGCATCAAAAAGAAGTATACAACAATTTGCTGCTGTAAGAATTATACAACAGCACATTGTCTGGCTATATGGACTAACATGTGACTCTATAATCAAAGCTGAAATCTCTCTTAACATTGTTTCTAATAGGCATATGTAAGACCATCATTAGAAATGCTTTAGTCACTTGTTTCTCCTACAGTTTTTATTTTTGTAATCATTTTAACCTTTTCATATAATTTAATATTTCATTACTTTCAATCATTCCTTTCGGTGTCTCTTATCAGGTTTTGTAATGGATCATTATTTCTTTCTCAGGCTGTGGAAGTGTAATCTGTCAGAGAACATCTGTGCATCTCTGGCCTCAGCTCTGAGCTCAAACTACTCAACTCTGAGAGAACTAAATCTAAGGGGCAATAAGCTGCAGGATTCGGGAGTGAAGCTGCTCTTAACTGGACTGGACAATCCACACTGTAAACTGGAAAAATTGGGGTAACTGTTTTGTACATTGAGGTTCAAAATGTCCTTATTATCCAATTGCGAACCTTATGGAAAAAAATATATTTACTTTCACTGAATTATAGTATAGATAGTAATGTTATATGTTTGTGCAATAATAATATCCTTATTGTTTTTAAGTGACATTATCAGCCTTATAGTCTACATTGTTAGTATCAATTGTGAAACATGGAACATGCATTTTATGAAGACGATGTGGCTTTGAAAATATGACTGTTGCCAAAAACATAGATATCTTTTAAATATCATTTAAAACAGCTTAAAAACTAGATTTAGCAACTGTAAGTAGTAGAGGCCTTGTGCAGTTTGATGAAATTCTTATTTTGTACTTTTCCCTACATTTTTGCTGCTCTTCTACAATGAACAGAACCTGATATTTAGTAGAAATGTGATATGAGCCAGTTTAATCTGATTCCTATAGGCTAAAATAACCATGTCAGTAAAGCATATTCCCTTAAAATGTGTTCTCCTCTGATGTTATTTTCCGAAGTACATTCATGTCTGTGTATTTGGATATAAGTGAAAGTTTAACCTGCACAAAGTAAGCTTCAGGGAAACAAAGTATGTATGTTACTTTGAAATGCTGAAAAAGCTCTCAAAAATAATATTTTATCACATTTAGTAGTCAAAACATCTGAATTGGCTATGTGCGAGTTTGAAATATCAGTATTTCTAAGAGATTATTATTTGTTCTTCAGGCTGGGTCAGTGTAATCTGACAGGAAAAGTCTGTCCAGATCTGGCCTCAGCTCTCAGCTCAAACTCCTCAACTCTGAGAGAACTGGATCTGAGTGAGAATAAACTGCAGGATTCAGGAGTGAGGCTGCTCTCTGCTGGACTGAAGAGTTCACACTGTAAACTGGAGAAGCTAATGTAAGAGCACACTTTACACTTACAACTGATCTTACTGTAAATTGTCTTTATCTCCCCTCAAAGGTACAAAAATCTCTTTAAAATGCAATCCAAACATGTTAATATAGAAACATAAAATAAAAAGTCAGAGAAAACAGAATATGCAGCTTAAATAACCACTCAAGATGGATGTAGTACAGTTATCAGTCATTCGCATACTTAGATTTTATAATCTTATAACATAATTATGTCTTATAGGGAGAAATAAGCAAGCTGTCTAGATAATATGCTTTAATATTAGTTTACTGTATTTTCTAAGACTACATGTCACACTTAAAATCCAGATTTTCCCAAAAATTGACAGTGCACCTTATAATCTGGTGTGCCCTATGTATGAATTCTACAAGTCGAAATCTAAGCTAACTGTAAATAAACAGAAGTGCTTTACTCGCCAAAATAAACCATTTTCAGGGAAGAAATCTGTTTAGATTTACATCCAGTACTCATTTGAAAGAAAAGTTTTTTTTTAAAGAATTACAGTTTTGTTTACTTAGGAGTCCCCCACACCCCCTCTTCCCTTATAAGGTTAAAAATTGTGACATCCTAGCTCACTTCGAAATAGGCATCCTTACTAGTACCGCTTAATGTGCCTTTTAGTCCATTGCACCTTATGTATAAAAATAAACCAGAAAATAGATGTTCATTGATAATGTGCCTTATATTCTGGGTACCTTATGGTCTAAAAAATATGGTAACTTGTCTGAGGGGCTTAGACAGAGTTCTAAATCAGTAGAGGTGTAGTTTTGCAGAATATTCTTGCTACTTCATATTAAAGTATAAACAAAGAAAAATATGTCAGAAGTCTGCACCAGAGTTGAGGTACACAGAAAAATGGTCAAAAATGATTGCAATCAAAAGCAGGAAAGAAACGAATCAAAACAAAACTCAGCAGAGAGTGTAAGTTCTGAACAGTCTTTTATACTGAGCTTCCCAGGTGTTCAGTATTCTGGTGATTGGCTTCCTGGAGGTACATGTGCAGTCATGTGTTTGCGTGAGTGTGTGATGTCATGATGTGGTTTGTTCTGAGTAACATAGTCCAGAGACTGAATATCACAAGTAGAGCTAAGTGTACGGGGCACAGGTGTGCTTTCAGCACCAGGCATGACACCTAGCTACCTAGCATTTTAAAATATTAGTCAACAAATTCTGTCATATTTACTGCTTTAGTGATCTGTATTTTCTGATTATTACATGCAGACTCTCCTATTGGCCATGTAAATTCACTTGCATCCTTATTGCTGCAGTGTCACACATCATGCAACTTGATTCAGCCATCAATTTGTAGATGGTCCCAGCGATGGGATGACTAGCCAGATGTGTAGTCTTTGATGAAAGATTTAATGTCCTTGTTGATGTCTGTCCACCAGCTGGATCATCCATAAACTCTTATAGCAACAATAACATTGATACCAACTATGTGTAAACAGAGTGACAACTCATAAAACAATAAAAACCTCCTTAATCTGAGATGCTGACTTCACGTTTGGAGACCAGGTTGCTTACAGCTTAGCCACAGTCAACCACAATAGGAACTTCGTCACACTCTGCCTCACTCTAAGTAGAGGGAATGCAGAAATGTGAGATTATAGCTGGCACTAACTTGCAACAAAACTTTATATCAAACTTCACAGCATCTAAAAGGTTTGCACATGCACTCTGCATAAAACACTATAGAGTACACTGGAGATCATTTGAGCACCATGTCCATTGTGATTGTATCTGGAAGGCCCAGGTGAACGGTAAGTTCAGAATGTGGATTATATCCAGGGCTGTGACTAAACCTCCTGGTGTTTCTTCAAACACAATAAGACACTGCAGTTAATGTCACATTGTGCAACTTGTTTCAGACATCAATTTGCAAATGCTCCCAAGGATGGGCTGGCCAACCAGTGGTGCAATGCCTAATCAAAAAAATAATGTATCTTAAAAAATGAATGCCTGGCCAGTACACAACATTGTTATACCATTGTTTAAGCCTGACTATGCCCATATGACCCTTGTGCACCATAGCAAGCATTATCTTGTGCCAAGATAAAGGTCAGCTACCACATTGTCACTGCCCAGTTTACCTGAAATTATATTGATACTGATGAGTTAAAAAAACGTTTTCTGTGTGTGTATTTTAGTTTAAGTTGTTGGTGTTTCTAATTTGTATCTTCCAGGCTGTGGAAATGTAATCTATCAGAGAAAAGCTGTGCAGATCTGGCCTCAGTTCTGAACTCAAACTCCTCAACTCTGAGAGAACTGAACCTGAGTGATAACAAATTGCAGGATTCAGGAATTAAGCTGCTCTCTGCTGGACTGAATAGTTCACACTGTAAACTGGAGAAACTGGAGTAAGATCTTCACTTACACACACACACACATTTCAAGGTAACTTAGAACCATAGTTTATTGTGTTTTATATCAATATTGGGATATCCAGCAGCATTATCGCTCATAGCATGTTTGTCTAAATCTAAAATATCTATGTATAAATTCTTCCGGTGAGGTTATATTGCTTACTGCTGCCAAGTCCAACTGTGGCTAGATGATGCTAATCATGGCTTGCAGTCACACTTAGACAAAATATTGGAAATCTGTAAATAAAATGGAGCACTTGACTCACCCAAATAAACAGTTTTCAGGAGAGAAATCTGTGTAGATAAACATCCAGTGCTCATTTGCCTTTGGTAATTTGACCAGAATTACCTTAATGAAAATAGATAGTTGTCGCTGAGATATGTGTTAAAGTGTAAGTATGTGTAAAAGTCTGTGTGATTGCGTGTTCACAAATATTCACTATATTCCATTCAGTAATTCTTAAATTAACAATAGAGACACATTTAATCATAGATATATTCATTAGATAAACACATATTTAATGTCAACAACAAAGTTATTCTGTTACCAAAACATAATCATCCTGAAAATATATTGGCTACACATCCTACATAAGATTTTGATTGTGTGCATGTGTGATATGAGTGTTTCTACAGATTAACATTTTTCTTTCAGACTGCGTTGGTGTAATCTGACCGAGGAAAGCTGTGCAGATCTGGCCTCAGCTCTCAGCTCACACTCCTCAATTATGAGAGATCTGGACCTGAGTTATAATAAACTGCAGGATTCAGGAGTGAAGCTGCTCTCTGCTGGACTGAAGAGTTCACACTGTAAACTGGAGAAACTGAAGTAAGTAATTATGTTCATCTTCTTTCTTGTGCTACTGCCTGTCAGACCTGGAAACTGGCACATTGTTCTCACATACACATGCAGTATAACAGTACTGACATTTAAATCCACTAACATGGAATTTGAACTGATATCCCCCCTAAAACTATAGGTTGTCATTAAAGACGAAAATTCTGTTTGGAAAGAATATAGGTGCATAGTGCTGTCAAGTGGAAGCAACTTTAAGATCAATATAACATTATATGCTTAGAACTTTAATTCCCAAGGATTTAAAATAGAAATGTTAATTGTGCTTCTAAATTTCATTGTACGAGGAAACTTGTTTCTTACTGTGCACAAGACAATAAACTCTTTGAAACTTGAATCTTGAATGTGAAACCCCAGTACATTTTACATAGTATGTGTACATTTAGTAACCTCTGAATGTCTGTCATATAGTTTAATTGACTTAAAGTTGCAGTGGAGCACTTGTGACAAATTACACATTATTTTCACTATTTTAATCAACAGTTTATAATAAACCCAATGTAACCCAGATAAATATTAAATTGTTTAAAAGTTACACCCCCACTAACCACAAGAGAAAAGTTCTGCTTTTACATTCATGCATGCATGAGTAATAATAATAATGTAATTAGCCTAGAAAATAGGTTCTGCACTTTTTTCCCTTCCAATTATGTTGCTCAAAAAGTAAGGAAGGCTGATTCATTTATTTCAAGAGATATACTACTAATGCTAATGATGGATCTTTTTTCTCCTAATTTGTAGTATTTATTGCTCAAACTCCTTATTCCCAACCCAACTATCTGTAATTATCTATATAATGCTAATATATGAAGAATAAATTATTACACAGTTGTTATTAATGAGTGACAAGGAGGTGGTATTATAATCAATATTTCACTATTAAGTGAAGCGAGTAGCTCAAAGAACTGATGGGAGACATCCTGCTCTTCAGCTTCCTTTATTACAAACCCATTTTTAGATACACTCCTAGTTTGTGAACATAACTGTACACTCATCTGTTGTACTTTTCACTCCTTCTCTCTGCAGGCTGCATAGCTGCAGTATAGCAAACGAAGGCTGTGATGCTTTAGCTTCAGCTCTGAAATCCAACCCCTCCCACCTGAGAGAGCTGAATCTGAACTCCAATAAACCTGGAGAATCAGGGAAGAAGCTTCTCTCTGATCTACTGAAGGATCCTCACTTTAAACTGGAGAAACTACTGTGAGTAGCTGAATTACTGTTATAACAAACAAACACATACGCAAACATCAGTAAGGTTTTAGAGTTTGGCTCTTCTTTAATGCTGCCTGACAACAATAATCTACTTGTAAATATATATTATTGTCTATGAGTGATCTAGAGATCTGCGTGTTGACTGTGGCAAGGTTTTTTCATATCTGTGATGTTTTCTGTTTACAGCATTTGGACAGACACCTGACCTCCTTTTCCTGTTTACCATCTTATCCACTGTATATATTACTGTTGTTTTTGTTGAAGTATAAATATTTAGTTAAAGCTCTGCTGATACTTGTTCTATAACAAGCTGAAGTGAGATCCGGCTGTTCAGCAGCTGGAATAGCTGAACTAAACAGTAACAGATCATTATCAGAACAGCTCTAATCTTATTATAAGAGTGGAATTAGAACCTTGTTGATTTCTATATTGTGGAGTTTAATAGGAAAGTGGGAGCCTTGTCTGTCAAAAACTGAAATTTTCACAGATGATATTTTGGTTCCAGAAGATTCTTAATTCCTACTGAAAGTCAGTGAGAGGTAGATCATCATTTTCAGACTCTTGGGTAAATACCCCGAGCTCTAAATCATTGGCTGTGCTAAAATGTGGTGTGGAATCTGGTTTAGAGAGATCTGAATCTACACATACAGTATAGTACACTTTTATATTCTGTATAGCAGGCAGAGCAGTGAGGGTTAGCCAGTCGACAGTGATCAGTTCAGCACTGTCTTGTACTTTTATCATGTTGTTTAAATCAATTAGAAATGTGTTGAAACCTTCAGAAGCTGTATAAACTCTATCCAAACTCATTCTTTTAACTTTTACAGAGCCTTAAAATGTATTTTATTTCCTTTTAAGCACTTCTAACCAAAAACAGAAGTTGGAAATTAGCTTCAGCTAGAATTCTTGTATACATTACATTACTTGTATTTTGTGTAACAGTGTTTATCTGCATAGTCCCTGTAAAATATGTAAATAAATACATATATAAATGAAATGTATTGACTCCATAGAGATTAATCAATCCCATCAATGTCTGTCGTTAATTATGAAACTTATGAACGTTTTTATTGAGGTGTGAAGACTGGTATCTGTTTCTCCTCCACAGTATGACCTGTCTGTAAGGTGTAGTAGGGCTGGTAAGGGATTGTATGAAAAATAGTCCATTGGCTCCATCTGGTGGGTTTAGGTGTTACTGCTGGTGGAATGTGAATTATTGGGAATCGGTCTGCAGTGATTAATTTATGTATTTATTTATTTTTATATATTCACTTGTATTAGCAGGGTGTTAACGGGGTGAGTGGTTATTAAAAATAATGATTAATAATCATAATCATAATCAAATCTTTTATATTTTACTGATTCCGTCGTGATACATCCCAGGAATTAGAAGCATGTTTCCCCACTGGATAATGGTTTGGTGATCCAGTGAATACTGGAACTGATGGTGGTTTGATTCAGTAGAGACTGCTGAGAAGATCATCAGGACTCCACTGCCCTCTCTGCAGAACATCTACCAACAGAGAATCCACAGGAGAGCTGCCTCCATCCTTAAAGACTCTACCCTCCCCCAGCATGGACTGTTCACACTTCTGCCTTCAGGCCGAAAGTATAAAAGAGTGAAATGCAAAACCACCGGGTTAAAGAACAGGTTCTTCCCCACTGCCATCAGACTACTCAACCTACCTCAGAAATGACCTGCACCTTACTCTCTACATGTTTACACATCACTGACATTTCTCTGAGATGCATGTTCACTTTACTGCAACAAGGTTTATAATTGCACTACTGAACATTTTACACTTTTCTCACATCTTACTGCTGTAGATAATCATGTTCTTAGTAGTATATAATATATAATATCCATATTATATATTACTGTAATCATGTACATATTGCAATTATTGAAGTAAATTTAACACCAATTTAAGACTTATATACTGTATTTAGTTAGTTTATTATTTCTTGCTTTATTATATTTTTCTACTTTTTTCTTTGTTGTTTACTTGGTGAGAAGCGAAGAAAGAATATAATTGCACGAGGAAACTTGTTTTCTTACTGTGCAGATGAGAATAGTAAATCTGATTGTTTCATTGGAGTTGTTTAGTGTAATATATCTGCTGGTTTGTGAAAGTGTTTATTGATCTTAATGAGTGATTATTAATTATATAATAGTATTAATGGTGAGTTATGTGCTTTAATTTTAGTATAGACTGATTGCACTTTCCAGTCATCAGCGTCTATATGTGTTGGAGTGTATCTCACAGTAATTAGGAAGGTGTTCTAACTTGATTCCTCCTGACTCTGAAAGTTCTTTGAGTCTAGGCTGGTTATAGTTTGAATGTGGATATGTAGGTATGTGTAGAATAAATAATAGTGGTTGTGTTTATAGATTAACAGGTATATTTGAATTTGCACTGGAAAGAGTTCTAGCTATAATTGTGTGTTTTTATTTTATTTTGTTTTTAATACATTAACTCCTACAAAGGACTGTGCTGTTTAGAACAGGGGGTTAATGGTGATGTTTTAAGTATTCTAAACTGACTGTAGACTAAAAGTTTTGTATTGTTTGTTTGTTGCAGTGGGACTGGGTCTTGTTGGCTGTGCGCCGCTGTTTTTCCTACACAATTCTTTGGTTTTAGTTTTCTGAGCGCTGTGCAATATTACTGATACATCCATATAAAGTGTGGGGTTTTAACTGATTGTGTAACTGATCATTTATCAGTTTTATTGTGGGCTTAATATTACAGCCTTTAGTAGCTCTGCTTAGATAGACAAGGCCTCTATTGCTAATAGTAATGTTTTAATAGTACCTTTTGGACCTTATGTGTAGAACTACTGTAATGGTGGGACTTTATATTGACCCAGTGTGCTTCTGTTTTATTTATTTATTTGTTTTTGTGTTCACACGTACCACCTCTACATTTGCTGTGAGCTTAATTTTAGGAAAAGTGATTGATTTATTTTTGGCTGTTAGTGTGTTTAATAGTCTTGATAGTGTTTTATTTATTTTATTTGGGGTGAACTATCATGTTCTGATGAGTTTTACACTCATTATTTGTGTTGTTTTCTTGTTTTTCTGTTTGTTTGGATCAGTGTCAGTATTTCTGCCCTTTTTGGAGCCTTCATCTGTGTAACTATAATAATTGCTGCTGTTGCCTGAAAACTGAAAGTGCTTGAAATACTGTGAGCTGTATGTTTTGCTGCTTGTTGGATAAAATAAAATATATTTTTCTTAATCGGCCTTATTACTCCTTTATTAGAGAAAACCTCCTAAGGATCCCTTACCCTACTAATCTAATTTGGGTGGTGTAGTCTTTTATAGAGTTTATTTGATGGTGGGCCGGTCTCCTACTCCAAATATATTACAATATTAATTTACTTTATTTTAATTTTGACTGGCAGGAGTTTTCAACCAATGAGAAGCAGGCATGAGCTGGCTCGGACTTTGACTCCGCCCCCTGGTCGTTTCTACATCCTAATCCCTCTCTGGTCAAACATGAGCGATACAACCCGTTCAGATCAATAATCCTGGAATAATTAATGTTCTAGTGTTTAATATCCCATAACTCATCATGTACAGTGTGAATAATCACTAGGGGACATTTTTCAGCCCAAAAACACAGAAGATTTCTCTGACAGGATAAAGTGAATTTATGAGGAACTTCCCACCTTAAATCCTGCTTTTAAAAGCTGTAAAACCCATATATAATGAACTAATCTTAGATAAAGCTGCTTCCTCTTGAGCTCCTCTAGCTCTGGAGCTTCAGGGTGCTGAGGTAGTATCTTGTTAGGCTTGTGGTTGAGGAGCTTTAGCTGAGCTCCAGCCGTTGGAAGTGCCGCTCGAGCGCTGCTTCATTCTGCTGGCTGAGCTCAGTAGCATTGGGGGCTGATACGAGTTTGATGCAGCGTTTGGGGAGATAGTTCAACATGTTGGAAGAGAGAACAGAACTGCAGTTAGATTAAATGTAGGATAAAGATAAACCCATAGTACAGGTAGAACTCACACACCAAACCTGAAATCTTCAAATTTAACCCTTTCTGACAGTTCCAGCTCCACTCCACTCCAGCTCCACTGAGACAGATTTTAAAAGAAGCTACATATATTAGTCTACAGCTTTGTGGTGTTACGTTTAGATTAGTTTATCTATGTACTTTTGTATGATTTGTTTTAAAGAGAGACGCCTCTCAGCTCAAATCCCCCAACATAGCAACTGGTAAAAGACTTTACTGACATTTTTCAGTCTGTTCACAGCAGTGATTAAATCAGGGGTCTCAAACTCGCGGCCCGCGGGCCAACTGCGGCCCGCGGGACGATAGTTTGTGGCCCCGCCTTAATATGAAAGTTTAATGTTAGCGCGGCCCGCGAGTTTGAATTTGTCATTATATGCACGCGGCGCATGCGCAATTCCCGCGGCTGCTCCCGCTTCACGCGCTGTCTGAAACCGGAAGTTGCTGTTCCACAGGACAGAAAAAGAAGCAGAAAAGACTCATCGGCTCAACTTCAACGCGACAGCGACACCAAGTGGAATTATATATATTATACAGCCCCAAACATGTCTTTTTCAAAGCCTGCAGTGAAGAGAAAGATTTGTGATGAGCACAGACAATTTCAGGAAAAGTGGGGAGTGCAATTTTTCTTTGTTGAGCACAGGGGCATCCCGACGAATCTGAATAATAATAATTACATTTCTCTAGTCAGCAACTATATGTGGTTTCTTCAGTGTTATTCTTCTTATTCTTCTTCTTATTATTATTATAATTATTATTATAATTATTATTTTCATTTAATTTATTTTTTACTGATTTTTATTTTTTTCTTATGAATTGTTAATTAATTTATTTTTTCATCTTATTTTGTGTTAAATAATAAAGACATTTGATAACATTGGAATGTTTTTGTAAGAGCTTTTCTTGTGGAAAACCTGATGCGGCCCAGCCTCACCCAGACTCTACCTCCAGCGGCCCCCGGGTAAATTGAGTTTGAGACCCCTGGATTAAATAATGCTGGGCTAATATCATGCTATATGTTTTTGCAGTAATAAACCTGATAAATGTTTTTAATAACTGATGTTATTGTTATATTGTTGCAAAGCTGCTTATAATTGGGTGCTGTATAGTTGAAAGTTTGTCACTTTAGTATTTCAGCTCGTTGCCTTGGTGATGGTCAGTCTTTGGTTAACAGGGTGTAAGTAGGTGGTTGCTGTGATTGTCGTTGTACCACATGTTGTTGGTTTGAGTGTTATTAGTGTATTTGTATCACTGTGGTATAAGATGATACACAGACCTCTGCTTTCATTCAATGAGGGAAAATCCTTTAGTAGAAAAAAACGCACAACTATAATGATTTATATTCTTATCATTATTGTAGCTGTTTATAATAGACAGTGTGTGCAGGATAATTCTATTAATAAACTGTAAACCTTATGAAATCTAAATACAGTGTATAGAATAGCCTCAAACACAATATATGTTAAAGAAGGGAGGGGTGTGGTCAAACTGTGTGATTTCTTACTGACCTTCAACCAGAAAGATTTAGTTTCATTCTGAACCTTTAGGCTCTTTTTATAGAGGTTTAAATGAGGGCTGTTCCAGATCATATCATATATGCAATTATATTGCCTAAAGATTTTATATAATAAAAAAGCTCCATATAATATTCTAAAACTCTGTCTATATTGTATTTTTATATTTTACTGTATTTAATTTTCAGTGCAGTTTATATGAATGTACTAAACATGCAGCATTTCAGTTCTGTGGTACATTTGTTACATTATTTTTGTTACATTATTATAATATTTATATGAAATTAGGGTTTATTTGTTTCTACTAATTAAATGAAACTCATTTATACTGAATAAAACGTTAATATTTATTTTTATTGTTGCAGTTGTATATTCTTGTGATATATATTTTTTTTATAAATGTAATGTTTTGTCATATCACCACAATATTGTTATTGCAAAAATACCCTGAAATAAGATCATATTAATTTAGGGCCATATCACCCACCCCTAGATTAAATGCCATTTCTCCTCATTTCCTTTATTTCAGTACAAAGACTTCCACACTCCTCTTCAACTCCTTCACTAAAATAAAATAAAGAATAAAATCCAAAATTAAAACGCTGTATTCAGTTTATTCCCATGATGTTTAAAATGTATGATCTTCACAAGACAGGTGATCACTCAGATTAAAATCTTACCAACAAAGATGTGTTATTTTGTCTCTAGGTGTGGGCGTGTCCTCGTCCCTTCCAGTGGGAGAGAGACAGCAGAGGACTTTTACTGACTGACAGCGGCTCAGTGGTGAAGAACTCCATGTTGGTATCAGTAATGTTGGGGTTTGGATCTTAAGAGCAGCACAGAGTATTTATCTTTATCCCCATCAGCAAAATCTGCTGCTAATTCTATATCCCACTCAGTACTATATACTCTCTACCTCAGTAACTGCTGTGATCATGTAGGATCTATATGATACAGTATGTGTGGCCCCTGGTTCTCTTATTTCATCACTTTAGCAGCACACTCAATTTAACTTTAATAAACAACACAGAAACCAAATGAGTCTGATGCTTAACAACACATTTATTGACTGATTTTAAAGAGTCAAAGTGTCAAAGATGCCAAAACAGGACAAATAACATTTAATAGAGAAATAATAACGACTATAAAAGATCTAGAGCAGCAGAGCATTAACACATGTTTAGCACTTTTTTTCCAGGACGCTCATTCTGTAGCAAAAAAACATTAAATCACATAAAATCACCCGTGATAAAACTTCACATATATATTAAAATCTGTACATGTGACAATGCTGATACCAATAGTTTAAGTACTTTCATAATTAATGATAATTAAGAGTGAATTTTACCTTTTAGGCCAGGTTTCAACTCATCATCTAACAAATAAACACAAAAACAAAATTTTATAAATAAAAATAAATAAAATAATACACTTGTAAAGGACCAAATAAAGAAAATCAATCAATATAAATAAAATAAAATAAAATACGATTTAGCACCTCAAAACTGTGACACTGCAAATTGATATACTATTATTATTTTAAGGGGGTTGAGAACCCTAATACAAAAGGACAAACTGTCTCCTACAAACCAAGTTTATAAAAAGTCCTAATGTTCACAACCAGATAAAATATATATACTGGGTGATACAAGTGCAACCCTGGGTTAAAAGCCCCTAAAGATCACTAAAATCACTTTTTATTTGGTTTAAACTTTATAAATGATTTTAAATGCAGAGAGAAAAATATAATAAAGGGAATAAATATTATCACTGGCTCTACCGGTCACTCCTAGAATATAGATATAATAATTAGCCACTCTGCCTTGTTTATGTAGCAAATAGAACCTAAACCCATTCAGATGATACATAACAATTAATAGAGAACGGTGAAGAACAGAACTCAACCTCACTTCACAGCACCTTCAGGTATCGATGTACGCTCTATATAAAATCATAAAACACACTTAGATAAATGTTCTCACTTTAAAATAAAACTAACTTTCTTTTAATAAACTTAATAAACCAACAGCACTCTACTTTGGGTTAGTGATGATTAATTGTCCAGTACAGTACATAAATCCAGTGATAGAAACTACTGTAACATTTAAACTCCCTCAATATAACATTAAAACAACCAAACAGCCCAAACCTGCTGAAAGTGTGGACTCCTCCCCCACAGAGCTGCTGCTCATCTACCAACACGCCCCTCTGATCTCCTGCAGTCAATTAAACCCAATAAAAATCTCCACCAGCAACTTATTTAAACACAAAGCTTCACCACGAGCTCACTTTACCCAACACCTGGGCTGCCTCTGAAATCGCGTACTGGTTTGGTGGTGGTGGAGCTGGAGGTGGAGCTGCTGGCCGGGCAAAACCTCAGGTACACTACACCCACCATCATACCTCTGACCTCTCGTTACCAGCAGCACAGTTTACAGAGATTTTACCCAAACTAACTTCATTAAAATCCCCTCAGCGCTGAGGGACAGCCAAAGTTGCCAGGTTTGCAGTTTTTCTGCCAAATTGGTCTTGTTTGAAAATGCAGTCGTAGGTGAAAATTCAGGGGGGGTTGGGGCAATTTTTGACTATTTTTAAAATATTACAGCGGCCGCCAAAAAAAAAAAAAAAATGTTTGTGATGTTACGTCAACACGGCAGGCAAATGTGTAGAAATTCAGACTAAAAATTATCTTCCTTCATTAGAACAAAAAGAACCAGCAGAACACAAAAACATAATGGAGAACAGTGAGACAATTAGAGCGACAGAGAGAGAGAGAAAGAGAGAGAGAGATATCACGAGGCGATAAAAAAGGTTAAACAGAAGAGAAGAGATTTCAGGAGGGGCAAGAACAAAAAAGTAAAAGTCAGTTATTTTTTATATAATTATGTTAATATTAAATGTTCTTGAATGGGATATAAAACGGTTATAAAATAACTAATAAAACACTGTTGTTACAATATTATTAATGACTTTATGATAAAAAGCAATCCTGATAAAAAAATATCTCAGAACCGTTATCCTGCTCTGTAGCTCCGCCCACCCTGTGAGGTTTTGGCTGGATAGAGGGAGAATGGAGAGGGAGATAAGACGCAGTGAAGGAGAAAGGGAAAGTAAGTCTCGTCTCCTCCATTAGAAACAGGACAGAAGTCTGGATTCTCTCGGTAAGTTCAGAACTAAAGAGCAGAACTTAGTCAGAACCGGTTCTCAGGGTTCCTCAGATCCAGAACCGGTTCTTTAAACTCAGCTCAGTGTCTGATTCCACTGGAAGAACCAGGATCAGCATGGAGATCTGAACCGGGACTGGATCAGACCTGGACCTGGATAAAGAACAGTCTGTTTTCTAACAGTTCAGTAATGCTGAGTGATATTTATTGATCACAGTCACAGTGTAGTTTATGTATATTTAAAGCGCATTACTGATTAATGTGGGCTTTGATCTGTTGGGGAGTTGGGGTAGTATTCGCGTTTCGGCCGTTCTCTTGCTGACACGCAACCTCCTAAACTCTTCCAAATAACACCCTCTAAACGACAGAGGACCAGAGAACAAAGTACAAGCGTTAGATTTTCTCTAAACACCCAACTTTTCCGTTTCTCCGAGGATATTTACTGAAAACCGCAGAGTCACTGCAGTGGGCGCTGAAGATCCTAAGGGGCCGTCTGTAAAGTACTGATCCTCATTTAAAACGAAAACATTCACAGCGCATTTTAATGCAGTAAATTGCTACTGTAACACGCAAATATAAAAAATACAAACTAAAATCACTTGTAGTATTTAGAGACACACCTAATGGAGATACTACAATTTTTAGTTTAGAAAAATATGACTCGTTTTTTTTTTTAATATGTTCATGTTACAAATTGCTACTGTAGCACACACATATGAAATATAGTTAAAACAAAATCTTTAGCGACACACCTGATGAATATACTACAACTTTTAGTTTAGAAAAATATGACTTGGTTGATATTTTGTATGTGTAAAGTTTTGTTGGGTTTCATTTGGCTCATCAACTTGGTTGGTTTTTTAAAATGAATTCTTTACTATAAAAATGCTACTGTAACACATCCATATGAAATATAGATAAAATATCACTTGTAATCTTTAGAGAAACACCTGTTGAACGTGCTACAATTTTTTTTTGTATTGAAACATTTCACAATTGATTTTGTATGAAATTGTTTACTGTAAAATATTGCTACTGTGAAACAAGCACATATGAAACATAGATATAAAATCTAGTGTAGTCTTTAGAGATGCACTTGCTGAACATAGTACAACTTTTAGTGACTTGATTTTTTATATGTGTAAAGTTTTGTTGGATTTCATTTGGTGAAAGTCCATGGTGATGGTGTGTCCAATTAAAGCACAGGAGGATGAAAAGACTTCAACTTATGCAGTTTATTCACAGTATATTTTACAATGATTCAGAGCAGATATCAGAATTAGATGCATGGATGATGGATAATAACTGATGCATGGATGAGAAAAGGATGGAGTATGGTTTGGATGGATGGATGAATGAATGGATGGATGAAGGAAGGAAGGTATTGGATGGGTGGGTGGATGGATGGATGGATGGATGAATGGATGGAAAAAAGGAGGAAGGTAGTGGATGGATGGTTTATCTTCAAATACAAAAATATAAGGATCAGTAAAATCAAATGTTCCTCTCCCGTGTCCTGATTCAACTATCTCTTTCTTCTATCCAGACATGATTTTTGTCTCTCTCTTCCCTATTTTTGTGCAAATTATACCCTTTTTTAATGTGCCCATGTCATTTACAGCACCTGTCCAAGTCTCCAACAGAGACCAGAATCAGCTGTGGTATATTTGCAATAGCTTTTCACCTGATATTGTTGCAGAAGCAACTGTTTTATACACGATTTAAGCTTTGTAGCATTAGGTATTTAGTGTTGGCATGCTGTCTGCAAGCAGGTGTAAATAAGATAAGATGCAGAATATTTTGTTTACAGATTATTTAAGTATGTTAGAAACATCTAAAAGTGTTTTTGAAGTTGTGTCCACATGGATTCATTCACATGTCCCAATCCCCCCCACCCCACCCCCCCTTCACCCCCATCCCGTGCGGCTGAGCGGATTTTTTTATCCCTATGTCTTATGCGTTTGTCACAGTAGCTATTTATTTATATTAAAATGCGCTGTGGATGTTTTCGTTTTAAATGGGGGTCAGTACTTTACAGACGGCCCCTTAGGATCTTCAGCGCCGCTGCAGTGACTCTGCTGTTTTCAGTAAATATCCTCGGAGAAACGGAAAAGTTGGGTGTTTAGAGAAAATCTAACGCTTGTAGTTTGTTCTCTGATCCTCTGTAGTTTAAAGGATGTTATTTGGGAGAGTTTAGGAGGTTGTATTTGAGCAAGAGAACAGCCGAAACGTGAATATCCGCGGAATGTCGAATATCAAACTAAAAAAAGAGGGGCGGATTCATGTGAACTAGCGCTGTACAAACAACAGGGGGCGCAAGAGAGGCAATCTCGCTCCTTTACATTATACTTAAATACATGTTCATATAATAGAATAGTGTACATAATTATAGTATTGATGCATCATGTATTAATAATAATAATAATAATAATAATAATAATACAGTTAACAATATTAATAATAGCAGTAAATATTATCTTAATTCCATGTTCTGTTTGTTCTGTTTGTTTATCTGATATGGTTTAATGCACCTTATGAATTTATTCTAATAGCTGATCTGTTCACAGGGTGTCGGCAGTGTCCAGCTGTGTTTGAATGAAGAAGAGTAAATGATGGATCTTCAGAACATCAGCAGTGGAGCAGAACCCCCTGTCCTAAAGTGAGTCAATTAAGATAAGTCACATAATTTATTTATGAAATAGTTTTTGTATTTTAATGAGATGCAAATTCAAAACACAATGCAAACTCTCAAATGCAACTCATATTCAGAAAGTGATATAAATATTGAAATATGGTGCAAATTCTGAAACACAATGCAAATTAATAAAAGTGATGCAAATTCAGAAATATTATTATGTGTCATAATGACCTTGTGGATATAAGTTGTCAATTTGGTTACAATTTTACAGTCTACAACATAGTTATAAATCGCGCTATTTTAGTCAAAAAACACAAAAATACCCTGTTTTTTTAATAATAATTAAGTGCTTTTAGGTTCCAAAGATTGCTTTGAGACCTAATTTGAGAAAATCTTATAAAAACTATCAAACTAGTTTGATTTTTTTTTTATCTTAAATATACTGCAGACCTATTTTTTAATTATTGAGTTGTCCTTAATAAGTAAGTAGGTAAAGTAGGCAAAGTTTTAACTTAATTGGCCAAGTACTTGTTGAGAAACAGATGTTGTGATGGTGTGAAACTTGGAATGCCTTCAACAGAATCACGTGGAAAATTATGTTTCATCAGAATTCAGGTTAGTAATCTTTAGACATTTATGTGAACTGAGCTCCACCGCAGTAGGACTAATTGGGAAATAGCAGTAATTTGATTAATAAAAGTAAAAATTCAGAGCTGCCAGACTCCATGACTCGTTTTCAATTTATTGTTGAGTAAAAAGGAACCCATCACCTTTTCTTGCAAGTATTTACAAGCTTTGTATTATTATTGTTTTTAGGGGTGAGGGATATGGCCCTAAAATAATATCACAGTATTTGATGGTATTTTCACGATACCGATACTCTTGGTGATATGACAAATACACCACTGCAACAAAATGAAAATTTAATTTTATTACTGCATACAATTTGACATGTCACACCCCTAACTGAGATATTAAACAATACAATATTTCTTTATCAGATTTGTAACAGAATCCAGAATATCATAATACTAATAATAATTCACTCCAAATATCTCCATATATTCAGGATTAAAGTAAAATAAATGACACTGGACAGATATAATCTGTCTCTAGTAGATATATAATGGGAAATGAGAACAGTGTGATTTTTTCTTTTGCTAAAAACAGTAAATAAAGTAGTACCCTGATGTGATAATTAGGGATGGGTGATTCAGCACTATATTTCAGGGAATCATATCGTTTGTAATGTTAAAAATGTTGGTGATATTATTGCGTAAGATATGGCACAGTCCTAATTGTTATTTATATTAAATATAAAAAAGATATATTTAAGATATTGTGTTAAGTTTGAGGTTCATGTCCCTTTAAGAGACATATGTGAAGCTCATTATACTTTGTTTAGATCAGCAGCAGCAGTGTGTGATTAGGAGTGATTAAGGTTAGGAGGCTGCTTCTCTCTCTCTCTCTCTCTCTCTCTCTGTCTCTCTCTGTATCTCTCTCTCTCTCTCTCTCTCTCTCTCTCTCTCTCTCTCGTATTAGGCCAGTTAACATCTACAGCTCTCCCCTCTGTTTTGATAAAGATAGCCATGTTGATTTGTGAGTGCTTCAGGCTGTTAATAAATGAAAGACTTGCTGGGGAACTCAACCTGGACTCTTGTGACTCGCTCTGAAAGTAAATGAAGTAAAGTAGGTGTGGGTATCACGCTTAGCTTTAGCGTCTATGGAACTACAGCTTCCTCTGGTTCCTGTGTACGGCCAGGAGAAACAACTACCAGGGAGAATAAAGGTGACACAGTTAACACAGTCCACTGATTTATTTATGTACTGCAGCCAATTAATACAATAAAACTGAAGTTCTTTATCAAAGGGTGCAGCAGGGAGACGAGGAGGCAGAAGTAAATGCAAGTTATAATTTATTAGACAAGAAATAAAACAAAAACTAACATAGAACACAGATTACACTCTGACTGAAAACAAAAACAACCTGACCAACAGGAGAGTGTCTATGAAGAGTGACCCATCCATGGGGGGTTCCTGATCTTTATTAAAGCTGTGCTGTGTTTTAGGGGTTTACTGTGTAAATGCTGGAGTTTCACTGTGTTTAATGTTAACAGAACTGAAACCCAGAGAGCAGCATCTCCAGAGCCCAGCTGTGTGTCTATGAAGAGTGACGCATCCATTGAGGAACCTCCTAAATTCAGCAGTGGAGGAGGAAGCTCTGGGTCTCGGTACATAAGATAAGATAAGATAATCCTTTATTAATCCCACAATGGGGAAATTTGCAATGTAACAGCAGCACAGGGGAAAGAACAGAGAAACAGGTCAGGAAAATATATTGTGGTGTTGCCCGGGGTTGTTATGTGTTTCTGTGTGGACTCTTTTGGGGAGGGGCCATGTCCTGCCCCGTTTTAACGGGTTAACAACTTGGGAGCCATACGAAGCCCAGTTAGGAGTCATAGCGCGCTACTTCCAGTGGACGCCGGCAATGATAGCCACGCGACTTTGCCTCGCGCTGGAGGGAAAGGCACTGCAAGCCTTAGTGGATCTTAGGAGCACGTGAACTTGTACGCTCTCAAGACGGCCCTCTGGCGGCGTTTCGGCCGAACACCGGCAGCCTGGGTGTTACGGCGGCGGCTTCGAGAGCACCAGAGAGAGAAAGGAGAGAGAGTTGGGGTCCTTGCTGCGGAACTTTGCACACTGGAACTGCAGAGAGCCTGCAACGCCACGTCCGGCTTAGCAAACCCGCTACGCTGGATGAAGAAGTAGCTGAAGCAGACCGGGCCGAGCTCATCCTTGTCAACTGCCAACCTGCTACCAAGCTGAGGTAGAGGAAGACGGCATAGAGGATGACATGTCAAGCCCACCCCGCCACGGCACCTGTGAGTACCACGTTGAATGCTATCTGTGTTGGTGATGCAAGAAAAGAGGACACAAGGCTAGTCAGTGTCGCGCACCCGAGCTGGCGGGAAAACGGTGCCAGGTTCCCCCGGTGAGGGGTGGGAGGTCCTTACAAGATAACACCCTCGGCGGAGAGATGGAGGTGGGACGGCTGGGTAGCCGGAATGGACTGTGGCTGAGATGTACGGTGCACGGGGTGTCACTCACAGCACTTGTGGACACAGGCTGGGAGTCCGGAAGGCTGGGACATTACCGACACCAAGTTACGGTCAGTGACGGGAAGCAGCACCAGTATGGGGTGGCGGAGAAGCTCTACAAACACAAATTCTGCCTCTCGCCCGTCCAAGACACATGCATCCTGGGTTTAGACTTCCTGAGAGCCACGGGAGCTGTGCTAGACGTTCCCGCTGCGACACTGAGGATGGGGAAGACCTGCATAGGGCTGTCCATGCAGGGAGGTGAGAGCGGAGCAGCCGTTACGTCATTAGAGCACAGCAGACGGTGGGAAAAATTGGACGGACATGAGCGGGCAAGCCAACGGGGGGTAAGTCAAACCCTGCCCCCTTCGGGAAGCCCTGCTAGAGAAACTTTAGAAGCTGAATGTCGCTACTGCGAGTGTCTCGAACAGCAAGATGAAGTAGCGGAGGAGCGAGCCGCAGCGATAAGAGAATCGGGGGAAGAGTTAATTGAATCCTGCAACAGCGAGGAGGTTTGAAACGGCACAGGAAGAAGACGCTGTGCTGGGAAAAGTTCTCCGCTGGAACAGAGAGAGCTGTCTCCCTGAGTGGCGTGACATCACCCCACATGGCCCGGTAATGAAAGCCTACCGCTGGGTGGATGCTGCGCCTTATACGGTCGCGTGGCAGCTCCTAGTTCCACGCAGCCTTAAGGACAGTGTTACAGGCCGTTCACGGGCCCACCAGAGTAGGACACTTCGGCGTGACAAAGACACTAAAGCAGCTCCGGCAGAGATTCTATTGGCCGGGCTGCCATTCTGATGTGAAGCTGTTTGTGCACTGTTGTGACACATGCACAGCAAAGAAGGGACCTATGGGGAGGTCACACGCTCCTCTTCAGTCACTCCAGTCGGGCGCTCCAATGGAGAGAGTCGCGGTGGTTGTACTCGGGCCGTTTCCACTCACCGACACATGGCTGTATAGACCGTTTCAATGAGGAAAGCAATAACAAAGCTACTGCGCATGTCTGTTCCTTCGACGCTTCCGGTGGCGCTATTTTCAAGTATACAGCTGTCAAAATGAGTCTCCCGAAAACAGAGCAAACATATGGTCTGAAATTAGTAAAAAGTGATCAAACCTCTTTTCCTGATCCTTTTGAAAAGGATTTAAGAGGGAAGTTTTTTTCCTCTGATTTAAAACGCTTGCCAGATGTGACCTACCCAGATGTGATCACTATCTTGTTGAAATGGAGGCAGTGAAAGCGTACTGCAGTTTGGGCGCATATAATTACTTTCTCAGTGGAAAAGTTGGGAATATTTGTTCCTATAGTAGAGAAGGCATCACTATAGTGTATGGTGAGGTTGGAGCAAGTCAAACGCTATCCAAAATGTACTCTGCATGGTTTATAGCTAAGGAGGGAGAAGTTGTGAGTGGACACTGTAACTGCACAGCAGGTTAGCAGTGTGAAAAACGAAAGCAGCGTGTTTACTATGGAGGACCAAAAATTACATAAGTATAAATAAATAAATGTTGACATAAATAAATGCACATATAAATGAATAAATAAATATATAAATAAGAAATGTATTTATTAATTCATTTATTTACCTATACAATTATTTGTGTGTGTATTTATTTATTTATACATTTATTTATATATTTATTTATTCATTTATATGTGCATTTATTTCTTTATTTATTAATTTCAACATTAATTTATTTATTCATTTATTTATTTATATATTTATACATTTATATGTGTATTTATTTATACTTATGTAATTTTTGGTCCTCCATAGTTTACTTGTTTAAAGAACAATTTGAGCTGATTTTCAATGTTTGTGACTCTTAGATTAGGTAAAGTTTGCATTCATGTTAAATTAAAAAGTTACGTCCACTGTTTTGAACGCTGTTTACCGCTAAACGGAAGTGTCCTAGGAACAGCTACGTCACTTCCTACGCTCATGAATATTCCTCTGAAACGGTCTATAACCCACAGCGTAAAAAAGGACGCTGCCCCAAGCTCCAGTCCGACTGGGAGCGGCCATGCCGTGTCCTGGGCAGACTGTCTGAGGTGGTGTATCGTGTCCAAACGGGCCGACGGACTGTAGTGGTACACCGGGACCGGCTGGCCCCTTACCGTCCGAAGGGAACTGTAAGGGTTCACCAAGGACTTTGGGGGGAAAGGATCAGGGGGAGGTGCAGGTCATAGCCTCTATGCGTGCTCGGCGCACACCCCAACACCTCAGGGACTTTGTGCGGGACTGAACCGTTTAAAATATATATATATATATGTTTTTGTTATTGTTGGACTGGGGGGGACTTTTGGGGTCTCAGGGACGGCTGACCCTGAGGGGGGGGGGCTATGTGGTGTTGCCCGGGGTTGTTATGTGTTTCTGTATGTGTGTGAGAGAGACCCCTCCCCTGGCGGACTCTTTTGGGGAGGGGCCATGTAAATGTAATGCTGTTAGGGGCATCTGCCCTGAAGTAGTTTTGTGGCCGGGGTGGCCACTAGGCAAGGGTTTTGTGGTAGGAAAGTTGTTGGTTTCGTCCTTCTTGCTCTTGTAAGGGCAGTAAGTGAGTGATAAGCCGGTTCAATAAAGACCGATTTTCTACTTGAAATGCAGCCTGACTCATTATCTTCCGGGCCGCCGTTATAATATAAACAAATGATAATAAAGCTATATATATATACAACATATTACAGGAAATATATAAATACTAAAAATGTATTAAAGAAAAGAAATATATACATCTAGTGCAGCTAAGATAAGGTTATGAGGAGGTATAATTATGGTAGGATTATTGTACACAGAGTAACAGTGAATAAATAACATCACTGCACTAAACTACTGTTCTGTTCTGAGAGTCAAGCTCTTCAGTTCCTGATCTTTATTAAAGCTGTGCTGTGTTTTAGGGGTTTACTGTGTAACTGCTGGAGTTTCACTGTGTTTAATGTTAACAGAACTGCAACCCAGAGAGCAGCATCTCCAGAGCCCAGCTGTGCGTCTAGTGACATGTCCATTGAGGATCCTCCTAATTTCAGCAGTGAAGCTGTGACTTCTGACCCAAAGTGAGAGAAACTTTAAAGCCTCAAAGAGTTTAATGTAAATGACCTTTATGCATATAACACACACACACACACACACACACACACACACATACATACACAAACACTCACACACACTGGTTGTTCTTCTTTCTGTTCGTCTGCACTGATTTCTCCACAGCACAATGTTCTAAATTCGCTAAACGATCTCACAGAGAGAAAACGTTTTTATCCAGTGTATGACCCTGGCATTTGAACGAGTGTGTGTGGTGAAACGTGAACACAGCATGAACGCTTTGAACTTTACACATAGATTTGGATATATAATGTTCAATACAAAAGACAAAGTAAAACCTTTTGATGTAGATTTAAATGTATGAGTCTCATGCAGATGTATATTAGGCAATTTGTTTTTTCACAAAAAAAATCATAAGGGTGACATGTTTATCAAATGATTCAGAAATGTTTATTAAAACTGTTGCACATTTTTACATTAAATTTATGTTAAAATAAATGAAGATTTTAACAGCTATTAAATATGAAAATACAAATGAAGTCCCAAGAATGTCACTGGAGGAATGCGGTGCTGAGGTGCTCTCGTGCTTTGCACAAAGATGTCTCAGCATTGAGGTTATTATTAAATGCCAACTCCTGGGAACAGAGCTGACACCTCTCCTTTAAAACATCAATAATTTCATCAGAATAACACACTATACAGTTATACAGTTATACAGAATATACAGTTAGTGTTAATTAACATAACTTAACCTAGTTTTCTCTATTTTCACAAAATGTTAATTGAAACGTTTGAAGCTTCAAACGTCATAGTCACTTGATAGTAGTGACTTCAATACAAGCTCCGGTACACTGTGTTGAATCAGCACAGAGTCGGAAAAGTGACACAAGCTTCGAAGCTTTGGTGTCAAACCGCCCATCCCTAGAAAAAACTATACCAGAGCCCATTTATGAAGAGCCTACCCACGTCCTCTCTCCCCGTAATATCAGAAAAGGAAAATCACTAGGGGGAGCCCACGAGACCAAAATGAATGGGAATGAATGGAACGGCTAAAAACACAAATTAAAAATATCCTATCCACTTGGAAAGAACATTCCTTAAATTTAGTAGAATTATGTATTTTGCTAAAAAGTAAAAAAAAAAAAAAAAGCTTACCTGTATGTTTCAGCTTTGAGTCTATAATTTTAATGGTAGGTTTATTTTAATAGATAGAGACAGAGTATCCGTGATTGGGAGAAGGCTTGGGAGGAAGTGTTGTGGTCAGATGAAAAAAAATTATACTGGATATGACCCCAAATATTTAATTCCCTCTGTTAAACAAGGAGGGCAATAAACATGCGGCTTAAGAAGAAGCTTATTAGTCATGTTTTGCTTGATATTAGTATTAGTCACATAAGTCATGTTTTGCTTGAAGATCAATTACTTATTTAACCTATTTAAATGCATATTAAATATCTTTTATTATTATTTTTTTTTCAGATTATTGTTGACATTCTGTCTCTCTCTGTTAAAATAAACCTACTTACAAAATCAGCAGGGGATCAAATAATTACTTTCCCTGCTGTACATCCAGGGTTTGGCAGAATCAGTTCTATTACAATACATTAATACAATAGTAATTACTTTTTAATATTTTAATAATGTGATATCTTTTTTTTTACAATATTAGGTTTTTTTCCTTTAAGAAACATTTGGAAATCTATCACTTTAATGCAGATTTTCTCTAAATTTCTCTAAAGAAAATTTTCTCTAAATCTTCTTGCACTCTTTGCTTCTAGATCAGTTTATTTTTATTAATGTAGATAACAGTGTGGATTTTCTATTTGTCCACAGAGAGAAGAAAATTCACTTCAGCATGGAAAAACTAAATCATATATTCAACGTAAGTCCTAAACCATAGACATGACTGAAATCTTCCTGACTTCTTCCAGTTATTGTATTGTTTTTTGTTCTTAGTTTTCATTACTTGTTTATGCTTATTATTATAATGTCCTACAACTTTATTTTAACATTGTTCGGTATAATGTCTTAAATAAATTTCTTATAATCCATATTTATTTGTGTTAATTCTGTTTTAGGTGTCATATTTTGTATTGTCACGTCCTTGCCCTGTCCCTCATCAGCCTCCATGTTTTTCCCTCCTTTGTTTGTTTTCAGAGCACATGCTCTCCCCTTGTCTCCGCCCATGTCTTTAGTGCTCCCACCTGTTTCAATTTGTAGCTCCGCCCCCTCATCAGTGATCCCAGGTGTTTCCCATTTCCTTTGTGTGTATTTAGGCCCCTGTGTTTGAGCTTGTGGTTGTCTGGTCTTGTGTGTTTCATGCTGTCAGGTTGCTGTTTCTTTGTTTTCTGTTTTGTAATTTAGTCTATGTCAATTCCAGTAGTCCTGTCTGTTAATGTATCTTAATTTGAGTAAAACTTTCTTTTAAACTTGTTCAACTTTGAGTTTTAACTCTTTCTGTAAAGTACTTTAAATTGCCTCTGTGTGTGAAAGGTGCTATACGAATAAACCTGCCTCGCCTTATTTCTCAGATTAATGCCATTTCAAACTTTTCATAATTTTCTAATAATGAAACATTTATTCATAACGAGTTTCTGATGATCAGACTCAGATCAGTATCTCTGATGTTGATCAGATTGTTCTGTATTCAGATCATCTCTCTCTGTACTTTAGTGCTTTAGTGATCCTCTAATCTCTGTTCTTAATCAGGAGCTGCAGCAGAAGTTTATCTCTCTAGTAAAGAACGAGCTGAACACATTCAAGAAGCTCCTGAGTCCAGATTACCCAGCATGCTCTGAGAGAGAGGAGGATGATGAGGATGATCAGAGAGCGGGAGTGCTGAAGATCACACTGCACATCCTGAGGAACATGAAGGAGAAAGACCTCGCCAGCACACTACAGAGCAGTAAGAGTTCTGGGTCCTGACCACGAATACCAACCTCTGTGTTAATCTCTTTCCTTAGAGAAGTCCTGCATTTTAATATAAATAAAAACAATGAATTTGATTTTGTAATGATAGGATGATGTATCACAGCATCAGATGTAGTCCTTAAAATCACACTTATTGATTTTAACTCCAAGACTACTACACTAACTGCTACAGAAACACTGTACTATAATCATTAATATTTAATTCATTATTTACTGTATCACAGAGTCAGTTTACACAGCATATTTAATGCATGATCACAGCTGATTACATGTTACTTATCATTTTCCTCTGTTATCAGAATTGGCCCCGGCGTGTCAACCAAAGCTCAAATCCAAACTGAGGGAAAAATATCAGAGAATTAATGAAGGAATCTCAGATCCTGGAACCTCAACCCTTCTGAATGAGATCTACACAGATCTGTACATCACAGAGGGAGGGAGTGGAGAGGTCAATAATGAACATGAGGTCAGACAGATTGAAGCAGCATCCAGGAGACCAGCAACACAGGAGACACCCATCAAATGTAACGACCTCTTTAAAGACCAGTCCATCAGAACTGTGCTGACTAAAGGAGTTGCTGGAATTGGAAAAACAGTCTCTGTGCAGAAGTTCATTCTGGACTGGACTGAAGGAAAAGCCAATCAGGATGTTCTCTTCATATTTCCACTTCCTTTTAGAGAATTGAATCTGATGAAAACTGAAAAACTCAGTCTGGTGGATCTTCTTCATCAGTTTATAGATAGAAAGGATTTAAAAAAGAGAGATTATCATCGTTACAAAGTGATGTTCATCTTTGATGGTCTGGATGAATGTCGACTTCCTCTAGATTTCCAGAACAATGAGAGAGTATCTGATGTAACACAGTCAGCCTCAGTGGATGTGCTGCTGACAAACCTCATCCAGGGGAACCTGCTTCCCTCTGCTCTCCTATGGATAACTACTCGACCAGCAGCAGCCAATCAGATCCCTCCTGACTGTATTGATCAGGTAACAGAGGTACGAGGGTTCAGTGACCCTCAGAAAGAGGAATACTTCAGGAAAAGGATCAGAGATCAGAGCCTTGCTGAAAGAATCATTACACACATGAAGTCCTCCAGAAGCCTCTACATCATGTGCCACATCCCAGTCTTCTGCTGGATCTCAGCCACTGTTCTAGAGAGGATGTTGGGTGAAGCAGAGGGAGGAGAGATCCCCAAGACTCTGACTCAAATGTTCACACACTTCCTTATCTTTCAGATCAAACACCGCAGCCAGAAGTACCAAAGAAAAAGTGATGTTGATCTTGACCAGACTAGAGAGATTATTCTGGCTCTGGGAAAACTGGCTTTCCAACAGCTGGAGAAAGGAAACCTGATCTTCTATGAGGAAGATCTGAGAGAGTGCAGCATTGATGTCAGAGAAGTGTCCGTGTACTCAGGAGTGTGCACCCAGATCTTCAGACAGGAGTCTGGACTTCACCTGGGGAAGGTTTTCAGCTTTGTGCATCTGAGTGTTCAGGAGTTTCTGGCTGCTTTATATGAGTTTCTGTCCTTCATCTCCAACAACAGAAATGTGCTGCAACAGAAACACAGTGGATTTGGTTTCTCCAAAAAAGGAACAATGTCTGATTTCCTGAAGAGAGCCGTGGACAAGGCCTTACAGAGTGAGAACGGACACCTGGACCTTTTCCTCCGATTCCTTCTGGGTCTCTCACTGGAGTCCAATCAGACTCTCTTACGAGGTCTTCTGATACAGACAGAGAACATCTCTCACAGTAAAGAGGAAGTAGTGGAGTACATCAAGCAGAAGATCAGGGAGAATCCCTCTCCAGAGAAAACTATCAGTCTGTTCCACTGTCTGAATGAACTGAATGATCATTCTCTAGTGCAGGAAGTCCAGAAATACCTGAACAGAGGACGTTCCAGTGATCTCAGTGGAGTTAAGCTCTCTCCTGATCAGTGGTCAGCTGTGGCGTTTGTGATGCTGAATTCAGAAGAGCAGCTGGATGAGTTTGACCTGAGTAAATTTCAGAGATCAGAAGAATGTTTTCTGAGGCTGCTGCCAGTGGTGAAAGCATCCAGGAAGGTTGAGTGAGTATTTTCATTATTCAGTGTTTAATCTGTGCTGTTTTATATTTTGTAATATTGATTAGTCTGTGTTTTTGTCTTCGTTGATTCCACCTCTGAAACACCTCAATCAAAACACAAACATTGATTCAGTTCTGACAAAGTATATATAAATAATTCACTATTATGCCTTAAAAAATCAGAAAAGTGTTGGAATCAATATCATTATACATATTCTGAAATTTAAATAATAAAATTACATATTTAGGCTTTATATAATATTTGTAAACACACACGACTATATAGATAAACAAAAAATCCATATTAATGATAAAAACCTATTATTAAAAAAAACTTCTAAAACGTGTACACAAAAAAATGATTTGGTCCTTCAACCAAATCACTCACTTCACTAAAGATGAAATTAACATCTTGTTGGTGTGTTGGCTTTATAACATCAAAGGGATTGAACACATTTTATAATAATTTAGAAATAAAAAGAAATAAAATAGTAAAAAAATAATACAAAATAAAAGAAGTAATCATTTTAAATCAACATTTAATTAAATCAAAATATAAGTATATATATATATTAATATATATTTATATATAAATATATAAACACAAATATAAAAATATAAATTCTAAAATACCATGAGAAAAAACTTTGGCACGTAAAAAGTTAAAAATGTATAAAATATAAAATAAGTAAATAGATAATAGTAAAAGTAAAGAAAAATGTTAAAAATGATAAGTGATTAAATGAATAATAGAACTAAGAACAAGAATGAAAATATAAAACATTAAAACAAAACAAAAAAATAAGAGTAATAATACATAAACAAAAATAAATAAATTAAAATAAACAAATATATATGTAGTATAATAAAATAAGAAAAAAAGATGAACTAATAAAAAAGTCATTTAAAACCGTCACAGGCTTTCTGATGGCGATTAGAATCTAAAAGTTTAAAATGATTCAGTGATCCCAGCGAGCTGAGTTTCAGTGATTCCTGTAGTGAATTCCAGCTCGCTGGTGTTCTGTAGCTAAAAGCAGATTTTCCCAGTTCACTAAAAACTCTTGGTACCTGAACAGGTGATCCAGCTACTGGAACGAGTCTGATATGCATTATTATTAATTAAGATCAGTGAAGAGATAGAAGATGGCAGATGCCCAGAGAGTGATTTATAGGTAAAAATTAGCCAATGAGATTCTCTTGGTGCAGCTAGTGAGGACCAACCAGCTCTATCATACAGTGAGCAGTGGTGAGTAGTGTAAGGGTCACCAGTAATAAATTTCAGAGCAGAATGGTAGAGTCTAATGGTTTGAGAGCACTGGCGGACGCTTTTTTATAAATTACATCACCACAGTCCAGCACTGCTAGTATGGTTGCCTCCACTATTCTTTTTCTAGAGTGCACGGGTAAACAGGATTTATTCCGATAAAGGAATCCAAGCTTTTGTCTGCACTTAATGGCCAGTTTGTTAATATGGGATTTAAAAGAACGTTTTTCATCAAGCCAGATGCCGAGATATTTATATTCGCTATCTTTTTCAATGGTGGATCCTTTCAGAGTAGTAATAGTTCTGGAATTTAAAACTCTATTAGAAAATCTGGAAAACAGCATGAATTTGGTTTTATTCACATTTAAAACCAACTTGAGTTTATATAGAGCAGTCTGTAGGGTGTTAAAAGAACATTGAAGATTTTTCTATTGCAGCATGTGCAGAATCTGCTGAGCAGTATAAGATTGAATCATCTGCATAAAGGTGTAATTTGCAGTCTAAGGTAGAGGCGGCAAGATCATGGATAAAAATATTAAATAAAACTGCACCCAGGATTAAGCCATGTGGGACTCCTTTTGTTATGGGCTGTAGGTCTGATTTATGGTTACCAATAGACACACATTGCTTCCTGCCAGAAAGGTAATCCTGGGCCCACAGGGTTGCATTATCTAAAACCATCTAATGTAAAGAACCTAATAGTAGATCATGATCAACAGTATCAAAAGCTAAGATCAATAAAAATGGCAGCACAGTACTTCTTCTTGTCTAGGGCCATGTATAGATCATTTGTGGTTGCAGAGATGGTACTATGTCTTTCTCTAAATCCAGATTGATAGTTATACAGGATGGAGTTTTCATAAAGAAAAGATTTGAGCTGGCTATTCACTAGGGATTCTAAAATTTTAGATAAACAAGACAGTTTTGAGATTGGTCTGTAATTATTTAAATCTGCCGCATTTCCTCCTTTATGCAGAGGAATAACATGAGCTGCTTTCCAGACACTGGGAATTCTGCAAGATAAAATAGAAAGATTAAAAATGTATGTAATATGTTCTAAAATAACTGGAATTGCGAGATGCAGAAGGTAGGGGTCCAGATCGTCCTCACCTATTGTTTTCCGAGGATTAATAGAGGAAAGGGCGTTAGCCTCTATGTATGGAGAGCAGGTCTGGAGGGTGAAGATATTGAATTTCTGGGAAGCAGTAGTAGTGATGATGGGCTGATCCACGGGCAGGTTTGAGTCAGTGTTTTTAAATATCTGACCAGCTGCAGCAAAGTGTACATTAAAAGCTTGGCACAGTTCTTGCTGGTCAGAGATTAAATTACTAATGACTAGAATTTTAGTTGGGATTTGTTGGGAGTTGTTTTTGAGGAAGTTTACTGCTTTCCAGAAATCTTGTGGTTTAGAGGAGCTAGTAATTTGGTTGAGGAAATAATCTGATTTGGCTTTTCTAATTGCAGAGGTGCATCTGTTTCTCAATTGTCTAAATGTAAGCCATTTTTCACATTCCCCTGTGCGTCTGGCAATTGACCAGGCTTTATTTCTTGACTGTAGCAGTGAGGAAATTTCTCCTGAAAACCAGGGGCTAGATCTGTCTCCTATTCACAGTTTTTTGTATGGAGCATGTTTATTTGCCACTGAAAGGAATGATTTCGTGAAATGTTCTAGTGCAACATTCACATCAGTACTTTCAAAAGTTAAGTGAATTTTACTCACTGCTAAGTCAGAAAGAAAAGCTTGTTCATTCATTTTTTTAAAATTTCTTCTAACCATCATCCGAGAGCCCGTTTGTATCTTTGAACTGGTTCTTTGAGCTGTGAGAGGATGAGATTGCCGCAAACTTCTTTTAAACGATCGGATGCATTAGAAAACCAGTTCAGATTAAAATCACCTAGGACCAGCATTTGTGAAGATGAATAGTGTGATAAAAGCTCTGCTAACTCATCTGTTGCAGAGGGTGGAGCAGAAGGAGGCCTGTAAACCCCTATGATGACAAAGGAGTATTTTTTCCTGGTGATACTTTTAGCGCTAAAAACTCAAAACACTGTTCCTTAGAAATGGCCTTTAATATTTCAACTTCGATATTCGTTTTTATAAAAACAGCTACTCCACCTCCTCTTGATTTTCTGTCTATTCTGTACAACATGAAATTTTCTAAAGCTATATCAGTGTCACTTACATGATGCCTGAGCCAGGTTTCTGTCAGAATTAAAATATCGGGATCAGCCTGAGCACCTAAAATTTTCAGTTGGTCCATTTTATCTTTTTGCAGTAGGCTTCTGATATTTAGATGCAGAATTCCAAGACCCTTTCTAAGTTTAAAACTATTAAAATCACTAAAAGGGTCTATGGGGGGTTTAATAAGAGGACACAATTGAAGTGGAGAAGCCTCTATGTAAATTAAGTTATTTGTATGGATAAAACTGTTAAAATGCTTTGCATTTTTCTTTTTGTGATTATGGAAAGTGCTGGTCCTAGGATTACGCACGGTAACTATTGGTAAAAATTAAATGAGTATTCTCATTTTTAGGCAGTCAACTAAGGTTTAAAACGGATCGAAATAAATTCCTCATCCAGTCCTCCCCATTTTGCTACTAAATCTAGGAACTAAACTAAATCACCCTCAGTGTGAGCGCTACTGCTCTCTCCGCTGTTGGTCATGTTTAATTTGCGAGCTGCAAGCACAAGTCGTGTGTACTTACCTGCGTTTTTCCATCACAATATCGCGATGTGGTGAAATCCTATTGAGTAAACAAAATACCGGTATTATCGTGAACAATATTATATTGCCCACCCCTAACCGATACGGTATAATAAAATGTGCATAGTGATAGGGGGTCAGCTCTGTCTCTGTGTGTTGGAGTCTGACTGCCTGTGTGTGAATGCAGGTGCTCAGGATGCTTTCTACAGTCCCTCTGTAGAACATGGTGAGGATGGGAGGTGGGAGATGTGCTTTCTTCAGCCTCTGCAGGAAGTAGAGGTGCTCCTGGGCTTTCTTTGTTATGGAGCTGGTGTTGAGGGACCAGGTGAGGTTCTCTGCAATGTGAACACCGCGGAACTTGGTGTTCTTCACAATTTCCACAGCAGAGCTGTTGATGTTCAGCGGGTGGTGAACACCTGGAACTCTCCTGAAGTCAACAACCATCTCTTTGGTTTTATCCACGTTTAGACATAGGTTGTTGGTTCTACACCAGTCTGTCAGCCACTGCACCTCCGCTCTGTATGCTGACTCATCGTTCTTGCTGATGAAGCCAACTCCAGTTGTGTCATCGGCAAACTTGATGAAGTGGTTTGAGCTGTACTTTGCAGTACAGTCATGAGTCAGCAGAGTGAACAGCAGTGGGCTGAGCACACAGCCCTGGGGGGCACCGGTGCTCAGTATGGTGGTGCTGGAGGTGTTGTTGGTCTCTCAGTCAAGAAGTCTAAAACCCAGTTACAGAGGGAGGAGTTCAGGCCCAGCAAGCTCAGCTTTCCGATCAGATGCTGAGGGATGATGGTGTTGAATGCTAAACTGAAGTCGATGAACAGCATTCGAACATAGCAGTCTTTGTTGTCCAGGTGGGTGAGAGCCAGGTGGAGCGCAGTTGAGATGGCATTGTCTATTTAACTGTTTGGATGATAAGCAAACTGCAGTGGGTCCAGTGAGGAGGGGAGCTGTTTTTTTATGTGCCTAATGACCAGCCTCTCAAAGCACTTCATGATTATGGGGGTAAGTGCAATGATACGGTAGTCTTTAAGGCAGGACACTCAAGATTTCTTTGGCACAGGGACGATAGTGGTGGTCTTGAAACACGTTGGCATGACTGCATTACTTAGAGAAATGTTAAAAAATGTCTGTGAGTACATTTGTGAGCTGTACTGCGCATCCTCTGAGCACTCTGCCAGATATGCCAGATATGTCTGGTCCTGGGCTTTCCGTGGGTTGACTCTGACTAGAGTTCTCCGCACATCAGCTGAGGACAGGCACAGTACCTGGTCGTTTGGAGGAGGTGTGGTCTTCCTTGCAGTCTTGTGATTCTGTGCTTCGAACCTTGCCTAGAAGTTGTGCTATGCTGCATGAAAGTAAGGCGGCACCCTTCCGCATGGACATCTATCTATTTAGCTATCTAGCTGTGTATGTGAGTGTGTGTGTGTGAAAAACGTTCACTTCCAACACCTACAGTTGTGCTTATTTTAATTCACTGACTAATAATAAGAAGAAGAAACAGCATACTAATAATAATAATAATAATAATAATTATAAAAATCTCAAAAATATACTACTACACCTCCTTCCTAAGGGGTGTGTATTTGTGTTTATATGTCAGTGTTCTAATGGATTATCATTTCTCTCTCAGGCTGGCTGGGTGTAATCTATCAGAGAAAAGCTGTGCAGATCTGGCCTCAGCTCTCAGCTCAAACTCCTCAACTCTGAGAGAACTGAACCTGGGTGGTAATAAACTGCAGGATTCAGGAGTGAAGCTGCTCTCTGCTGGACTGAAGAATCCACACTGTAAACTGGAGAAACTGGGGTAAGATCATCAAAATACAACAGAGCATCTCACCTTTACACACACACACACACACCACTACACACACACACACACACACAAACATGATCTCTTATGCAAATTAAATTAAGCAGGTGTGCTCGGTCCAGATACCAAGTGGAGAAGTGGAGACGAAGTGAAAAATATAGTTTGGGAGGGAATGGGGTACTGCTGTGTTTTTGTTGTGAAAACATTGTGTTACCATATACTTTCTATCTTTTTCAGCTTAGCAAATGCAACATTCTTTTAGAAAAACAACAAAAAATGACTTTTAATTCCCACTTTTATGGGTGTTGGCACTCAGTTAGTGGGTGCTTAAACACTCCTAAAAAGGCGAGCTCTGACTATTCTTTACTTTTCCTCTTCCATTTATGTTTTATTTATTTATAAAGAGAGAGATTATTTTAAGATCCTGCTCCTTTTCCTCCTACATTTTCAGCTGTAATGTTTCTAATATGTATTGATCATCCCCATCCAATTATATATTGAGAAATATTTTTTTTAAGTTGCAAAAGTAGGTTTTGAAGATGTAGCCATGAGATAACCACTCTATTAACAGTGAAACTGTGAGACTTTTCATTCAAAGAGAAGTTTTCTTAGTTATAGTAAAGGTAAACTTAAATATGTACACACTTGAACAAAATCATTGGTACACTTCAGTTAAAATAAAATAAAAAAATAGTTGCAATTCATATAGCCACAATGTTGATACAGTTACAAGAAACAGTATATGAACCCTTTGGGATTACTTGGACAACAATAAACAAACACAGTCTGCATAAACTAATACCACACAAAAAATTATATGTGTGCATGTTTTTTTTGAACACATGTTAACATTCACAGTGAGGGGAAAAAGTATGTGAACCCCTTGGCTAATTACTTTTCTAAGAGGTAATTGGATTCCGGATGTGATGTGATTGGATGTGTTGGTTGAAGGTGCCCTACCCTATGAAAATTCACACCAGTTTTGAGTTTGCTGTTGTTAAGAAGCATTGCTTGATGTGAATCATGCCTCACACAAAAGAGCTCTCAGAAGACCTACGTTCAAGAATTGTTGACTTGCATGAAGCTGGAAACGGTTAAAAAAGTATCTCTAAAAGACTTGATGTTCATGTGTCCACGGTAAGGCAGACGCTCGACAAATGGAGAAAGTTCAGTGCTGTTGCTACTCTCCCTAGGCATGGGCGTCCTATAAAGGTGACTACAAGAGCACAGCGAGTAAAAAAGACACAGCACACCATCATCAAAACCTCATCCCAAATGTGAAACATGGTAGAGGGGGCATGATGGTTTGGGGCTGCTTTCCTGCCTCAGGGCCTGGATGGATTGCCGTTATCAACGGAAAAATGAATTCCAAATTTTACCAAGACATTTTAAAGGGAAAACTTAAGACCATCTGTCCGCCAACTGAAGCTCAACCGAGGATGGATGATGCAACAGAACAATGACCCAAAACATAGAAGTAAATCAACAACCGAACGACTTCAACAGAAGAAAATACACCTTCTGGAGAGTCCTGACCTCCTAAACCCAACTGAGACGCTGCAGCATCATGACCTCAAGAGAGCGATTCTCTTCAGATATCCCAAGAATATTATAGCTGAACTGAAACAGTTTAGTGAAGAGGAATGATCCAGAATTCCTCTTCACTAAACTGAAACACCAACACCATAACATTTCACCGCGTGCACCGCATGGGAGGAATAAACTCACAATACAAACACCCCAGACCCATTGTAGCAAAAGTGGAACACTATAAACACAAACAATATTCAGCAAAGGAAGAGAACTGAAAAAAACTATTTACGGCATTAACGATCAGTACCCCCGAGAAATACTCAACAGACGGAAAAAACTACTCACCGTGAGAAAACAGCTCATACAAAATGTAAAAAGGGCAGTTCTCTCCATCGATAAACTCTATGTGGATGTTCAGCTGTACAGAGATAAGGAAATCACGCCCTGGCTGTACTGATGCCGGTTGGGTGCTGTTTACCTGACTGCGCACCACAGCTGATTACCAGCTCTCTTTTCTCCCCCTAATGAAAATTAATTGCCGGTAACCTCTTAAAGGAATGAAGAGGGGAAAGAAAAGAGAAGGAGGAAAAGAAGAAAAAAAGTTATCTATCTATCTATCTATCTAGACAATGACATATACTTAATAAGAAATATACATGCAAATATATATATTGTCGTGCCGTTATTGACGACTCTTAGGCCTCCCTTAAAGGGAAGCCTGGGCTAGCTATAATGAGCTCTTTAAAAATTATCTAGTCATGCATCGATGTAAAAATTCTAAGTTCAAAATAAAGAAGATAAAAATACCAGACGAGTGCCTCGAGTTAAGGAAAGGAGAAGACGAAGTTCTTGAAGTTCTAAGATGATCTTTTATTGTTCGAAGTCAGCCAGGTTCAGTCAAGAGAATTCAGGTCTTCTGAAGGAACAAAGGTTTTACACACATTTTTATACAGTCTTTGGGTGAACAAAAGGTGGGGGCTTTAGGCTCCACCTTTTACCGTTATATAACCATTTTTCAGTTGAACATAATTGTTCCCAAACAAGATCATCTTTAGGGAGGTTTTTCCGGTCACGTCTTTGGGCGCAGTGCCATTATTCCCATGATTGAACCTAATTGTGATCAAATCAACATGGTGTGGTTTTTTTAAAAACCTGACCTTCACCTGTTTAGTTTTCCCGTGAGAGCTAAGGCCTATGTGGACATCTGGTCTGTCTAATGAACTTAGAGATAACGTTTCCTGAGAATTCATCCAATTATGGTCTGTTATCTATAGCAGCTGTCTCCCGTGTCAGTTACAGGTTTAAACTCGTTACAGAAGGAGCAGACAGAGGATGAGCGAACTTAATGAACTTGCTCATATAAGGCCTAGTGCTTTAACATATGAGGATTTACACCTATCGATCTCCAATATCCTATTTTAGGGTCCCACAATATACAAATAATTTGCATAAGAATACTGTCTGAATATGTATTTATAACTATCCATCACTACATCTCACTTGTCTACACTGCACTTTTCTTTATGCATAAAACAGAAAAACAACACCGCACTACCCTGTTTATGCCTACACTAATCTTTCTCTCTATCTCTTACTTGAAATAAATTACATCTGCCTAAACAGAACCATGAACATCACCACACTATCACTATCTGACACCCAACAACACTCCAACATGCAACAATTAAAATTTATTACATGGAACATACATGGAATCGGCTCCCAAGAGAAAAAAACTAAAATACTCCTTCATCTCAGCCGTTTAAAAGCAGATATATACCTTCTACAAGAAACTCACCTAACAGAATCAGATCAACATAAACTGAAATCAGTAGAACACAATCATATATTTACAGCCAATTATAACTCTAGACAAAGAGGTGTAGCCATTTTAATACATAACAAAATCACATTCACACACAATACTACAATCACAGACCCAGATGAACGATTTATCATCATAAATATCACCATTAACAACCACACTTTTACCATTGCTAACATCTACAGACCAAATATTAACAATCCCTAATTTTTTCATGACTTTTTTACACAAATTTCCTCACTATCTAACTCTTCACTCATAATCGGAGGCTTTTCTTCGGAAGCATCGGATTTTAATGCAGTTATAGATTCATCTTTAGACCGATCAGCTCATACTCAGAACACACGCAGCTGGAATTCCACTGAAATAATAAAACAGTACATGCAGGATTTTGGTCTTGGTCATGGGTGGCGACAAAATCATCCAACAACCAAAGAATTCACATTTTACTCAGTAGTACATAAATCATATTCACACATTGATTATTTTCTAATTATTAATTCAATTTTGTCAAACATTGTACATATATAAATTCACCCTATCACAATAAGTGACCATGCACCTGTCTCAATAATATGGAATTCAAACCACCAACATAAACAGACCTTTAGATGGCGCTTTAACACATCACTACTTAATGATAAAGAATTCAACAGCTTTATAAAAAGAGAGTGGACATCCTTTCTAGAAATAAATGATTCTCCAGACATATCACCAACACTTTTACGGGAGACTGGCAAAGAGGTTCTAAGAGGACAAATAATCATATGCTACATTTAAAAAGAAGAAAGAAACAGAACATGAGGTAAAGTTAGAATTAAAAATTAAAGAATATAAGTAGAATAAGTATATCTGAAGAAAAGCAAAAAGAACTTCGGCAACTAAGATATGATCTAAATTAATTAAAAAACAAGAAAACTAAATTCTTATTACAAAGATTGAGACATGAAAACACTGAATACTCAAATAAATCTGGAAAATATTTAGCAAATCTCATTAAGCGTAATAAAAGATAAAACAATTATTCCAACCATAAAAAAGTCAGCAGGGAAAATAGTACAGAGACCTGATGAAATTAACAACACCCTTTAAAGATTTTTTTTTAAAGTATATTCATCAGACAATGAAACCAACTTAGATGAAATCAGTAACTTCCTGGACCACATCAAACTGCCTAAATTAACCAAAAACCAAAAACATACACTTGAAATACCATTATCTCCAGAAGAATTCTACAAAGCCCTAAAACACATTCCTAACAATAAAGCACCAGGACCTGACGGATTCCCTGCTGAGTTTTATAAACACTTTTGGTCATCCCTATCTCAACTGTTTTACAGAATGATATCAGAAATTAAACAAAATGCAAAACTACCAACAAACATGAATACTGCAATCATCTCCCTTCACCTTAAACCAAACAAAGACCCTACCCTACCATCCAGCTACAGACCATTATCATTAATAAATACAGACACAAGAATAATCAGCAAGGCTCTAGATAACAGAATATAAACAATAATCCATAATTTAATACATCCTGATCAAACTGGATTCCTCAAGGGTCGACATTCATCCACCAATATGAGCAGATTAGTGAACATAATAGATTACACCTCTCACCAGAACATACCAACAGCAGTTGTAACCCTGGATGCAGAGAAAGCCTTTGATAGAGTGAACTGGAAACTCTTATTCACCACACTGCACAAACTCGGGTTTGGAGAATCATTTATTAATTGGATACAGATTTTATACACTGCACCTAAGGCCAGAGTCAACAGCAATGGGGTAAAATCACAACCTTTCACACTACACCGGGGGACTAGACAAGGATGCTCACTCTCTCCTTATCTATTCTCTATCTTCATAGAACTGCTAGCAGCAGCAATACGTCAAAACACAAACATTAAAGGTATCCAAACACCCAACATGGAACATAAAATCAGTCTATATGCAGATGATATCTTACTATTTCTACAAAAAAACAGTTATTTCAATGAAAGAAACATTCCAAACAATCGAAAAGTATTCAAAAATATCAGAGTATTCAATCAATTGGTCAAAATCTGCAATTCTCCCAATAAACATAAATAAACCTGATGTTAAACTAAAAACACTACCCATCCCCATGTGCATTAATTCACATATCTGGGTTTGAGGGTCTCCCCCCAGCTGTCAGAGTTGTTTAAACACAATTTCAACTCATTAAACTAAATCAATAAGTGATGATCTCCGCCGTTGGACAACACTTCCCCTTTCAATTGCTGGCAGAATTGATACAATTAAAATGACAAAAATCAATTATTTATTTTCAGTGATTCCCATTCAGCCCCCACCCACCTGGTTTCAAACTCTAAATACCACAACAACTGAATATTACTGGAAAACTAAACCACCCAGAATCAAACTCACCACGTTACAGAACTCAAAATCGCATTGGCGGCCTAGAGGCACCAAACTTCCACCATGATTTTCACAAGATAACAAACTCTGTACTCATACCAACCAGTCATTCACCCATGTGGAACAACCCAGACTTTATCATCAATAAAAAAAACACTAAACTACCCACCTTGGATCAAAAAGGGGATCACACACCTCAAACACATGTATCACAATACCACCTTAATGTCACTACCACAATTAACCCAGAAATACGGCATTGGGAGAACTCAATTTTTACAATACCACCAGTTAAGATCACTCATCTGTTCAAAAATCAACCCAATCACATTAGACCTGCCTACACCAATTTCAGAATTTCTTAGAATTACTACAACAAATAAATATTGTCCAAAATATATAAAATAAAATCTCAATATAATCTTACTATTAGCTTACCGTGTAAACAATGGGAAGAAGATTTATCGTTAACTCCTAATGCCTATTTCTGGGTCCAGGTGTGTAATAATAATCACAACATGATCAGAAACACTAATTTACAACTCATCCAGTATAAAGCTATTCACAGAGTTCACTACACCACACACAAAATGTATAAAATGGGATTCACAAACTCATCAATTTGTACACACTGCAATCAAAACACAGTCGATAATTATATCCATGCTATGTGGCACTGCACACCCGTTAACCAGTTCTGGAGTTATTACAGTTATTACCCTCTTATCTCATGTCTTCACCACCCAACACCATCACTCTGCCTATAGGAGACACACCAACCACTAACACAACACCACAAAACAAAAGAATAATCTTAATGTCGCGAGTCATCGCCAAGAAATTCATCCTCATAAACTGGAAAACAAAAAAATTACATTAATATCAATCACTGGAAAAATCTACTAACAGACTATCTCTCTCTCTAGACACTCAGAACCCACCAAAAACACAGATTCAGACCCAATTTGGACACATCTAATTCAAATATTACAGTAAATCACATATATGTATGTCTCTTTCTTTCCTATTTTTTCTCTTTTATTTTTTTTCTTTGTTTGTTTGTTTGTTTTTTCTCCCTCTGTACCACCTTCTGCATCGCACTCCCTCCAACCCTAAACCCCCAACTATATAAAGTATTAATATTCCTCTAAAGAGGGGGGTGGTGGTAAATAAAAATAATGAAAACCAGACATTGCTTTTGAATTGTGGTTTAACAGAATCATTTAAAACAATACTAAATAATCTTATTCTAATTTCACCCTCATAAAGAGAAATACACTGAGCAGCATGTTCTCTGTGGAAAAGTGTTCTATTCTGAGCTCTTTATCAGAAGTACATGCATGTCTGTTTATCTGAATTTAAGTTCAGTGTTAGTTTAATCTGCAGTGTGTGAGATTCAGCTAAATAAATGATCATGTCTTGCTTTAATAATTGATGAAATAATCACTGAAAATTTTCTGACCAACCAATTTATTGATAAAGAAATTAGAGTTAGTTTGTGTGTGGAGGATATGTATATGTATACATGTGCATATTATTGTTTATAGTAAAGGAAGGGAAACATGTTAAACATTTCTTAAATATGTAAAACATATTCAGCTTCACTCATTTTAATTCAGTAAATAATAGTATAATATTTTTACATGAACTGTTCTAAACAATAGATATATTTACTAGATATATTTTAATTAAAAAGGATTGTATAACTATTATGGAATAAAGCATGATTATCTCAAATATATACTAATAGGGGTGTGTGTGTTTATATGTCAGTGTTTCTAATGGATTATCATTTCTCTCTCAGGCTGTGGAACTGTAATCTATCAGAGAAAAGCTGTGCAGATCTGGCCTCAGTTCTCAGCTCAAACTCCTCAACTCTGAGAGAACTGAACCTGAGTAATAATAAACTGCAGGATTCAGGAGTGAAGCTGCTCTCTGCTGGACTGAAGAGTTCACACTGTAAACTGGAGAAACTGGAGTAAGATCATCAAAATACAACAAACAGAACATCTCACCTTCACACACACACACACACACACACACACACACACAATAGTAAACGATTGAAACAAGCAGCAGATGAAAACTTTTTATATCCAGTATAAAGGAATATCAAAATGGAGGACAGATACTCCTAATTATTCGTACTTATTGATCAAAACATCTTGATTCAATAAAATATTTTTTTGGTCAGTGTTGCACAACAAGATATAGTTTTGATATAAGGGGAACCACAGCAGTGAGTCAGTAGGACATTATTTTATTAGTTTAGTTACAGTTTCATTAGTTACAGTAAGAGGGATAAAAATCTAGACTTTTACGTAAATATAATCACAGTACTACACTTTAATTCACTGAATAATGTTTCTTTTTTATTTCTACACAAACTGTTCTACAAAATAGTTATATTTACTAGATCTATATTAAATAAACATGATTATATATCTGTTATGCAATAAAGCATAATTGTCTCAAACATATACTACTACACCTCCTTCCTAAGGGGTGTGTATTTGTGTTTATATATCAGTGTTTCTAATGGATTATAATTTCTCTCTCAGGCTGTGGGACTGTAATCTATCAGAGAAAAGCTGTGCAGATCTGGCCTCAGCTCTCAACTCAAACTCCTCAACTCTGAGAGAACTGAACCTGAGTTATAATAAACTGCAGGATTCAGGAGTGAAGCTGCTCTCTGCTGGACTGAAGAATCCACACTGTAAAGTGGAGAAACTGGAGTAAGATCATCAAAATACAACAAACAGAGCATCTCACCTTCACACAGACACACAAACATCACTACACACACACACACACACACACACACAAACCACTTCAGACACACACACTACTGCACTCACACACACCCCTGCACACACACTCCACAACACACACACAGCCACGAGTGTCCTCCATCATATCAGAGTGATTTCACTTCAAAAACTATATATATTTATTTATCTACAGTTATTCAAAATGTCCGCCAAATCAATTTCCCCGGAGGAATGGCCACTAGGGGGCGTGTGGAAAGGGGTTAATTCGTTGATGCCAACTGGGGTGGCAGCAGGAGTGACAAGGCTTCCTTTTACGGTCGCAGCTGCCCTTTACCACCCCAGTAGATCCACCCCTGCTTTTAACTATTACACAACAAACTGAGTAAAAATCATCCATTAAAAAGCAGCTCAATGTTTCTTATTTCCTTATAGTTACACACCTCTCAGTAAAATAAGCTGCGTATACTCACACGATTCTGGGTAGTGATCAGAACCACTACCCACAGTCTGTACCAGTGTGTGGAGGTGGTGTGTAGAATGATCATCAGTCCTCTGCACAGTGTTCCCCCGAGCCATCGCTGAACCATTGCTTCATCAACTCTCTATAGAATATGCTGAAAACCTCCACAATCACACTCACACACAGTATTAGAAATGCAGAAACTGCTCATAGAGAAAAGTCACTCTGAACTTTACATTTTCATCAGACTGACTGTGTGGTGATTTCTCTAAACAAACACACTCATACTGCCTGCTAATGTTCAGAAAGAGTGAGTGTGTGTGTGTGCGTTAGTGAGTGTGTGGGTGGGGGTGGTCATTATCACATCACATACCACATCCCTGATGTTTAGGATATTTTGACACCAAGTGATGAAGTGTTTCTGTAATTTTGTCCTATTCTTCTTGTCTTAAGGTGTGTAACAGTACAGGCCATCTTTGTGAACATGCACCAGTACCGTCTTTGTGCTGTGGTTAGATAGAAACCTGTTTTATTGTTTTAGTACATTTTTAAATACTCGTTCACGCTGTGAAGGTGAGTTAGCCACTAATTTACTGAAACAGAAATGCTATTTTATTTTGTATTCTGTTTATAAATTATGTAAAGCAAGGGCGTAGGAGCGGGTTTGATATTGGGGGGGGACATTTGCTAATATGAACCAAAGCCCAGCCTATAGTGTCCTAGAACAACATCTTTTAATCACAAATAATCCCTTTTTTGTATTCTGTTTATTATTAGTTACATCCAAGTAAAGGTGACTTTACAACCTAAACACATTACATTACTGCTGTTAGAAAAAATATATGTGAAAAGTCAGGACATGTGGTCTTACTGTGGTGTTACTGTAAACTACAAATGAACAGAAGTCAGGTTAGATCAGTGTTTCTTAACCCTATTCCTGCATATTCTACTGCATATTCCCACTGTTCTCCATATTCTAGAGCTTTCTCTGCTTTAAAGGTACTTTAATAAAGTAAGTGGTGGTATGATGTGTCTAATACTCTGCTGGATATACATAATGATTGATTTAGGCTCCATTAGGGGCTAAGGAATTTTAACAGGTAAACTCAGTAAAGGTTTGTTATTAGCTGATCAATTGGATCTGGTGGAAAACACACAATTGTAGGGCAGAGATCAGGGTTAAGAGACTGCTTTAAATTACCAACATAAAGTTGGTATCGATATCGATATAAATACTTTGAAGGCCTCAGAAAAACTGCTAGGAATAAATGGAATGCAATGGAAATCTGTACCTGCTACTGTCTGAAAATTTAATTTAAGTTTTTGAAGCCTCATCTCACAAAAACTATAGAATACTATATAACACTTAATATAATAAAACATTTCTAAATAAATCAATGCTCACTTTTATCTGCATATAGCAAAATAAAAACATGACATCCCTGTCAAACATAAACCTATAACCTATATACATATTACCAATATAAATAACTTTAAATTATAACAGATCAAAATAAAAGTGATAACCAGGATAAAGAATGCAAAAAGCCTTCATACACATAAAAGGAACATGATATCCCCATAAAATAATCAAACCTATAGGCTTTATCAACTATAAATAACTCAGTTACAGCATAAACTACAAAATCGCTTCAGCCAGAATAAGGAAAATATTGTACGTAGCGGAACCGCTCGGTTAGGGTCGGTTTGGCTTCATCGCGGAACATTTTAGATGCAGAGTGGAGCGGATCCTAGCCTAGCCTAGCCTAGCCTATCTGGCTACGTGCCTGTGTGATTGTCATCACGCACTGACGTAGCCCGGCTACGGAGGCTGATTTTGTTCAGCTCTGCAGTGAAACGCCTGTCCGTGACAGATTCTGTAAATAATACATATTGATATGACACAAAAAGGATATCATCCTTATTGAAACATTTCTTATTGCGATAAATACCAGTATCAAATTATTGTCCAGGCCTAATTTGCCCACTCTCAAAAAGACTGTGTGTGTGTGTGTGTGTGTTATTGTTAGTGAGTGTAAGAGTAAGTTTTAAATGTGAAGATCTGGCCTCAGCTCTCAGCTCAAACTGTATGGAGTCAAATTGGGGTCTTTAATGCTGACGAGAAAATAAAACTACCACAAAAAGAAAATATATAATATCACATTCTGGTATGAAAAAATTTCTTTCTTTGTTTTTTTGTTTTTTTTGTTATTATTCTATTTTTTGACGTGTGTAATTGCGTGTATCTGAATATAAGTTCCTGGAACAGTCTAATTCCCCCAGGGACAGTAATTATTATTTTTTTTATATTATGTTCTGCAGTTACATTATTATCTTAATTTATCTACATTATATTAAAGTCTGAAATAAACTTGGAGGCCTTTCTGCATTTTTCCTTTTTATTCATAGTGTTTGCACAGTGTTGTTTTAATAGGGTTTTTTACTGCTCAAATCAGCCATCTACAGGCGGCCGCATGTAAAGGCAGCAAGCATGCTGGTGAAAAAGAAGCCAAATTCAGCCTTTTGCTCAATTTAACAACTGAAAACAACATTATATAATTTAATAATTATGTGTGTGTAAATTGAATTATTAACATTAACACATAAATTATAAATAGCTGTAGTTCAGCCTGGTTAGCTTGTTTAGGACGGCCGGATGAACTGGCCAACCTCCAGCATTATGTGCAGCGGCAGAGGCTCCAGCTGATGACGTTAATCCTCCATAACCCGCCTTTCAATTTTGGCCACGCCTCTCTCCTCTCCCCACGCCCCCACATCAAAAAGGGGTCAAAACTGACTCGCTAACAAAACAGAGGAACACAATGCAGGGAATGTATTGCAGAAAGAAAAATGGAACGCCAACTGTTGTTGCAAAAGATTTATCCTAAAAAATATTAATAGTGAAAAAAGGTAATTTATGTTGTCTTCTTTGTCTGCACTATCAACTGCAACATTTTTTTTTGTTTTCTTTTTATTTTCTCATCAGCATTAAACACCCCAATTTGACTCCTCAACTCTGAGAGAACTGAACCTGAGTAATAATGAACTTCAGGATTCAGGAGTGAAGCTGTAGTAGTTTCTGTAACACTATAGGAGAGAAATTTCTTCTACACAAAGTAACAGAGTGATTTATTTATTCATCTTCAACTTCAACTGAATATAACTGTACACTCATCTGTTGTACTTTTCACTCCTTCTCTCTGCAGGCTGATTAACTGCAGTATTACAGAAGAAGGATGTGCTGCTTTAGCTTCAGCTCTGAAGTCAAACCCCTCACACCTGAGAGAGCTGAATCTGAAACTCAATAATCCAGGAGAGTCAGGAAAGAAGCTGCTCTCTGATCTACAGAAGGATCCTCACTTTAAACTGGAGAAACTATAGTGAGTTATTGACTTACTGTCTCTGAAACACACACACACACAATTGATGTTCACCTACAGTGTTTTAGAGTTGGCTTTAAGTTAACATGTTATGGTAATATTGTATACAGTGGACTGGTAGAATTCTACCCAAAATGCACCAATTAATGGTGATTTTGATTTGATGAAATAACAGTGTGTTTGGGTTATAACTGAGTTCATGGTTGGGCAGTTTTGCTAAGCTACCATTGTTTGTAGCTGAGAGTCAGGTGGGTTACATCACAGCATGACCAAGAACTTCCTGTTCTTTTAAAGAAAGGAGGTGTTTGATTGACCTGCAGAACAAACCAGATTAGACCGTTATTTTAGTGACGTTTAGGGTAAAAACAGACCTGTGTGAAACAGAGTGTGTTACTGTGGTTCACAGTCACTGGAAATATTGTATCAACTTCAATCAAACCTGTTTAACTTTTAAACACAGGATGAACTTCACAGCCTTTTCTCAGTGCAGTGAGAATATATTACTCTCTAAGACTCATTATTGTGACTCTGTGTAGAGAAGCAGCACAATATTAAGCATATATCTAAATTAACAAACCATATAATTTTAATATAGTTTTATCAGATATGTATTTTACCATATAGGAAAGAGGGTTATTGTCTTCAGTATATAATTTATAATTAATCATATAATACATTGTTAATTTAGTAGTTTTACTAGAAATAATCCAAAGTCCCCATCTCTACAGTGTAGAGTGTGAAGTGTTTGGTATGTGAGTATGTGGTTTTATAGGATTAAGCTGTAGGTTGTTTGATGAAGCTGTTCTGAATCACCTTGTGTGTGGAACTGTGCTCAGTGAGTTTCAGTCAGACAGAGAATGAGAGTTTTAGATTTAGAGGATTTTATACAATTTCTGTTGCTTGTGGATGTTTTCACAATCTAATAAGGTGAGTGCTGACTGTAAGTGTGTGTTCATGTCTGATCATTCTGTTCTGTTTTCTGCTTTCCAGCTTCTGAAAACCTGACCTGCTCTTATTGGACAATCTGGGCTCTTCATCAGCTCTTCATTCAGCACTTCTGTGGAGTTTAGAAGCTTCCAAAATGTTCATATGAGCTGAAGTGAGATCCGGCTGTTCAGCAGCTGGAATAGCTGAACTAAACAGTAACAGATCATTATCAGAACAGCTCTAATCTTCTTATCAGAGTGGAAATAGAACCTTGTTGATTTCTATATTGTGGAGTTTAGTAGGAAAGTGGGAGTCTTGTCTGTCAGAAACTGAAATTTTCACAGATGATATTTTGATTCCAGAAATTCTTAATTCCTACTGAAAGTCAGTGAGAGGTAGAGCAGCATTTTCAGACTCTTGGGTAAATACCCCGAGCTCTAAATCATTGGCTGTGCTAAAATGTGGTGTGGAATCTGGTTTAGAGAGATCTGAATCTACACATACAGTATAGTACACTTTTATATTCTGTATAGCAGACAGAGCAGTGAGGGTTAACCAGTCGACAGTGATCAGTTCAGCACTGTCTTATACTTTTATCATGTTGTTTAAATCAATTAGAAATGTGTTGAAATCTTCAGAAGCTGTATAATCTTAATTCAAACTCATTCTTTTAACTTTTACAGAGCCTTAAAATGTGTTATATTTTTTTATTAAAAAAATATACTTGTTTTAAGCACTTCTAACCAGAAACAGTAGCTGGAAATTAGCTTCAGCTAGAATTCCTATATACATTATATAACTTGTATTTTGTGTAACGGTGTTTATCTGCATTGTCCCTGTAAAATATGTAAATAAATACATATATAAATGAAATGTATTGACTCCATATAGTTTAATAAAATCCAGCAATGTCTGTCTTTGTTTTCTGAGTCAGAGTTTATTCTTTGTTGTCTTTAATTATGAAAACAGGGTTTTAAGTTCATTATTTTAGACTATAGTGTGAAGAAATTGTGATTTATACAGTTTATACAAAGCCTTTTATTTCTATTAGACAGAAGATCAGCGTTTCAGCAGTGAAGCTCAAATCTGTGTTTTAAATCCTGAATGAAGCAGAAGAAAGTGAGCTGAGTAAAGCAGAGGCTGGTGGTCCTCACTGCTCAGTGTCCTGCTCTCTCCTCAGTGTCCTGCTGACAGTAGGCTGGAGGTGCTTGGTGGTCTCACAGGTCACTGTGTTCTTCAGCCACTGCTCCTCCTGGAGGGTCAGGGTGCTGCTCCAGCTGTGGAGGCCGTGGTCCTTCTGCAGAAGCTCGGGACTCTGTCTGACCCCCGAGCTCCAGCTGCTCCCACCCACCTTCCAGCTCAGCCTCCAGTCTGAGGGAAGCTCTTGTTGGAGAAACACAGGAGTGTGGCCTTCACCTGCTGCAGCTCCACACTGAAGGGGGGAGGGACCACGAGGGGGTGGGGCGGAGTCACACCTAGGAGACACACACACACACACACACACACACACAGAGGTAGGAACAGGTGTGTGTTCAGAGATTCACTTCTCTTATTTTGTACAGAGCTGATCTGAGTTCAGTGCTGCATTAAACCGTTTGATCCTCTAATTATAAACTACTGTACAATTTAAACTCTCCCTCAGATTCATCTGTAGTTACTGATCTCAAAATACGTCTGATTTTAAGAAGAGATTTAATGTTTCAATTACCAGCAAATAAATCTGAGACACTTAATAAACTAACTTTATAATATTAACATCAACATGAATTCAGATCCTACACAGAAAATAATGATAATAAATAATAATATCAATAATACATATAAACACAGTCTAAATCTAATTAATGTAAATTAAAGTATGTGTCAGTGTTTATTATAAGCAGATGTGTGATTGTTCTGCATGAGAATGAGAACCACAGTGAAAGTGCTGCACTGACTCCAGTCAAGAACAGATCTTTTACTGCTGAAATAAAGTCAGTAATTAGAGGCAGATTAAGAAAATTTACTGAATCATTTCTACTTTAACTAACAACACTTGGTGCAGGTCTGGATTCAGGCTGAGTGGTGGCTCTCTGCCTCCCTCCTGTGGGGGGATGCCAGCTCTCCCTCACAGCTACTGTCTGTAATGATCATGTTTGCACTGTAAAGAGAGACTTTTAGCATTAATGCTGCCTGTTTATTTCATATATTAATAAAGTGCAGTGTTTAAATTATTTTACTGTTGTTTCTGTTTAGTTTTAATGGTCAGCTTCTGGGATTTATTAAATTAATCTAGCCCTTGGTTACTCTTACAAAAGAAGGACTATGATTATATGGCTATTTTACTATAATTTTATATGGTTACTATAGTTATTCCATAGATATCCACAATCCTACCCTGAACTACTAGGGTTCCCTTTATCCACTATGTTTAATCAGTGATACTGCTATAGGTATGCTATTGTAGTTTATAGTTATTATGTGGTAAACTGTGATTCTACCATGAAATACTGTGGGACCCAACTGTGGCTGTTCATAATCACATATATAATTAACTATTCTTAGATAAAGCTGGTTCCTCTTGAGCTTCTCTAGCTCTGGATATTCAGGGTGCTGAGGTAGTATCTTGTTAGGCTTGTGTTTGAGGAGCTTTAGCTGAGCTCCAGCCGTTGGAAGCGCCGCTCGAGCGCTGCTTCATTTTGCTGGCTGAGCTCAGTAGCATTGGGGGCTGATACGAGTTTGATGCAGCGTTTGGGGAGATAGTTCAACATGTTGGAAGAAGGGAGAACAGAACTGCAGTTAGATTAAATGTAGGATAAAGATAAACCCATAGTACAGTTTAATGCAGGTCGTATCATAGGGCAGAACTTACACACCTAATCTAAAATCTTATATTTAACACTTTCTGAAATTTACAGCTCATTAAACTGATACAGTATTGAGTTAAATAGTGTATATTAGAAAACCACTTTGTTGTATTAGTTTATCTTCTGTCTCTTTTGTTTCATAGAGAGATGCCTCTTAGCTGAAATCTTCAGCAGAGTTACTGGTGAGACTTTTAAACTGGAAGACTCATTGTGTTTCTGCTGTAACACAAACTATTCCACTTATCAGCTCAGCATCAAAGCCTTCACTCCAGTGAAGAACACACACTTTACATCCTACAGTGGGAGATGTGGAGGCTCTATATCAGGGGTTCCCAAACATTTGCAACTCACTGTCTTGCAGTTTAAAACCAAATACAGCACAACCATCAACTTTGTAATTTCCTTTTTCTGTGCATGTGAATAGAGTTCGATCGGCCCAAAACCCAACTCTACTGGAACCTGTTCTGCATTCATTATCCAGATGTTATTTGAATTTGTAAAAGCTTCATTACTGTATTCATTATCTAACTGTATAAATTGTGTATTATAGCCATATTACTGCATTCGATATCCAGATGTTATAAGTATTTTTGTTGTTGTGCACCATCTGTGTGACCCTAAACAATAAGGTTCACCTTATGAGTTGCAATATTTATTTTTTTAAACTGAAATTAAATCATATCATACTAACAATATAGTAATGCTTGTTGGGCAATAAAGTTTGAGACAAAATTAATAATTTATGCAGATTCTTCAAAAATGTTAAGTAAATACCATATAATAGATAGATCATAGATTTAATAGGAACTGGGCTCAGGCTCTGTATAAACCGGTCTTTGGCGGCACCGTGTGGCCGCTGTGTGTAACTGCAGCTGCTGTAGCGGCGCGCAGTCTGATATTATCTGATATAGCAGGGGGATATAATAGGAACTGGGCTCAGGCTCTGTATAAACCGGTCTTTGGCGGCACCGTGTGGCCGCTGTGTGTAACTGCAGGCGCTGCTGTAACCGGAAGCGGCAGTGTTAGAATATAAATATGAGTATGGCTGGGCCGGGCGCGCGGCCCGCGCTGCTGTGCGCTGCGGCTTTAATGAACTTTATATTGGTGTTCGGTACCGGAGCGGACCTCGTTAGATTCCTCTCTTTCCGCGCCGTTTATCACAATATCACGGGAGGAGCGCCACTGTGCGGAGGTGAGTTCAGCCTTTACCCACCTAAATAACTACCTAACTACCCAACCTCACCTCCTACTGACCTGTTTATACAGTAAAACCCCACAAATATCCGTTTACAGCGCGTTAAAACACTCTTACGGTACGCGTCCACTGGCACTTAAGCCCCGACGCATCCCATTCATTTCAATGGAGAGAGCCGCCGCATGCCGCGGTGCATACTGGGTTGCGTTGCGTTGAGCGCAGCCCCGCCCTCCGGCAGGAAAGTTGAACAGATCTCAACTTTATTCAAATGAATCCGGCCGCCGCGCTGCGTCCAGCCAATCAGGGAACAGCAGGCTGCCACACCACACACAGACGAGCCTCACACACACAGAACAGGCGCCTTTTAAACACAGAAGAGAGGCTTAAAATGGCAGAATATGGATTTATACAACTATAGATCACAGTGAAGTTGACTAAAAAGGTAAAATATTAAACTTATGATTGACTACATCTGTTGCTTCATTTGAATTCAAAAACGTTACGGACACGCCCACACGCGGCGAGCCAAGAGATCCGGCACAGCGACCTGCGTTTAAGAAAAGTGCCAGTGGACGCGTACCGTTACACACTGTTTACACCGCGGAGCAGCGCTAATCCACTCTATTCTCATTAATAATATCTATATTAACCGGAGAAATAAAGAGAATAGATCAGAGTGTAATAAATTAATCACTCAATCAATCATTCAATCAATTAAATGTTATAATCAGGTTAAACTAAAACGAGAAACTAATATTTATATATAAAAAATGCATGTAAAAGCACTAAAAACAAAACAAAACAAAAAGATTAGGGCTGTGCAATATTGGAGAAAAAAATCACGTTTCTATATTTAATTGTTATGCGGTATATATTGGGATATTAAAAATACTTTTCTCCAGATTTCCTCAGATGGCAATGATTTAACATATACCTCACAGTAATGTGTTCCAACAAAAAGGTGTAAATAAAAAAAAAACATTTATTACTCTGTAGGTAGAAGTATAAATACTAGAATTTAAAATACTTGTGTATAAGTTGAAGCATCAAAACAAAGCTTTTAACTCTTTATTTAAAAGTGTTAAAGTACTAGTTTTGAAACTACTTAAAATATAAAAGTAAAAGTAATGTAGGGGAAAAAATACCATTAAGAACAAAAGCTTAGGCTGTGGGGCAAGTTCAGCTTTTCAATTTTTTCAAAATCAATCAACCTTTATTTTCACTCCAGAATACAGAGATGATCCTAAAACACAGTAAAATCAACAAATAAGACCAAAAACAATAATTAAGATTTTATGAAGATAAAAAGAAAACTATTTAAATCTAATAAACCTAAAAGCAGTTGCAATAATTTAAGCGTGAAGATGTGAAGTGGACAGGCTTAAATCTGTTAAAACAGTCAAATGAAAAGATTATAAATACAGATATGTAATATAGATAATTAAAATAGTAGATGAATAAATTATAATGACCCAATAATTTACCCATATAGCATAATTAACCCAACACCCATTCTTAATATGCAGAGCTATAAGTTACAAATATATATGTAAGAAATATTGTTTTATATATTTCTAACAGTATATTACTCTTATAAATATAAATAATATTTACTGTTCACTGATAAAGATTAGTTACCAAATAAAGTCTGTCTTAATGTTCTGAGTCACAGTTAAGACTTTCCAACAAATAATCATATATCAACCATTTCTCCCATTTCTTTAGAAATCTGATATTTTCTTTATTATTGTAAGTTATTTAATTTAAAGTAAAGAAATATTAAGTGTAAATAATAAAGTTTTAATAATAATGAAAAACTAAAAGCAGTAGATAATAAGGTTGCACCGATACCGTATCAGTTTGCACAATACAGATATAAATACACAATCCAGCTACCTAAATAACAATCTGATTAATTAATACTTGCCCAAGTAACAGTCTTAAACCTCTTAACGTGCCCTGGCCCACCGGCGGGCCAGAAATATATCATAATTAATATCTGGCGGGGGTTGGTGGGGACTCTTAAAGAAACAGTGCACAAATTTTTTTTTTTTCCCATAGGAGTACAGAATGCAGAAACACATTCTTTACTGCAAAATAAGTTATAAAATTAGTAGTTTTTATTCCTATAAATGTTCCAGTCCTTTGGAGAAATAAAGGACTATCCCAGGAGCAGATAATTCATCAAATTTTATTTGATTTTATTTTAACTTTTATACTTTTTAGTTTTGAAACCAGAACTTTTACTCTTTTACTTGAGTAAAAGTTGATACTTGAGTTGATGCTTCAACTTCTCCAGAAGTATTTATATTTTAAACTCTAGTATCTATACTTCTACCTACAGAGTAATGAATGTAAATACTTTTGGCACCTTTGTTCCTCTTCCTGATCCTGACCCAACTCTTCCTCTCTCCCTTGTCCTGGTTTAACTACACCTTTTCCTGGACTAACTATTACTTTCCTTCCATCCAGAGATACTCTCTCTCTCTCATCTCTCTCTCTCTCTCTCTCTCTCTCTCTCTCTCTCTCTCTCTCTCTCTCTCTCTCTCTCTCTCTCTCTCTCTCTCTCTCTCTCTCTCTCTCTCTATGAGCTCCAATAGCTACACTGGCCACACTCAGTCCAAAACAAAAATCCCCTTTTTTATGTGTTCATGTCACTGACAGCATTATATCTAATGATAAAATCCAGTTCCAGCTCTGATTGGCTTATCATAGTCTTTTATTTATTATTAATAATGTGTAAATTCAAAATTGTGTATTAGTTATAATAGATTTACACATGCTATTGTTGTAAAAACAGCAGTTATATACTGTATTTAAGGTTTGTAACATGAGATATTTAATTTTAGCATGCTGTATTAAAGCAATTGTAAATAAGATAAGAAAAATCCAGAACTGTGTTAGTGGATAATTTAGTTTGTTAATAAAATGTAAGCATGTATAAAACATGCTAATTGAATACATATTGTGTGATCGCTACATGAACTGTATGAACAGTTTAGTCCACAACAGACAGATGTTGAGTTAAGCGTATTTAGAGTTTTGAAAATGTGAATACAGATCAGATAAAAGCATGTTAGTGATTGTAAAAAACTGTAAATAGACCAGAGCTCATGTGGAGCAGATGATGAATGATGAGATAAGAGGAAGCTCTCTGCCTCCCTCTGGTGGTGGAAACCAGTCTAGCAGCAGGTCTGGATTCAGGCTGAGTGGTGGCTCTCTGCCTCCCTCCTGTGGGGGGATGCCAGCTCTCCCTCACAGCTACTGTCTGTAATGATCATGTTTGCAGTGTAAAGAGAGACTTTTAGCATTAATGCTGCCTGTTTATTTCATATATTAATAAAGTGCAGTGTTTAGTTTATTTTACTGTTGTTTCTATGTGTTGATTTTCTAGTGCAGTCTATTGGCTGATCAGCTGCTGGAAGCTCATCATTAATCTATTAAATTAATCTAGCTCTTAGTTACTCTTACATAAGAATTACTATGGTTTTACTATGATTTTATATAGTAACTATAGTTATTGCATATATAACCATAACATTACTCTGAACTACTGTGCTTCCTTATGATCACTATGTTTAATTAATGATGCTGCCATAGTTTTACTATTGTAGTTTATAGTTATAGACATAGTTATGTGGTATCTGTGATTCTACCATTAAAATACTGAGACACATAATGCTAATTATTACACTGTCTGTTCAGCTGTTCTATAGTATAGTAGTTATTATACAGTTATTATACAGTTATTACACCGTTTTTATACAGTTGTTCTACAGTTATTACACAATTAATATACTGTTATTATACAGTTATTACACAGTTATTACACAGGTAATAAACAGTTATTACACAGTTATTATACCGTTATTATACAGTTATTACACAGTTATTACACACTTATTAATGATCATCTCTTTAACTATAGGTTGATTAATGGTTAATATATAATTGACATTGAAATGTGACGCTGCTGTAATTTTAATATGGTATCATACGGTACAGATGTTTTTCTCCTAATTAAATAATTATAATAATTACAGTGGCTTGCAAAAGTTTTCATACCCCTTAAACTTTTTCACATGTTATGAGATTTTAAGTCAATACAAAACAGCACATAATTGTGAAGTGGAACGAAAATGATACATGGTTTTTAAAATTCTAATAAAATAAAGATCTGAAAAGAGTGACATGCAAACATATTCAGACCCCTTTACTCTGAAACCCCTAAATAACATCCAGTGCAATCAACTGCATTTAGAAGTCACTTAAGTAAGTTAATAGAGTTAATCCAGCTGTGTGTAATTTAGTCTCAGTAATAACAGTAACTCAAGCAATCCTTCATCCACAAATGACCGGTGTAAGTATTCTACAACTGTTTCTACAAACCTACGAGTACATGGCTGTGATTCGAGTGAAAGGTAGCATTACTAAGTACAGATAAAGGGGGCTGAATACTTTTGCACGTCTCGCTGTTCAGATTTTCATTTGATTAAAATGTTGAAATTCACGTATCATTTTCATTACACTTCACACTACAGTGTAATACTTTGTGTTGATCTATCACTTCTCAATTAAACACATTTAGGTTTGTGGTTTTAAGGTGGCAAAATGTGAAAAAGTTCAAGGGGGTTGAATACTTTTGCAAGCACAGCTACTAACTAAATATATTAATTTGTACACACACTTCAGTTGTAATGTCCTTTAACTCACAATTTGAGACATTAAATCACAGATAATCCACAGATGTATTTCAGTACATTATACAGATATATCCTATATAAAGATGGATAAACTGGTCTATTTTAATTTTGACTGGCAGCCGTTCAACCAATGAGAAGCAGGCATGAGCTGGATCAGACTCTGACTCCAACCTGGACGTTTCTACAGTCAAACCTGAGCGATACAACAAGCTCAGATCAATAATCCTGGAATAATTAATGTTGTAGTGTTTAATATCCCATAACTCATCATGTACAGAGTGAATAATCACTACAGCTCAGTACTGAGGGGGGAGTTGTGGGTCTGAGGACTTTTTTCAGCCCAAAAACACAGAAGATTCTCTGACAGGATAAAATTCCTTAAATCATTTGGGGAGATAGTTCAACATGTTGGAAGGAAGAACAGAACTGCAGTTAGATTAAATGTAGGATAAAACTAAACCATAGTACAGTTTAATGCAGGTCGTATCATAGAGCAGAACTTACACACCTAATCTGAAAGTGGAAGAAATGAGAACTTCAGACTTTCCTCATTTTCAGTGAAATTCAAGGTAAAATAGTTTCTCAATATATTTTTGTTGGTCCATTTATTAAATTCAATTCAATTAAATTTTGACTGAGTATAAAGAAAATATAGATAAATAAATGAAATTCTAACTTATATTACATTTCTGAAGCCATTTTCTCCTGAAAATAAGCACATGTATCACTTATGGTTCAGTTTTTATTATGTAGTTTAAATATTACAAAATGTCAGGCCGTGTTAGACGACCTCAGTATTGTCTGAGAGGCTCCAGACTCCAGAAAGTAAAAGAGAGAATCTCCTAAAACAGATAAAATGATGATAAAGTTCAGTAAGATGTTATTTAATCAGAACTGTGATGTATTATTATTTACTGAATACCAGAGTCAGAACATATCCTGCTGTTTCTGCTTCAAAACTTCAAGTAGTATTTTCACCTCAGCAGACCGTGTCCAGCTTTCACTGAGAATCAGCTGCATAAATCTGTGTGTTCAGGTAGAGTCTCACCTGTTCAGGCAGGTGGGTGGAGGGAGTGCTCTGATTGGTCGAGAGAAACATCAGTCATTCTTCTTTAACCTGTAAAATAAATCCCTGTACTTCCTCCTCAGGTGAGGATCCGGATCAGACTGGTTTGAGGTGTAAGCGAAATCCTCGAATTTCATGAAGAGCGTTTGGATAAAAAGCACAGAGGTAAAAACTGAAGCTTTAATACTAGAATTTACTGTCTGACTAAAAGTGTTTTAGACTCAGAAAGAAGAACTTTACATTACTTTAAACAGGAAGTCAGTATGTAGACTTGATAAGTGTGTGTGTGTGTGTGTTTACAGGATTAGGTGTAATCTGAAGGAGGAAGATGAGCTCCAAAATGAGTGTCTCTGGGGAACAGGACACACAGGAAGCTGAGAGGTAAGAGAATAATGTGATTTTGGTGTAAAATAGGATTTTTCTCATGGTGTGTTCATGTGTTCGTCGACAGATCGTACTACGCAGCGCCTTATTCTGTATTTCCGGTCCACCTTAAAAACTCGCAACACTGAGCGGCCTAGTGGGACTTGAATGATCCAATCTCACACCTTTTATTTACAACAACATTATTATTATTATTATTATTATTATTATTATTATTATTATTATTATTATTATTATCAAAATAACAGGCCTAAAGGCATGGATCATAAGAAAAATAACAGTGATAATGTCCTGAATACCAAACTCTATATTTACAAACATTTTTATAAACGTTCTTTTGAAATATTTAGACTTTGTAAACCTGACCTGTGAAAATATTTAATGAGAAATAATGTAATCCAGTTACCTCCAGATTATCAAACAGCTCAATTAAACAGAGCTAATGTACAGTCAGTAGCATGAACCGCAATTTATGATAATCCTCTGAACATGGCATTAATGATAATAATTGTATATTCTGCATGTTTCCAGTTACCCTGACTTCAGACCATCACTTCTGTTGAATGTTACGGCATTATATGAAAACGGAGCAAAAAGACTGTCAGTAGCATGAGCTACACGAAATGTTAACTTTTAGTTTTTTTATTCAGACCTCTGAATAAATATGACATTTAAATATTTAGTAATTACAAAACATATATACATATAATATACTGTTTTTCTTTTGATTCTAATTCAAATAGAAATAATTGCCTATTCTGCATAGTAGCAGCCCTAACTCGAGAGTATTAAAGCAGTATTTTAAAAGTGTTTTAAAAAATCTTCATCAATAAAAATAAATCTAATAAACCATCAATAGCATGAACTGCAAGAAATATTTTTTCCTTTTTGTTCTTACTGTCTTTCATTCACTGAATAATTCATGCTTCAAAATGCAAGAAATATATCATGCCCCAAATACACATAACTGTAACTTTTTTCATAGCTAAAATGATTAGGATAACAGATGGGGGGGGGGTGTGATGATTATAACACATTATACATTATACACACATTATGTGTACTGTTTGATCATTTAAAGTTATAAAAGCTATTAACATCCTACTATATCCTACTATTTTTAAAGGGTTAGGGAGTTAGGGCGATTGGAAATGGACAATTACTGACAATTACTTGTCATTGATTCATTTGTAAATATCACATTCAGAGGGTCAAGATACAGGAAAGTTATATTTCTTATAGTTTATTATATTGGCTGTCCATTAGCTCTTTTATTGTACTCTTGTCTGTATGTATCTGAATCAGAATGTCAACCTGATCACTGCAGCACTTCACTAATGTATGCTAGATTTATGCAAAAGTGGCCAAAGAGAAGCTTCTCCTCAGTATAAAGACACATCAGATCCCATCTTGAGGTCTGGAACTCATTTCCCATGATTCCAACATCAAATGAACATCACACCAACATGCTGGAAAGGTTGTAGATGGTGTCTGATACTGGTTGTGTTTTAGACTGGATCAGGATAAGAGATCAGACTCAGATCAGTACAGGTGTTATTTTACAGTTTTTTATATTGTCAGATTTTTCCTTTGAAAACACACACATATGTATATATGCACAGTGGCAAGAAATGTATGTGAATGTTTTAGAATTTCATGATTTTCGGCATAAATGCGTGTCTTTTTGTGCAAAAAAAAAAACCCAAAAAGTGTTTTTTATAAATCAGATTAGCTCTAGTCCACACATTCAAACAGCCAGGACTCTAGGTATGCTAACACTTGACAATAATAGTTTTTTAGATCATTAGCCATGATTTCACATACTGTATCCTCTCGCACTATGAGGTTTTAATGGTTCTTCTCAATGAAGACATGAATGATTAAAATTTGTTTTGTGTTATTATTTTAGGCACATTATATTTGTCAATACCCTTGACTTGGATGAAGATCAGGGGTGGGTTTCCCAAAAGCTTCGTAACGCTAAGAACTTCGTTAACTCGTACTTAAGATTGATCGTTAATTAAAGAGTGTTTCCCAAACCTGTGCGTAACTAAAGTACTACGTAAACTCGCTCGCAGGTTAACGACTATCCCGACCCAGTCGTTATTCTTAACGTACCACTTAATGAGGATTCTGCTTGCAGTTCAGCACCTTAAACACCAGGGACCGCCAAATGTAAGGGAGAAAAAATATTATTTCTGTGGTTGAATCTATATTATATTATATTATATTAAATTATATTATTATACAATTATATTATTATACAATTATATTATATTATATTATATTATATTATATTATATTATATTATTATACAATTATATTATATTATATTATATTATATTAAATTATATTATTATACAATTATATTATTATAAAATTATATTATATTATATTATATTATATTATATTATATTATATTATATTATGATGCCAGCTTTGTCTGTAGCTTGTAGTCTAACTGGGTATTTGAATTTACCAATCAAACCCACAAATAAATCATTAAATCCAGGTAGAGCTCTTGACATTAATGCTGCAATGAATGCAGTCAATGAACACCTGCAGATGATGCTCACGATCTAAGCAATCTGCTGTCTCCAAGGCTGTGCATTCTGTAATCAGGCTGTTACTGTATCATACACACACCTGTACAAAATTCCCCCCAGTACTGGGAAAATCCCTGCTACTGTAGATCCAGTGCACAAAACGCTTGCGGTGTTTTTAATCCCACCTACACGTATTGTAAAGGGTACTCTGTGGTGAATGCGCAGGTAATATTTAATAAACAGGGAATTCTAACAAACATTGTGGCCGTTCATCCAGGCAAACTATGGGGCGTGTCAATTTACAAATATGTATATTTATTCAATGCTTTTCTTTATTTTTTATTAAGTTTATTTTATACAGACCTAAGCCCAACTAAGAGGGTGATGAGCTGGGATGAACTGTGTTCCTGGATATATATATATATATATATATATATATATATATATATATATATATATATATATATATATGGCATTAATATAGTAATGTTTAATTTATTTGGTCAAATGCATCTTTATGAGTATTTTATCAATGCCTAAATTATACATATATGTATAATGATATTGATTAGTAATTGGTGTAATAGTAAATAAATACTGCATATTGTCAGTGTTGAATCGATGTGTGTGGTTTGATTGAGCGCGCTGTTTCGGGGTCAACAAAGACGTTCTTTAAACTTGTTCGTTAATTTTAGCGTTGCGAAGCTCTTTGGGAAACACTCGCAGAACTGGCTCGTTCTTTTCTCACGTCATTCGTTAGTTCGTTCTTTATTCGCTAAGATTGATCGTTTTCGGGAAACCCACCCCAGACCACTAAAAAGGTTCACACACCTTTTCTTGCCACTGTATAAACTGCCAGAACCTGTAATGTTTTTCACATTTTGCTATGTTAAGGTCTCCCCATTTCCAGTATTCCACACTAAGTACCCCACAGAGAAAACTACATTTTGGGGAGAAAGTTATTAAAATGGAAATCTACAATTTTTGCAATCAGACCCTTTACTGTGACACCTCAAATTTAGCTCTGGGGTCTCCCATTTTCCTTAAACATGTTTAAAATGTTTGTAAAAGGACTCGGGAACTCAAATTTCCCATGATTCCAACATCACATGAACACAGCATCACATCAACATGCTGGAAAGGTTGTAGATGGTGTCTGATACTGGTTGTGTTTTAGACTGGATCAGGATAAGAGATCAGACTCACCTGAACCCAGCTGTGTCTCCATGAAGAGTGACCGGTCAATGGGTAGACCTATACACTTCAGAAAGGACAACAGATCTGCTGTTCTCAGGTAAGGATGATGAGATACTTTTAAATGGTTCTCTGAACCAAATTAAGGGATTCAAGTTTATAGCAGTACAGGTGTTATTTTACTGTCTTTTATATTGTTGATCTCTTGTAAATAATTTCCTTTGAAAAAACAAAAACACTCATGTATATATATGTATATATGCACAGCGGCATATAGAATTTCACGATTTTCAGCATAAATGCGTCATAAAGCGGGATCTGATCTACATCTAAGTAACAGGTATTGACAAATATGATGTGCCTAAAATAACCATAAAAATAGTATGATTTTGCAGGTTTATTCAAGGTTTTACTGTCTGTACACTCATTTACATATTGTTTGCCTTAGTCAGGGGTGATAGTGAAAAAAAATCCTGAGCCTGAACTTTTTTTCCTCTTCCAACGGGGTGAGGAGGGGGGGGGGGCACAACATACAACATGTGACGTAACGTAGGCATAAATGTTGACACATTATTCAAACATTTAATAATCTGTGTATGACCTTATTGTCAAGTGACACATTTTAGATAATGTTTTAATTTTTGCCTTAGGTCTATAGTGTTATTCACGAAAACACAGATAATTTTCATCTTGGTAGCACTTAAGATTGACTGAAAGAAACTGGCCATGTTCGATTCTAGCTGTAAAAACAAATTACAGCGTACTCAGTTAGAAATGCAAATGAGAAGGAAGCACTAAGAAGAAGAATACAAGAACTGGAACACCATAAAAATAATTTTAAAATGCAGTGTTTTTTTTTTTAAACATATGCACGTTCTGCCCCGAGCCCAACCCGACGACCCAATTAAAACCCAACTTTTTTTTATTAAGTACAGCGTTAAAACTGAGTTTTTGAAAAAATATTCAGGCTGTTTAAATGAGCAAAACCTGTTAAGAATGATGTTGAAGAAGACCTATTATTTTAAAAATAAATTGTATTAAGAACAGATTTCCAAAAGATTAAAGCACCAACAATGCGAAATATGATCCACAAAAATTATGTCTGAATGACCTTCCTAATCTAATATAATTTAACATGGTTTAAGAATATAAAATACTTTCTTAACAACAAACATTTTAATATTTATCACATAGCCTGTCCAAAAACACAAAAAACGGCAATGCCCTGCACACTCATTAAACCAAAATAGGCCAATAACAATAATTTACAATGACTTTCTTCTACTTTTTTTTATTTTAAGCATATAGCCAAATTTTATAGCCTTTATTTTAAGCGTATAGCACTCTGCGCTTAACACACTCTACGAAGCCGACACACGTGTTGTTTCTATCAACAATTAACTTGAGTTAGCTCCATACCTCTGACTGTCCTTCGCATTGGACCAAATTTAGCTCACCTTGTGTAATGTTTCTCCTCACTTCAGAGGGCTTCATTTTGTTGGCTATTTAGCTACACACAGCTCTGCAAGACAAGTGCGTAATGCGTAGTGGAGGAGCGCATGTGTGAGTTCGGGTCGGGAATCGGGTCAGGCTCGGGCTGATAATCTAAACTCTGCTGTGGAAGCTTGAATGATGCGCTGAAATCATTTATTTTTATTTTTGCAAATCCTGAAGACATCGTGAATAGAAAGCCTACTGCCTGCTGACCGACGTCAGAAAGCAGAGACGCCTCTGTTTACCAGCCGTAACTATAACATAAAATATACTTAAAATGTGCACAGTAACTATTAGTTACTAGCTATATTTTTTTCTGACATTTATAAGGATTTATATTTATGCTTTCTACACGGACTTACTCCTAGATTAACATAGATGTTTTGCCATTTGAGAATTAGACAGATACACCTGATGCTTATTCTCGCTCATTCTCTCTCACATCGTGAAAGTGCAGTTTAGTGACAGTGCCACAATAATAAGATAAAAAGATGAAAGGAAAATTTAAACAAATAGAACTTCTCATCTACTGTCGCGCGGAGCTTTTTAACTGTACCGCAGAGTTCACCTACTGTCGCGCGAAGCTTTTTAACTGTACCGCGGACTTCACCTACTGTCGCGCGAAGCTTTTTAACTGTACCGCGGACTTCACCTACTGTCGCGCGGAGCTTTTTAACTGTACCGTGGAGTTCACCTACTGTCGCGCGGAGCTTTTTAACTGTACTGCGGAGTTCACCTACTGTCGCACGGAGCTTTTTAACTGTACCGCTTCCAGCCCTGGCTCCAGCTGCTCCTCTACCCAGCCTGCTGCGGCCCGCGGCGAATCCTCCCCGGCGCTGCTCCCTCCTCGCAGCCGCTCCCGGCCCTCTATCCCCGTTCCAGCGCCCCCTGCCAGCGTGGCGGTCCCCGCACCTGGCCCGGCACCGATCTCCTTCCCCGCTGGGGTTCCCTCTTCCTCGCTTCTGGGTGACCCCCCCCGTCCTTTCCTTTCCCTCCCTTCGGCTCCTGCCCGCCTCCAGTCTTCGCTTCCTCTCCCTTTCTTCTCCTCTTCTCTGTTTCCCCCTCCCCACTCCGTCCCACCGTCTTCCCACGCTGTTCCCCCGTCTTCCCTCGCCGTGCCCCCACCTTCTCTCACCTTCTCTCACCTTACCCCCGTCTTCCCTCGCCGTGCCCGTATATTCCCTCGCCGCGCCCATATCTTCCCACGCCATCCCCTCATCTTCCCACGTCATCCCCTCATCTTCCCACGTCATCCCCTCATCTTCCCACACCGTCCCCTCATCTTCCCACGTCATCCCCTCATCTTCCCACTCCGTCCCCTCATCTTCCCACGCCATTCCCTCATCTTCCCACGCTGTCCCCTCATCTTCCCACGCCATCCCCTCATCTTCCCACGTCATCCCCTCATCTTCCCACGCCATCCCCCTGTCTTCCTATGCCATCCCTGCCGCTTCCCTGGCCGGTGCCTCCTCCCTTGTGTTGCCCGGGCCCCGCCTTCCAGCTCCTGGCCCCTCCTACTCTCTCTACACCGCCGCACCGCCCCCTCCGAGCGCTCTGGTGTTCAACCCCCCCTTGGTCCAGCCTGCGCTTCGCCAGTGCATTCTACAAGGTGAGGATGTGGATCTCTCGCTGTTACTGCATCCCTCCTCTCAGCTCGTTGCTCCATGCACCATTGATGTCGGAGATATTTCCCTCACTCTTCGCACAGCGGCACCTCGCGCCTCGGGGATTCTCACGGTCCCCGAGTTCGCCTTGGCTTTCGCCTTGTACAAAGACATCATCTGCTCCTCCTTCCCAGATCGGAGACGGGAGCTTGACGATTATCTGTCTGTTATCATGGACCTGGCCGTGCGCTTTGGTGGCTCGGGTTTTGTGGATTATCATGGCCTGTTTTCCGCTCGGGCTGCAACCCACCTCTCTCAACAGAATGTCCCCACGCATTGGGGCATTCTTGACATGGAATTGTACTGCAGGATTTTCGCAGGCTGTGCTTCCGTCTCCTGTGGACTATGCGGACATCCCTCTCACCCCGCCTCTGCCTGTTCCCTCGTGGACCCCTCATCTGCCCCGCACGCAGCCACTAGATCTTCTGCACCCTTCACGGACGGCCTGGCCGGCCGCGCTCCCTCCCCCCAGCGCATCGTCTCTGTCGATGCCTGTGATGCCCGCGGCAGGCGTCAGAGTTTCCTGGGCCGTCGCATGCTGTGCAATAATTTCAACGGGGGCGGCTGCTTCACCTCGTCCTGCAAGCTTCTGCACGCCTGCTCCTACTGCGGGCTGGCTCACTCCCGCTCCGGCTGTCCCCAGCGCCCACCCAAGCACGGCGGAAGCTGACTGCTCCGCTTGGGTTGGACTATTTTCTCGTCCTCGATGCCCCCACCTCTCCTCCAGCCCGATGCATCACCCAGCTGTCTGCAGCTTTCGAACGTCTGGGTATTCCTCTCTCTCCCGAGAAGACTGTCGGCCCTGCTACGTCTCTGGAATTCCTCGGCATAATCCTGGATTCCGTTTCTCTCCAGGCTTCCCTCCCCCGTGACAAGCTGGTCCGTATCAAGGATGCCCTCTCTCTATTCCTCGAACGTCAGCACTGCTCCAAGCAGCAGCTTCTCTCTCTCTTGGGCCATTTAAATTTCGCCATGCGGATTATTCCCCAAGGCAGATCCTTCATTTCTCATCTTCTCACGCTTTCCTCTTCCGCCATTTCTCTCTACCAAACAGTCACTCTGGACCAAGCTTGCCTGTCTGAACTGCGCTTCTGGCTCCTCCTACTCTCCCACTGGAATGGCATATCTCTCTTTCACCTTCCCGAAGCGTCCCTGACTTTTCCTCTTCACTGACGCTGCCCCCTCCTTTGGATTCGGAGGCTATTGTGGCACCCGTTGGTTTTTCTCTCCCTGGCCTCAGGAGCTCATCGAACAGTCGGTTGCAGACAGCGACTCCACTGCCCTGCGGGAGTTGTACCCCGTCTTTGCGGCCGCTGTGCTTTGGGGTCATCTGTGGCACAGTCTCCATCCATTCAGACAATTCCACCGTTGTATACATAATCAATAAGTCCAGATCCAATAATCTATCCATCATGCTTTATCTCCGTTGTCTGACCTGGCTATCCATCACACATCAATTTTCTCTCAAAGCTCTACACATACCTGGCCTTTCTAATCCCACTGCTGACGCTCTCTCTCGCTCCAACGTGCAGAAATTCAGGACCTTGGCACCACATATGGACCCTCAGCCCACTCCGACTCCACCCTATTCCGATACCATCTTCCCGCTTTAGCCACATCCAGCATGAACCAGCTCACCACCGCCTCCCAAGATCTTATCATTGACTCTGTATCCCCTAACACCCTGTCCACCTACTGGACCGGCTGGCAGCGTTTTAAACGTTTCCACCACATCCAAAACTTTCCTTTTCCCTCTTTAGACCTTCACACTCTATCCTCCTTTCTCACCTTCTCAAGCATTCATTTTTCGATCCGCTCCTCCACTCTAAAAGTCTATCTATCTGCCATCAACTTCTTTCTTATTCTGCTATTAGGATCTCCTCATCCCTTTTCCAAACACCACCGAATATCCCTACTTATCAGAGGAATCAGAAGACGAGAGCCTCATTCGCCCAATCAGCGCCTCCCCATCACTTCTCACATACTGCATTACTGTCTTTTCACGCTCCGCCACGGCTACGCCGCTCCCTCCATCTGCGCTATGCTTGAATCCATGTTTCTCCTCACTTTCTTCAGCTTTCTCCGCTGCTCGGAATTCACAACTTCCACTACCTCCCATAATCCTGCTCTTCACCCCTGTCTTTCTGATTTATCTATTTTAGACGAAAGAACACTGACTTTCCAAATCAAAGCAGTAAAACTGACCAGCTCGGCATTTCTGCCCCTATCTATCTTTTCAAACTCACTTCTCCTCTCAGCCCCTATGAGCCTATCACTGTGTACCTCAGCCAACGTCACACTCACCACGCTTCTCCTGACGACCCTCTTTTCGTCACTGAATCCGGATCACCTGCCACTCGCCATTGGTTTCATTTTCATCTCAAGCAGATTCTCTCACTCAGTGGTTTTAACCCTTCCTTCTTTTCAGCCCACTCTTTTAGAATCGGCGCTGCATCCACAGCATCTCACCGCGGTTTACCTGATCATACAGTTAAAATCCTCGGCCGCTGGACCTCCCAAGCTTACTCACGAGCGCCTGGCTTCCCTCACTGTTTAATTTTGGGGCTTCAGCTTCTCGCGTCCTAGCGAAGCTGCCCCGAACACTGGCCCAAAATATCCACTGAGTTCGCCCCCCCCCTTTTCTCAATCATTCCATCAGGGCGTGGGTTAATACTAGCAAAGTGGAGTTATTTATAACTAAATTTTGGGAGATAATCCACGCCCATTACTCCACCCACTAGCCCTATTTAAACCCCCACTTCCTCTCCACCTGCGTGTGGCACAACTTGGCACCCACCCCCTCCCCATCCTCCACCTTCTTTCTCTCCTTTACCTCTCAGTGGGGGGGGGGGGGGTGGGGGGGTGGTTTCAGCTTCTCACGTCCTAGCGAAGCTGCCCTGAACTCTAGCCCAAAATATCCACTGAGTTCGCTATCATTTTCTCTATCATATTTTCTCTATCATTCCATCAGGCCGTGGGTTAATACTAGCAAAGAGGACGATACAATTATAACTACAGAAATGGTTCATTAGTTTAATGACTACTATGTACAAATTAAGTACAGCTTAGCAAAAGAGATTGTGAACAAATAAGGATGGTGTAGACAAAGATATTGTTGGTTTATACCCTTTATCTATGTTTAACAGGAGAACTAATAAAAATGAAATACTGGGGAAAAAATTTGCAAATAAAACATCCACAGACTGGAATGGAATAGAAATGACTACAGTTAAGTCTATAATAGAATGTATAGTGAAACCTTTTACATATATCTGTAATCAGGTGTTTTTTGCTAAAGGTAAAGGTGGTAAAGAAGTGATGGTGTGTGGTATAGTGAATGGGGAGAGCAGTGCTCGTGATGATCGGTGATCCAGTTCTGGTTGTGCAGCTGACTGTTGATTTTAGTCTGGGTTTAACTGGATCAGTCGCGCAGCTCTATTATATCAAGATAGAAACACGCCAGAAATGTACCTGAACACACGTCACTTTCAGAACACCACGCCCATCAGAGTTAATATATTCCTAAAGTCTAATGCTATTTTAATGATGCGTGAAAATAGACTGTTGATGGGGTGTAAGATAGCAACTTGCCTCGCTATGCGTCTTACACAGGGTGCATGATAGGGCCCACAGATGCACTGCTCAGCGCAACTCCAGCTTTTACATCAATCACAAAGTAAATAATAAAATAAAATTTTATTTTAACATCTCCTTCTGCTGAAATCTACTTTTTCTTGTTCTTTGTTTTTGTTTGTGTTTACAGAGACATTAAATGTAAAAAATGGCCTAAGAAAAAAAGGTCTAGTGAGAGTGTTTCTGAGGAACTGGATACATTGAAAATTCAGAGGTAAGATAATAATGTGGTTTGATGTAAAATAAGTTCTTTGTTCTCATGCTGTGTTCATAAGCTAGTTGAAAGATCTTACTTCACATCACCTTATTCTGTATTTCTGGTCCACCTTTATAAGAGTAGATTATTCATCCAATTCATAAAATCCAGATGAGCAGAAATTAAGTGAGTTATTGGTACGATGAGCAGTCTGGGTTTGAATGACCAGATTTTACCATTTTACTAAAACCAAAATACAAAATACAGAAGGAGCAGAAACCTGTGTTCTCCTGTCAGTATAAAAACCTAATTATGATTTTAGAACATTTAGAGAATTCTGGAGAATTTAGAATTTCTCAGCACACTTCCTGATCAGTTCTAAAACCTGTTTCATAATCAGAACATTCTTCTTCTAATTGTGTTCATATTGTGTTCACAGTGTTCTGCCATCAGCAAAGATAAAATTATATTGACTAAAAACTATCAAACAATGTTCTAGATAGTGTTCCTGAACACATTAACACTGCAGAACCCTGAACCTCAGATCATAATGATTCATTTGCAGTGTTAAACCTTTTGCACAATTTAGTTTTTCTCTTGGAGAAAAATGTATCCATCATCTGGTTTAAATCTGCCTGAAATGCATCTCTGTCAGCATATATAGACAGAATATGTTTTTAGCACTAGATATAGATTTTCTGGTGGACAAAAAAAAAGAAAATATTTCTCTATGGCTCATTTTTGCCCTTTACACCATTTAAGATTATAAAACCTCTCATATTAATTATTTCAATAATTATTATCTTGTGTTTTACAGATAATTCTTATAAGTTGTATGGCCAAGATTCTCTGAAATAGGAACACTGCCTATTTCTGTCTGACACACAAACCCTAAACCCTTAGAACAAACAGTTTTTTGATCTGGGAAATCACAGTCCAAAGATTGTGTGAACTCACTCACATTTCATTTAATATGATCTTATGAGAATGAACTTTGAACCTGGAAAACTCAGCTGCAGGTTGATGCCTGGGAAAATCATAGGCTGATGCAAGAAACATAATACTGTTCTTACCGATGCAAAAGAAACAAAGATCGTTTTGTGAGCCGATGTGACCCTCACGCAAAAATGAATGATTTTGTGATTTCAGCTAAAACCGGTTTGGATGTAAAACACGTTCACAGTAAATGTGTGAGTTCACTTAAAGCGTAACGTCTGTTGTTGAAGATGACAGAAGAAAGAAGAGTCTATCAGAACTTCAGTGCAGGAAAATACAGCTTGTATTCATTAGTATGTCCTCTGAACTATAAGTGTATACACAGGGCTTATTCCACTCCATACTTAAGATACAACATGGGCAAGATTCCCACGCCTTACCGTACTGTCTGTAACACTGATTCTGTTGCTACATTTTTAAATATATTTTGGGGATTGTTGTAGAAATGAAAATGAAAGGTGGGTCCACACCCACCTCTCGCCTGGGGTACAACTCCCCTACGTGTTCGTTGAATAGAGAGTCAAGACAGATGGAGTGAAGTTGAAAGCAAGCACAGCATTTATTACAAAGTACTGGATCCAGGAGAACATACAAGTACGGTTCTTCACCGTCCACCATACGCTCTGACCCCCCTAACGATCTGACTCCATGTTTATACCAAAAATGACGTGATATCTGCCGATGAGGCGTTGTTAAAATCATCCTATGTCAGCATGCATGGTGTTACGTGTTAGTGCTCAAGATCCGCTAGTCTTGGCCTTGAGTGTGTGCAGCCAGATAGTACGGCATTGTTCAGTAATTAGACAGTGTTGCACTCCCTGTGCGCATGTCCTCCTTAATTTGACAGGTGAAGGACTTTACGCGCACAGAGAGAGAAAGACTGCACTGTTTGCCCAAAAGCCTCCTTTGTATTAAGTCAGGTCATGCAGAATGCACTATCTGATGATTTGTAGCTGTTAGTGAGAAGAACATGCAATCACACAATGGGTTTCAGTGAGGTGTCAGTGGCGCGTGATTCGTCCGCCATACAATAGGTCTATACGTTAGTAAACCCCCTTATGTATCATGTGGGTTAGTTTGTCAGACTAAGGCCTGTGTTAGTCACATGCTCGTACAAAACAATGTTTCACTATGTACGTGAGGAATATATGGTGGTTAATGGTTAGTCTTCTAAATAAATGTGTGTAAGATATACTGTGAGTAATAAAATGATCAAATATGGTGTTAATATAAATGTGTGAAAAATATACTGTGAATAATAAAATGGTCAAGTGTGGTGTAAGTATTGGTTAATGCATATAAAATACAAGGTTTCACAGATGATTATGTAATTTTAGATACCAAGATAAGTAATCATGATTGTGAGATACTTGTCAATATATTCAAGGTAAAACAAGGTTTCTTCGTAAGATTTTCCACAGAGTGCAGTGTGATTTCTAAATTCTGAGCGTACGTTTTAATTTCCAATATGCTTGAAATTCATATTGACAAAAATCCATGTGAGGACAGTTGTTTTACCTTTACACTAGTTCAATAGAGACTAATCTAACATTGTATTTTCTTAACCTGTAAATTCTGTACTTTTGTATTGTTTTCATCTTCTTCTTTGGGAAATGGTGCTATTGCCAGAACAAATAATAGCATTGTTCTGTATCAAGGTTAATAAATCTTCTTTTCTGCCACGTTATAAGATTAATGGTCACCTCAACTTGGGATCTTAGGAAAACTATTTTACGCCCGAGTTTCCCCACCAGTAGTTACTAATCGAAAGGGTGTTCATGTTCCACTTCCCAATCAGAAACTCGTATTTACCATCATTCCAAAATCACATGAATGTAGAATCACACCAACATGCTGGAAAGGTTGTAGATGGTGTCTGATTCTGGTTGTGTTTTAGACTGGATCAGGATAAGAGATCAGACTCACCTGAACCCAGCTGTGTCTCCATGAAGAGTGACCAGTCAATGGATAAACCTATTTACTTCAGAGAGGACAACAGTTCTGCTGATCTCAGGTAAGGATGACGTGACTTCTTTGTGTTCTCTGAATTCTACAACTATAACTTCTATACTAAAACACACTTTAGAGAAAACAATTCTACTAATCTCAGGTAACAGTGATGAGAAGCTTTTAAATTGTTTAGATATTTAATGTTCAGATGGATAAACTTTATTCGTTTTTGCAAATATTCACTTATTTTGAATTTGATGCTGCAACACGTACAAAGTAAGTTGGGACAGGGGCAACAAAAGACTGGGAGAGGTGAGGAATGCTGGAAAAACACCTGTTCAGAACATTCCACAGGTGATCAGGTTAATAGGAAACAGGTGAGGGTCATGATTGGGTATGAAGGGAGCATTCCTGAAAAGTTCAGTCGTTCATAATCAAGGATGGAGAGAGGATCATCACTTTGTGAAGAACTGCGTGAGCAAATAGTCCAACAGTTTAAGAACAGCGTTTAGGAATTTAGGGGTTTCATCATCTACAGCCAAGGGCGTAGGAGCGGGCTTGATATTGGGGGGACACATTTGCCAATATAAACCCAAGCCCACCCTATAGTTTCGTAGAACAACATTTGTGGAAATTACTTTTAATTAAAAGTAAATTATTATTATAAGGTGATTTTACAACCTAAACATGTTACTCCACGTTACAGTTACTGTTGTTAGAAAAAAAAATATGCATGCAATGCCTGAATTATATACATACGACCAAAATGATCAGTTATCACCTAATATTTATAATAATATAACAGATTTGGCTATTATTATTATTATTATTATTATGTATTGGCATGTCAATTCTGTCGTATATATTTACATTTTCTCCTGCGCTTTTTTTTTTTTTTTCTACTGTCCTTTTATGGTAAAGAATGTAACTTTACGTTTCATAGAGATTTTTATAAACGTCAGGACATGTGGTATTACTGTAAACTACAAATGAACAGAAGTCAGGTTACATCAGTGTTTCTCAACCCAGTTCTTACATATTCTACTGCATATTAACACTGTTCTCCATATACTACAGCTTCCTCTGCTTTATAGACACTTAATAAAGTAAGTGGTGGTATGATGTGTCTAATAAACTGCTGGATATACATGATTAATTTAGGCTCCATATAGGGGCTAAATGATTTAAACAGGTAAACTCAGTAAATGACTGTTTATTAGCTGATCAGCTGGAAAACACTATTTTAGGGCAGAGATCAGGGTTAAGAATCTGCTTTAAACTACCAACATAAAGTACTGTACTAAATTCTGGCTATCCACTACATCCATCTTCTAGCCAACTAGTTAGCTAAATAGATTTCCGTTCATTATAGCTTACTGTAAAGTTTAGTTGGATTGCATTTGGTGGAAGGGTGGCTGTCGTGATGGTGTGTCCATTAAAACACAGGAGGATGAACAGACTTCAACTGATGCAGTTTATTCTCAGAGTCACAGCATATTTCACAATGAGGCAGAGCAGGTGCATGAATGGACCGTTAATGCATGGCTGAGGAAAGGATGGATGGAGGAAGGAAGGTGATGTAGGAAGATATAGGGTGAATGGAGAGATTATACAGGATGGTTGTATCTACAGGATGGATACACAGGATGGATGGTTTTATCTACAAATAAACAAAATACAAGGATCAGTAAAACAATACAAATAGTGCAACAAAAGGAACAAACCAAGTGAGCAAACAATAAACCCAATCACAATCAAATTGGACAAGTTAACATAAATGAATTAAGTAATAAATCAGAAAAATTACACAAACACACATCCATTGGAAGCTCAGTCCACAATCCAAAAGAGGTTCAAATCCTCAGACCATGCCAAACAAAGAAATAAAAAAATGGCCGACAGTGCCATTTTAACCTCTAAGCCCCGCCTTATCCTGCTGCAAAGAATTATGGTCTATGTAGTTTACCTGCTCCCAGGGAATTTCCAACACTTACAGTAAGTCCTGTAATACTACATTAATAAACACAGTTTGAAAATGTAATAGTGATTAGCTGATCAGGTACATCAGGGCAAGTTGAACATTACATACATAGTTTATTTTCTTTAAACTTGACTCCCAATCTAGCTCATTCCTAAGATAAGCTAACTCACTAACACAGCTGCAGTTTATTAATCACAGTGGGTTTAAACTGTGTGCTGATTCAGAGACGTGTATTTTTAACCAGCTATCAGAAACATATCATCACAGTTGAAGTGGTTAGCCTATCGTTACCTTTCTTTTAGAAAAATCTCCGTATATCCATCTCTGTTTTAAAATCAGCTGAAGCGGCTGCATCCCGATCCCGCTGCTAAATCTCACAGCGAGGGGGAGGGGCTTCCCCCACCAGCAAACTACCTATCCTCCGTGCGCCGCAAAACCAGCAAGCTGATTGGCTGTTTCTACTGAGCGGCGACTTAATACCTGAACCGGCTCCGTTATTGGTGCAGTCTTTCTCCTCATTAATAGCACAGCTGATCTGAGCGAAACTATATCATTTTTGGGGGGGACAAATTCACCTGTTTCTAATCCCCCCCCCCCCCCCCCCCCGGTTCCTACACCAATGTCTACAGCCCATAATATCATCAAAAACTTATTGGAGCAGCATAGGTACAACATGCATAAAACATGGAGTGTACTAAATACCATCATCAGGAAGGACCTGCAAGAGTAGACACTCCAGAATATCTTATAAAAGAAGACGATACAATTATAACTAAAGAAATGATTCATGAGTTTAATGATTACTATGTACAAATTAGATACAACTTAGTAAAAGAGATTGTGAAACCAACAAATAAGAATGATGTAGACAAAGATACTGTTGATATAAACCCTTTCTCTATGTTTAACAGGAGAACTGATAAAAAAAATGAAAATACTGTACATTGTAAAAAAAAAAAAAAAAAAAAAAAATTATAAAATAAAACATCCACAGACTGGAATGGAATAGAAATGACTACAGTTAAGTCTATAATAGAATATATAGTGAAACCTTTTACATATATCTGCAATCAGTCTCTTAAAACAGGCTCATTTCCTAATGAAATGAAAATAGCTAAAATTATTCCAATTTCTAAAAGTGGAGACTTTCACCAGCTCTCAAATTACAGATCAATCTCTCTGCTCTCCCAGTTCTCAAACAAATTAGAAAAAATATTTGTAGACAGGATAAATAATTTCAAAGACAAACACAATTTACTGAATGACCAACAGTTTGGTTTTAGAGTAAATAGGTCCACCTCAATGGCGGTGATGCATCTTGTAGAAGATATATCAGCTGCAGTGGATCACGAGGAATATGCTGTTGGGGTTTTTATAGATAAAAAAAAAAAACATTTGACACTATAGATCATGAATTATTAATGACCAATTTAGAACGATATGGCTTTAGAGGAGCAGCATACTCATGACTTGAGAGTTACCTTGATAACAGGTATCAATATGTACAAGTAAATCATTTTAAATCTAAATTACTGAAGGTCACTTGTGGAGTTCCACAAGGTTCAGTATTAGGACCGATATTGTTCACACTGTATATAAATGATATCTGTAAAGTGTCAAAATTGCTAACATTTGCATTATTTCCTGATGATACTAATCTATACTGCTTTGAGAAATGTTTGGAACAGCTACTGAATACGATGGAAAGGGAACTGACAGTCTTAAAGAAATGGTTTGATATAAACAAGCTATCCCTGAATTTAAGTAAAACAAAATTCATAATATTTGGTAAGAGACAAATTAAAAATACAGTTAAAATTAAGATTGATGATGTTAATCATAAATGTTAATCATAAATGATGCTGGCAACAATTCAACTTTTTGCAATACTATATAAAACTAAAGATATATTGAATCTAAATTAACTTTATATACTGTATTGTTCCTTCATTGTTCCATACATGAGCTATTGTGTGGAGCAGTGGGGAAACACATATAAAACCAACACTAAACCTTTAAATCTTCATATTATAAAAGAAAGCTATAAGAATTATAAGTCAAAAAACATACTATGAACCAACCAACAAATTATTTACTAATCTACATATTTTAAAATTCAGTGATATAGTCAACCTTTAAACTGCACTGTTAATGTACAAAGCACAAAACCATTTACTTCCTATCTGCATCCAGAAGCTGGATGTGAAGAACACTTTAAAATAATGTTTAAAGGTAAGAGGATAAGCACTAATAAATATGAGGAATTAACTACTATTAATGATGGGAGGCTCTGATATGTTGATTAACATTAACATACTCCTGTATTATTTATGTGTATGATTTGACTATATAAGATGACAAAAAGATTTAAAAAGGGCAGTAAAAATAAGCATTAGCTTCAGACTACACCTTTTCAGTCATTATCAGGTTTGAAACTGAGAATTTTTTATTACTATTCTCATTATTATTATTACTATTATTTAGGGGTGTGACGAGACACTAATATCACGAGACAATTAAAATTTTAAAGAAAACGTCAAAAATGAAAAATGGCTTGAAAACTAAACAAAATCATATAACACAATCTTAACAGACTGGTTTCTCTCACACATTGATTTTATAAGGAATAGAAATAAGAATAAGAATAAAAAAATAAATAAAACTTTTCTAGGTCTTATATAGTGCAAACAATAAGTGCAAACCACAACCAGTCATATTAAGACTATGGTTTGTGTTTTTTTCTCCTAAATCTCTTGTAATTTAACTATGTATAACCATAACCAGTCATATTAAGACTATGCTTGAAGTGAAACAGAGACAGAACATGTTTTTAAATACAGTACAGAGCTAAGGGATTAGTACAGCTGTCTATGAAACAGTCACGTGTAGGATTTACTTACAGTATTTATATATGGTTTGTGTCTTGTTGGTCACTCTGTTACCGTTTATTGTTTCCACTGGAGCCAAAATGCAGCCAGATATACAAATTAAAAAGGGGGTATGCAGCCTATGCGACGCATAGGGGCGCTGCACTAAAGGGGGCGCCACATGAAAGCCAATCAGCTTGCTGGTTTTGCGGAGCGCGGTGGGCCAGTAATGACAGAACGTTTGCATACACCACAAACAATAAGTAGTGGCACTCCTGCTGTGTTGCCAGATCCCGCTTAAAAAGTCCACACTAAACTATTTTTTTTCCCGCGAGACAGGTTAAAGCTTGACGAGAAATATAGTCGCGTTTAATCTCGCACTTAATATTTTTAATCACTGTTACTATTGTCACTTTGTACAAAAAGAGTGTAATTTTGATGAACCAAAATAAACTAAACTAAACTAAAAAAATATTCTGAGAATTTGGAGAAATCTCTGCAAGTAAGCTGCAGAAAACCGACATTAAACACCCGTGACCTTCGACCCCTCAGGCCGCACTGCATTAAAAACTGACATCATTCTGGAAGCGATATTAATCACCACACGGGATCAGGAACACTTCAGAAAACCATTAGTTGAACTTCCTGAACTAAAACTTCCACACATAGGGTCCTCAGTTCCCGAGCGCTTATTGAGTTTTTAAAGGGAAGGTGATTTAACACAGTGGTAAAAACCATCCCAACTTCTTTAGAATGTGTTGTAGACGATCAGATTCAAAATGAGTGAATATCTGCAAAAAACAGTAAAGTTTATTTTGTTTGAACATTAAATATTTTGTCTTTGTAATGAATTCAATTAAATATAAATTGAAAAGTATTTGCAAATCACCATATTCTTTTTTAATTAATATTTTAAACAACGTCTCAACTTCGTTTTTGTAAATCGTCTCTGAGATGTTCCTGAAAGTCTCTCAGAATGTGAGAAACATGATTTAGAAATTAAAGCTTGAGAGATTGTTCAAGTTCAACTTCTCAATTATAAACTAATTTACCATCAAAATCACATGAATGTAGAATCACACCAACATGCTGGAAAGGTTGTAGATGGTGTCTGATACTGGTTGTGTTTTAGACTGGATCAGGATAAGAGATCAGACTCACCTGAACCCAGCTGTGTCTCCATGAAGAGTGACCGGTCAATGGGTCGACCTATAACCTTCAGAGAGGACAACAGTTCTGCTGATCTCAGGTAAGGGTGACGTTACTCTGGAGAATAGGATAAAAAGACACTTCTATGTTTTCTCTGAATTCTACAACTATAACTTCTATACTAAAACACACTTTAGAGAAAACAATTCTACTAATACAAATTCTAACAAGAGAATCAGTCTGTGTGTGGAGGTGTTTGGTTTTGTACACCTGTGGTAATGGAAGTGATTGGAACCTGAGTTTAATGATTTGATTGGGTGAATGAATACTTTGGGCAGTGTAGTGTATAATCATCACTCTGACTGAGCTCTAGAGATCCTGTGTGCAGATGGGAGAAACTTTCAGCAGATAAACCATCACTGCAGCTCTCCAGCTATCTGATCTTTATGGAGGAAACAAAAACCTCACCTCTGTAAAAAACACATCTGGATTTTACAAAAAAAACACCAGACTGTGAGAAACATGATTCTCTGATCTGATAAAATCTAGAATTAACTTTTTGGTGAGCGTGAAGGTTGGTGGAGTGTTGCAGTGGTGGTTGACCTTCTGGAACTTTCTTTTTGTAGATATATTCACAATCACCATTTAGTAACATATGTTAATGTTATGTTTTCTGACAGAGTCCAGAAGGAGACTCCAGAAATCAGCAGGAGAAATATGGACTCCATATTAAAGGTGTGTAGGTGTGACTAATGCCAGAGCACATGTGAACACTGTAATATGTGATGTGGTGTTTTAAACTTTAAATATGAAGTGATATGCTATTAAATATATTTGTTTATTTAATAAATATAATTTCAAAATAGATCCAAACTATTACTTTTCAGTTATTTAATTGTTTATTAACCTATCAATTAATCTAACATTTTTTTTTTTTTTGCTGTTTTTTATTATTGTAGCATAATAAAAATAATATAATATTTATATTTAGCAGTAGTTTTAGTTTGGCCAATTAGATCTTTAATAGTCATTAACAAAGAGGTTTATTTAGTTTTTCTAAGCTAAATTGCAGATGTTTACTCAACATACTCAATAAAATACAGAAAGAGTACAACAGTAAATGTTTTATAGATTTAGTGAGACTGTGTTTCTCTATAATTGTGATTTAGATTATGATTAAGTCACACATTAGTAATGTCACACATTCATTTATGATGAAGACCATTTATTAGCAGGGTTCATACGGACTGGAAAAGTCATGGAATTTGAAAATAGCAATTTCCAGGCCTGGATAAGTTTTGGAAAAGTCATGGAAATTTAGTCTAAAAATCTTTGTGTTTCAGTTTATCGATGGAGAAAGTCTATTTTGAGGTAACAAATACATCAGCTCAGAGTTACTTCAGTAATTCAGCTCTACACAATAGAGCTCTCAGAATCTGACACACATTTTATTATTAAAGATTGTGTGTCAACATTTTATCTGATTCATTTTAGACCTATGAACAATTTTAATTATAGTTTCAGTTGATTTTTGGTTTTATTGTACATGTCTGCACTGATGTTTTAAAAATCATATGATCATGAAAACACAACACAACACAACACATCCCATATCCAAAACATTATACTGACATAAACCATTATCAGTTCTTTTCTTACTACCATTTCTTACCATGTGTTTAAACAGGAACTGGAGCACAAAGTCATCTCTCTGGTAAAGAATCAGCTGAAGAGGTTTGTGAAGGTCCTGAAGAATCTGGATTACCCAGCATGCTCTGGGAGAGAGGAGGAGGATGAGGAGGATCAGAGTGGTGTCAGAGAGGGAGCGCTGAAGATCACACTGCACGTCCTGAGAAACATGAACCAGACAGACCTCGCTAACAAACTGCAGACCAGTGAGAGTCATGTGATTTCTCATTATGTAAATTAATTTAGAATTTAAAGAGAAGAGAATTTAAGAGATAATGTAGAAACAGGTTCTGAGTTATGAGTGTGAGTAGGTGATGGTAAATGTTCAGTGTTAATGTTAAAGAGATAATGTAGAGCTATAGATTATGTAGAAACAGGTTCTGAGTTATGAGTGTGAGTAGGTGATGGTATATGTTCAGTGTTAATGTTAAAGAGATAATGTAGAGCTATAGATTATGTAGAAACAGGTTCTGAGTTATGAGTGTGAGTAGGTGATGGTATATGTTCAGTGTTAATGTTAAAGAGATAATGTAGAGCTATAGATTATGTAGAAACAGGTTCTGAGTTATGAGTGTGAGTAGGTGAGGGTATATGTTCAGTGTTAATGTTAAAGAGATAATGGAGAGCTATAGTTAATCTAGAAACAGGGAAGGGTAGGCATTAAATAAATGGACTATTGGCAACACATTTTCTAGACTTAGTGAAAAGGACCTCAGTTTTATCAGAATTAAGAGAAAACTGTGTGTCATCCAACCTCCGTTATGTTGTTGAGACAGAGGTCATTCTGGGGTTTAACTTGGGGTGTTTAGCAGATGTCTAAACTTGAGTATCATCTGCATAACAGTGAAAGTTAATACCATGCTTACAGATTACTAACAGGCCAGTATTTACCCTTGTGGGACACCATATTTTACGTTATTCAGTGTGATAAGATAATTCATTATTAAAATGAACACACTGGTAGTGATCACTGAAAAATGATCTGAACCAGGTGAGGACAGGTCCTTAATTCCTATGAGATTTTCTAATCTATCGAACAGAATAGTGTAATCTGTGCTGTTGAAGGCAGCATTAGATCTAACAGTAGAAGTATAGCAGTGTTGCCCCTATCAAGTGAAAAAGTAGATCATTATTTATTTTAGTTAGGTATTTTCAGTGCTATGGTTTTGTCTAAATCCAGACTGAAAACCTCATGAATGCTATTGTTGTGTAGATAGGAGCAGAGCTGCTTAGACACTACTGTTTCTAGAATTTTTGGGGCCGATTTCCATCGCCGATTGCCAATTCTTGGGCGGGGCCAAATGCCCCATTAATGCCACACAGGTGCCAGGCAAACCTGGTACATATTCCCCTAATTACATCCACACCTAAGCAAACACTGGTAATTTATGCTGATAGCAAATAAACGCTTTTCAGAAGAGATAAAAGTTGTGTAAATAGTTATAAGACACCAACATTTTTATATGTCCACTAAACGGAGTAGTTCTTATTCTTTATTCTTTCACCGCGCGTCCAGTATAAACCAATATGGAGTGGAGGAGCTCGAACGTGCACACACACAACTGCTGTGTGGAGCTCAGGGTGGAAACCAATGAAAACTTTTGCATATCCAGCTCTAAAAACAGTCTAAACTATAGTCCTCTGCTGTTGTTAGCTTGTGAGCTAACTAACTCCGTGTCTGATGCTAATGTTAGCTGCTGCTGTTAGCTTGTGAGCTAACTAGCTCCGTGACTCACTGGGCTGAAACATGAACTCAAGAGAGCGGTATTATCCAGTTAGTGGGGTTAAAACCTTTATTTTTTATTCACTACGTGGTGAATTGGTCCTACACAGATGAAAACTGTCTGTAGCTTGTGGCTGGGCTGTAGCTCTGTGACTAGAATGAAGAAGGCAGCGGGGTTCTTGCTGCTGCTGCTGCAGCTCTGGCTAGTGGTTGGATGAGGAACTGCAGCTTCCTGTAATTGAGCATTTTCACCGGCCATCCACACACAGCACTGCCTAAATGCTTAACCCTAAACTCCTGAATCAAATCGGCTAAATCAGTGGAATATTGATCGCTGATACCGTATTTTGGCTGAAAATCGACCAATACTAATACATTGCAACCAATCGTCTTATCTCTAGTAATGTGAAATGTTAATATGTGCTGTATTTTTGTCTTTTTTGTCTCTGTTTATTAGAACTGGCTCCATCCTGCCACCGAAAGCTCAAATCAACACTGAAGGGAAAATTTCAGAAAATTAATGAAGGAATCTCAGATCTTGGAACCTCAGTCCTTCTGAATGAGATCTACACAGAGCTGTACATCACAGAGGGAGGGAGTGGAGAGGTCAATAATGAACATGAGGTCAGACAGATTGAAGCAGCATCCAGGAGACCAGCAACACAGGAGACACCCATCAAATGTAACGACCTCTTTAAAGACCAGTCCATCAGAACTGTGCTGACTAAAGGAGTTGCTGGAATTGGAAAAACAGTCTCTGTGCAGAAGTTCATTCTGGACTGGGCTGAAGGAAAAGCCAATCAGGATGTTCTCTTCATATTTCCACTTCCTTTTAGAGAGCTGAATCTGATGAGAACTGAAAAAATCTGTCTGGAGGATCTTCTTTATCAGTTTTTTAGGGACACAAAATACTTAAAACCAGTAGAATATCATCATTACAAAGTCATGTTCATCTTTGATGGTCTGGATGAATGTCGACTTCCTCTAGATTTCCAGAACAATGAGAGTATCTGATGTAACACAGTCAGCCTCAGTGGATGTGCTGCTAACAAACCTCATCCAGGGGAACCTGCTTCCCTCTGCTCTTCTATGGATAACTACTCGACCAGCAGCAGCCAATCAGATCCCTCCTGACTGTATTGATCAGGTAACAGAGGTACGAGGGTTCAGTGACCCTCAGAAAGAGGAATACTTCAGGAAAAGGATCAGAGATCAGAGCCTTGCTGAAAGAATCATTACACACATGAAGTCCTCCAGAAGCCTCTACATCATGTGCCACATCCCAGTCTTCTGCTGGATCTCAGCCACTGTTCTAGAGAGGATGTTGGGTGAAGCAGAGGGAGGAGAGATCCCCAAGACTCTGACTCAAATGTTCACACACTTCCTTATCTTTCAGATCAAACACCGCAGCCAGAAGTACCAAAGAAAAAGTGATGTTGATCTTGACCAGACTAGAGAGATTATTCTGGCTCTGGGAAAACTGGCTTTCCAACAGCTGGAGAAAGGAAACCTGATCTTCTATGAGGAAGATCTGAGAAAGTGCAGCATTGATGTCAGAGAAGTGTCCGTGTACTCAGGAGTGTGCACCCAGATCTTCAGACAGGAGTTTGAACTTCACCTGGGGAAGGTTTTCAGCTTTGTGCATCTGAGTGTTCAGGAGTTTCTGGCTGCTTTATATGCGTTTCTGTCCTTCATCTCCAACAACACAAATGTGCTGCAACAAAAACACAGTGGATTTGGTTTAGAGAAAAAGGGAACAATGTCTGACTTCCTGAAGAGAGCCGTGGACAAGGCCTTACAGAGTGAGACCGGACACCTGGACCTTTTCCTCCGATTGCTTCTGGGTCTCTCACTGGAGTCCAATCAGACTCTCTTACGAGGTCTTCTGATACAGACAGAGAACATCTCTCACAGTAAAGAGGAAGTAGTGGAGTACATCAAGCAGAAGATCAGGGAGAATCCCTCTCCAGAGAAAACTATCAGTCTGTTCCACTGTCTGAATGAACTGAATGATCATTCTCTAGTGCAGGAAGTCCAGAAATACCTGAACAGAGGAGGTTCCAGTGATCTCAGTGGAGTTACTCTCTCTCCTGATCAGTGGTCAGCTGTGGCATTTGTGATGCTGAATTCAGAAGAGGAGCTGGATGAGTTTGACCTGAGTACATTTCAGAGATCAGAGGAATGTCTTCTGAGGCTGCTGCCAGTGGTGAAAGTATCCAGGAAGGTTGTGTGAGTATTTTCATTATTCAGTGTTTAATCTGTGCTGTTTTATATTTTGTAGTATAGATTAGTCTGTCCTTTTATTGATGATTTGTTGAAAAACTAAACATATCAATCAGGGGTGCTTTTTAAAAATATTAAAACAACAACCTATTATAAAAAGTAACTGATAAAACGTGTACACACAAAACATAATTTGGTCCATCAACCAATCACTTACTCAATCACTCCAACCTCCAGCTTATACACACATAGTTTCACATCCTTGTCAACACTGGAAGTAAAAGATACCAAAACATTGCTTAAGTTTAAATTAACAAACAGGTTGGAAAAACAAAGAAGTGTTTCTTCTCCAAAGCCAGAGGGATATTATATAATATAAAATAAGCACTTAAATATCATTTTATATAGAATGTTATAAAATTAACCAAAGAAATACAAAATAATAATAGAACTGGGAAATGCTTCTTTTTTCCTCAGAACTTGCAGCCTCTGGTGTTTTTTTCATGTAGTGCTTTAGTTACATAAGTGTTTATGAAACATTCTTTAATTAACCATAAATCTTAAGTATGAATTTAAAAGTTCACACAGAGAAGGAAAGGTTTAGTGACCTGGACCTGCCAGCAGACATGCCGCTGCCACTGAACAGATGAGATTTCAAGTAGGGCTGCACGATATTGTTTAAGCATTGACATTGCTATCGCACATCTCGGACCCTGTGATGTCACGTAAGGCAATAAAAACTATTTTTTGATTCTTGAAACAAGAAGTAGATACACAGCGTTCTGAGTGAGCAGCGCCGTCTCTGGCTGCTGCTGAAAAAGGCGGGGGGAAGCGGAGTGCGGGCGTGAGGGGGAGGCAGGGTTAATATTTTATTTTTTGAGCCAATAGTAAAGGCAAAAAAAATAATAATAATGAGCTGGTTGCTTCTAATATTGATTATTGTACTGTATACAGTTCTCCTGCTGTTGTCCGACAGGTTAACTGTGTGACTTGAATCTCTTTCAAGTTACTAATTTGTGTTTTTATATGAGTCTTAAGGCATTTTTAGGCTGTATTGGCCATCTCTTTCTCTCTTTCTTTGGGAAGCAGGTTTAAAAAATCCCAGCCAACAGCCAGATTATTAAAAATGTATTCAGAGTTTCAAAATAGTCTATATAATGTTATTTGATGAATATGTGAATACCCAATCATGAGTAAATCAGATATTACTAATTTAAAAACTGCTTAGCATTTAAAGATTTTGGGAAATGCACCCCTGCACAGTAGGATGTCTACTGTTTGTAAGAAGGTCTATGTAATAAAATATGTTTTATGCAGATTATTCAGTGTAAATTTATATTCCTTAATGTATTTATTATTCATAAACTTGCAGTAATTACAGTATTCTTAACAGTATGCTCAAGTTATTGGGTATAGCTTCTTCTACCTTCGGATGTCTTCTGTCGATTCAGAAGTGATCTACCATCTAAATGTTCTGTTTGAAATGCAATAACAAGATCACAATGTTCAATTAATGCAATGAAACTTTTTGTGTGCACTTTAAATATAATTAATACAAAAAGAGTTGTTCAAATTTAGAGTTAGTGATTATTAATGTTGTCACAACATTGCAGAATAAATACTAGCATAGTTTACTATTTCACAAGAATAAGCTCTTCACTTTTCCAATAAATAAACAATCACTGAGACTGTATGTGAAAGAATGTGAAATTCAGCACTTACATTTTTACATCATTTTTTTAATGCAGATTTTGACAGTGGTATCAAAACATGAACAGAGTAAATACATCAAAACATGTCCACAGTAAATAATTGAATTAAAGAAAAAATAAAGGGTGTACTGATAGGATTTTTTGTAGTATGTAAATTAAATTTGGACTAAATATATTTGAAGATGAAAATATGATAGTACAATGTTTAATCTCTTACTGCAGAAGCCGGCGGGCCCGTTCTGACTATGTACAGTAGAATGCTTAAAAGCGTCAAAACTTATAAACACACTGACCAACTAACCGACTCATTCTTTAGTACTACTTTAACTACCTGCATGCATATTTTCAGCCATCTACATGAAACCAGTCGCCAGAAATCTCCAACTGAAAACAGCCTGTTTTTTTCACATTGTTTACATGGGGAACACGCCTCCCCAACAAAATAGCCTTATAAAATATTATTATTATGTAAAATAACATCAGATTATATTATTAAAAAATTCACTTACTATCACAGCATCCACAATACAGCTCTGAACCGCAGATAAAATATCCATAAAGTCCTTTATTCGCCTGCTCACTTCTCTTCACAAACATGCGTTTATTTTCAGTGCAACCGCAAAGTAATATTCTCTACCTCCTAGCGACCACACAATGTAATGTTTTCACGTAAAGTTGTACGGGAATACAAAGCTAAGGATGTCCTCTTCTAGATTATGTGGTTTTTATTGGTCCACAAACACCTATTTTTCTTGAGTGATCGTCTATTGAGCCAATGGCATAAGCTCTGAATCACGTTGGTGTTCAGGGGTGTCCAATCAAATCAGGTCATAGCCTTTCTCCAGCGTCACAAAAGTGATTGACACCTATTTCAACCAATAGTCCACCCTCAGATGAAAACATTGACACGTAATTTGCCCTGCTTGGTCTCCTAATGGCTGGGGGAGGGGCATGCCAAACCATCACCACGTGGTGCACTGTCACCAAGAAAAAACAACAGTGCTGAACTGCATGGAGCACACAACGCGCACACGTGTGACTTTTTATCATTTTATCCAAAAAATATTAATCTTACTCTGAAATGGACTTACATTAATTTGTTTTATCACAAACAAACAAAAAATATTATAATATATATACTTGTTGTAAAGTGACAGTTTCTTCCTTGTATTTAGAAAGTTTGGGGCACTCTGGAGAGATTTTGAACCCTTAGAAGACGCCTGGTGGACACCTAATATAATGCTGTGTAGTTTTTTTTTCTTGCTTGTGTATTTTTCAAATTTTGTAATTTGTTTGTCAAGACCCTAATAAACCAGGAAATGTAGAGAATGATTGCCTATTCATTATCAACATCCACACACACATTATAAACTCCAAATATAACAGGCGCTATTTTTTTTTACATTTTCCTCTGCATTTAATGTTCTCAAATAGAACCTAAATAATGAAAATTCTAAGATCCTAAGATATCCAGTGTGATAGCATAGTAGTGCAAATCGCATGAAAATGAGCAAAAAAATAGATCTGCAGTAAAGGGTTAAAGAAGTTCTGTGTGTGATGTTTGAATTCTGTTCTCTGAGAATGTTTCTCTTTCTTTCTGCAGGGTGTATGACTGCAGTATTACAGAGAAAGGCTGTTCTGCTCTCTTTTCAGCTCTGAAATTAAACCCCTCTCACCTGAGAGAACTGAATCTGACCTACAGTAAACCAGGAGATTCAGGAGTGAAGCTGCTCTCTGAAATACTGATGGATCCACTTTGTAAACTGGAGAAACTACAGTGAGTGTTGTTACTTTTGATTTTCTTAATTATTTGAATTTCACAGTAGTTTGTGTTGAGGTATAATATGAGTTTTCTTCTCTCTGCAGGCTGGAATTCTGCAATATTACAGAGAAACACTGTGCTGATCTGGTTTCAGCTCTAAAATCAAGCCAATCAGAGCTACGAGAGCTGAATTTGAGCTACAACAAACCAGGAGTGAAGTTTATCTCTGGTTTACTGGAAGATCCATGCTGTAAACTGGAGAAACTACAGTGAGTGCTACCCTGTAACCTTACATGAATTTATATTCATTAGAATCTCTCATTCCTATAAACATAAATTATACAAGTTTACCAACAACTGAACAGATATTATGGTCACAGTATGGTTACGCATAGGGTCAGTGTATGGTGGAGGGATCAATCACTGGTAAGGCTAAATGTGCTTTGTTTCAGAGGAAGTTGTTTACAGTGAAAACAGTTTTTATGTTTTAATATTTTCATAGGTTGTATGTCAGAATTTGACACATCTACAAATGTCATAACTCTCTTCGTGGTTATAGCACTGTTTTGAAGCCTGAACCAATCTGAGCAGGAATTATCCAGGATTAGATACAGCTACAGTTAAGATGGGGTAATTTTAATAAAGTCTTACAAAAGAGGAAGAGTACAAGGGCAGTCTTTTGACTTGAATGTGTAAAAATCCAAAAATCCAAGCCAAAAGGGGCTAAATTGACTGGGATAAATGGAGGAATTTACAGTTCAATGATTTGTAAGTGTACAAATCTTTGATTTGATTTATTGTAGCTTAATTTCACTTATAATTAAATTCAATAAAGAAAGAACTGTTGAAAATGGATTTTTATGAATTCAATTCAATTTTATTTATATAGCGCTTTGTACAACAAAAGTTGTCACAAAGCAGCTTTACAGAGAAAAACAGGTCCAGCCTCGATGTTATGAATGCATGCAGCAGCTTCTCAGCATCTTCCAGATATTATACTGCGGATTTTAGCTTAATTTCGTGAATGGAAGAATGCAGTTTTAACTGTGCTACATATGTGTGCATCAAACGATAGATGACCCCAAGTTTTACCAGGTATATTTAAGTGACCATCTGTGTCTACAGTATTAACATTTATGTTTTTATCAATATTAGGACATAATAGAAGGACATCAGTCTTATCAGAATTAAGTAAGAGAAAGTTGTGTCATCCAAAACCCTTGTTGGGTTTACCAGATATGTAAAGTTGCGGGTCATCAGTATAGCAGTGAAAGTTAATACCATGCCTACGGATGATACAGATGAAGAGACCACTATTAAAATTTATCCTGTACAGCTATTGGTCCTGGAACAATGGGTGATTCATGCTAACTAAATTTCAAGCAGCTTTTCTTGTAAACTGAATGCACAGTGGGAAGTAGGGTTGCAACGGTATGAGATTTTCACGGTATGATAACCTTCTCAGAAAATAACGCGGTATCACGGTTATCACGGTATCACAGTTTGTTACATATATTATTAAACTGACCCTTAAAGAAATTACAACAAAGGTTTTTTGTTCAATTAGCTATTTTTGTAGAAACCTGGAACAATTATAATTTTAATGTCTCCTTAAAAAAAATAAGCTGTACACCATCAGGTGAAGGAAACCAGGTTTTTCCACTACTCTTAAGGGCGTTAAGAGTGTATATAAAAAAATATTTTATATATATATATATATATATATATATATATATATATATATATATATATATATATATATACTCACACACACACACACATGTTACACTCATTACATGTGCTCTAAGAAGTAAAGATCCTGTATTTAAAATATTCAGTACAATTATTTAAGTTTAAATTATTTAATATCTGATAAACTGAGCCTGGGTCAGTGTCTGATCAACAACTGTTGTAAACGTCCGTTTTACTGCCAAGTTGGTATATAACCAGATACTGCAGAAAGAGGGGATTTATTTCTGACATGATCCTCACAATAGAGATTTCTATTTTAAGGCTTTCACAGAGAGTCTGGTTTTAACATATGAAAAACAGGCACGTCAGAATTTGAAAATGAACGCATGTAAATGATTGGCGTCTTTCACATCCAGTCCGGCCAGGACCGTAACACGGACACGTGAATCCATCGTAGCACACACTTCACGCCTGTACCTGCGTGCCCAAATTTCGGATAACTCAGCGCTTCTGCGGGTGCTTACCGCATGGGTTGTGTACGACTACAAAGAGGTTTTATTTAGGTTCAGATTAAAATTATAAACTAAACACATACTTTGCGCTGCACAGCGGGGTGATGTTCTCGGAGGTGGGAGAACAGGTTTGACGTATGTCCACTTTTAGCTGTGACTTTACGGCCACATTGATCACAAATCGGATAACCATCCTCGGGTGCGTTCGGCGGGTATCTGAAATAGTCCCACACTGCTGATTTTAGTTTAGCCTTTTTTTAGGCGGACGGAGATTTGTTTAGTCTGATGCACTTTCTGCTGTTCTCACCGCTGTGTGCTGAGCAGCTGAAGCGGAGCAGAGTTGCGCATGCGCGGGTGAGTTTCTCCGCTGGCTTGTGTTTTACCGGTAATAAGCAAACACACACGGTATGATAACCGTGCATTTTAATACCATGGTATACCGTGAAACCGTTTACGGCTGCAACCCTAGTGGGAAGGGGACAAAATATTGTAATAAATGGCATCAAATGTGCTTTTCAGACTATCCCTGAGTGCTCACATTGGTCTGAACGTTTTTTCTAGCTATGACAGGTGACCATGGAGATATCAGAACAGCAAACTCAGTGACACATTGATGAACCAAAGAAACACAGAATTACAACTGAAGATCCAGTTGACCAATTTACCAAAAGAGCCCAACAGAGTCCTCACTAAATTTCCTTGCTTAATTATTGATTTCCTTTGGATAAGTATTTAATTTTTTGTTGTGTGTAATTACACATTCTGACCAGAGAGGTCTCTGAACCCCCACATTGTACACTTTGAGTATTCTGTTGGAAAGATATGACATGAATAAGCAATGTCTTTTATACCAGTAGAGGAAATACAGAAATGTTTTGTGATGAACAGAATGAAAATCTGCACTTAATTCAATAAGAAGGCTGTTTAGGTGTAAAGTATTAGCAGAATGCAGAAACTTATCGACGACTCTCAAAAGAGCAATCTCAGCTCTGAAATAGGTATTAAATCCTATTACATATTGCTAGGTGTGCTAATCCTACTGCCTAACAATAAAACTAAAAGCACCAAAAACATATTTATCACATGAGAGTGAAACAAAACTTTTATACTGCCACAATTTTAAATACAATTCAATACGTTCAATTATCTGGCTAAACTTAATATCTAATCACACACTGTTATACACAGTATAAAGCAAATATGTGTTTAAACTGCTAGTGAGATTGGTCCTTCTCTCTACAGGCTGGAATTCTGCAGTATTACAGGAGAAGACTGTGCTGCTCTGGTTTCAGCTCTGAAATCAAACCCCTCCCACCTGAGAGAGCTGAATCTGAACTACAATAAACCAGGAGAGTCAGGAGTGAAGCTGCTCTCTGATCTACAGAAGGATCCTCACTATAAACTGGAGAAACTACAGTGAGTTACTGATATCCTTTAGCTTTACAGAAACATCGTAAACAATAAAAATAGATTATACCAGTTAAAACTTACTATTTTCTATCCAAAGGATCTGTGACTCTTCAGAATTACATGAACTAAATTTAAACAACAAAAATTTAGGAGATTCAGGAGTGAAGCTGCTCTCTGATCTACTGGAGGATCCTCACTGTAACCTGGAGAAACTACAGTGAGTACTGAACTACACACCTGTGCACACACTCCTACAGTCATTGTGCAATATCAGTGTAATGCACACATTATAATTCCAGTAAACATGTAATTATTTAGAAATCTGAAACACAGAACTTAGTCACAGTAGAGATTGTGTAACTGTATAGTAATATGTTGAATGAATTTCTACAGAGCAATTATGAATTTAACTTTGAGTTCAGTTTTCAAACTTTTGCACACAACACAACATGATTTTTTCAGGGTTTAAGTAAAGTGTGGGGTTTTGTAAGGAAGCACTAAAGACACTGAATACTTTTCACAGTGTCTGAGCACAAGCATTTAATTATTCGCTTCCATCATAATCAGAAACAGAAATACTTTGTTGATCCCAGACGGAAATCTGGTTGTTACAGTTGCAACTGTTCCTGTAAATACTACAACATACCATATTAATCTAACCTACACACAATAAAATAATAAAAAATACAATAAAATAAAATGACTGCGGCTGTAGTAATAAATATAAAAATATGTCCGTATTGGCCTGTAGCTTGAACAGCATCCTCCTCTCTGACACTGCCCTTAGTGTCATGGTGAGCACAGAATGCAGACACGTGCAGATACTGATAAAATTGTGTTTAATATAAAATAAACAGATGTAAGACGTAGTCGATACAGAAAAGTGGGTAATCACCAATAACCAGAGCAATGAAGACAAAACCATACCATAAACGAGAGACAGTCCAGAGTTCATACACGAGAGATCCAATGTCAGAGGTAATCCAAGAGGCAGTAGTGAAAACACAGTCCAGGTAATACACAAACAATCCAATATCAGAGGCAAAGGCAATAATCGGCGTCGAGAAAACAAAGGCAAGGTCATACACAAGATAAACTGAGACAAGAGATATAGAACGCTTTGTAATGAGGAGAACCTACAATACGCGGCGTGGATGTTTGTGTGGAGTGCTCTTTTATAGTGCCAGTAATCAGTATTCGGGACTTCCTGGAGGAAGCAGGTGAGGTGTCACGTGATCAGGTGAGTGCGTGATGTCAGCGGGTGGTGCATTCTGGGTAATGTAGTTGTTGACCTGAGAACCTCCGTTAGAGCTGGGTGTGGAAGGGACAGAGGAGCTAACAGCACCAGACGTGACACTTAGTGAGTCCATCTCCACACACACCACATCTCTGGCTTTGCTGATCAATTTGTTGAGTCTATTGGCATCTCAGCCTGCTGCCCCAGCATACAATGGCTAAAGGATAGCCTAGATCTAGAGCGTAGTCCTGCTAATACTCAGAATATATAGGCAACTTTTGTCTTCCTATAAAGGTGTTTTTTGCCCAGTCCAGTTTATCAGTGTGCACTCCCAGATATATGTTATTCGCCACTGTGTCTACATGGACACAGGGGTCTCCGGTGCCTTATCCCTCATCAGGTTCCCCACCAGTTCCTTAGCCTTCATCACATTGAGCTGCACATGGTTCAGCTCACACCATGTGACAAAGTCATGCACCATCACCCTGTACTCATCCTCCTCACCTCTGCTGATACATCCAACTATTGCAGAGTCATCAGAAAACGTCTGAAGGTGGCAGGTCTCTGTGCAGTAGCTGAAGTCTGGGGTTTAAAGGGTGAAGAAGAAAGGAGAGAGGAATGTTTTTCTGTGGTGCTCCAATGTTGCTTAACCACTCTATCAGATACACGGTGATGCAAGTCTGTGTAGGTGAGCATAAACTCTGATGAGCAGGTAGATGATGGCATCCTCAACTCCCAGGCCGGTTTGATAGGTGAAATGGAGGGGCTCCAGAAGTGGCTGGACCATGGACTGGAGTTGCGTGGGCCATGACGTGGAACATTGGTGCCACTGATCTGTAGTCTGATGTCAGCTTGGTTCACTTAGTCTTCAGAAGAAAAACAATGCACATTGTTTTCCACATCAGAGGGTCCATTTATTAGCCATCTGACGTTACCCACGATAATACATTACATGCTTTTATAAGCTTTTAAATATTTCTACTCCAGGTGTGTGGATCACTAGAGGTCCTGAATAATTCCTCAGTTGATTCCTTTTAGTTCTCAAAAAGGAAGGAAGCATTCCTCAGTGTATTTAGCACACAGTGTAATCTCAACCGGAAACCACGGTCCACATGGAGGACTGCATCGGGCACTACAGCACTTTACCCAGGAGTGCCAATCATATCTGGGCACACAGTCATAGATACATTCACATACACACACACACACAGACTTACACACAAACCAGATCAATTTAGAGTGTCCAATACTTCTGGGTACTTTTAGAATATCCAGTTTACCTGATCTGATCTCCTACCTGATCTTCATGTTTTTGGACTGTGGGACTGGACTGGAGGTAACCGACACAGATACAGGATGAACTTAAGGACTTGAATCCATTAAACAACCATGCCACCCATTAATATTGATATGTATTTATTTGGACCACTTTATCAATGTTTTACTGCTGAATCCTTAAGTTTGTTTTATTGATTAGGTGAATTTTTACACTCCTAGTGTGTGAATTTAACTGTGTAACTCATCTGTTGTACCTTTCTCTCGTTCTCTCTGCAGACTGATGAACTGCAGGATTACAGGAGAAGGCTGTGCTGCTCTGGTTTCAGCTCTGAAATTAAACCCCTCACACCTGAGAGAGCTCAATCTGAACCTCAATAATCCAGGAGATTCAGGAGTGAAGCTGCTCTCTGACCTACAGAAGGATCCTCACTTTAAACTGGAGAAACTACTGTGAGTTTCTGACTTACACACACACACACACACACACACAAACTTACACACACACACGTACCTACAGGGCATTACATTAATATTGATATGTATTGATTTGGGGCATTATATCACTGTTTTACTGCTAAATCCAGATCTTAGATGGGTTTTTACACTCCTAGTGTGTATATTTAACTGTGTAACTCGTCTGTTGTAATTTTCACTTCTTCTTTCTGCAGGCTGGAGAAATGCAGTATTACAGGAGAAGGCTGTGCTGCTCTGGTTTTGTCTCTGAAATCAAACCCCTCCCACCTGAGAGAGCTGAATCTGAACCTCAATAATCCAGGAGAGTCAGGAGTGAAGCTGCTCTCTGATCTACTGATGGATCCTCACTTTAAACTGGAGAAACTACAGTGAGTTACTGACTTACACAAACACACACACACACTCTCTCACACAATTACACACACCAACACTCACACTAGAGCTTAGATCGGGCCCAAAAAATCGGACCTGACCCAGCCTGAGCCCGTGCATGTTCTGCCCGAGCCTGACCCAACTCGAACCATAAACTGTCATTATGAGCCCGAGCCCGACCCGACCCGCCCCGCCCCATAAACTGGCTGTTTTCGGGCTGTTTGAATGAGCGAAATCAGAATTATGTTAATTAACACTGTAACATAGAAGCATAGGACTATTATTTAATTAAAATGATTTTTAAGAACAGCTAAACACAGCGCCGCAATCAAACGCGAAGGCGTTCACGTGCGCCCAGAGCTACGTGATTAGAACATTTTTCATTTTTATTATAATTTAATTTTATTTATTTTTTATTTTTTCTCCTACAGTTCAGTAAGTTTTAATTTGTTTTTAGAGTGGGCTTGCTAGTTTTTATTAGTTTTCACACATCTCATCAGAGAGATCAATCTAAGAAACGAGAGAAAGAACGAGAGAGAGAGATTTCTGATATGAGCTACTCACAGGTAAAGGTTCTCACACACTGTATCCCCTGTTTCTCTTTCATCTGCCTCACGCTCATATTGTAATCCCATATATAATTCTGCAGTTTCTCAGTGTTTTCTGTCATATTTTGCGGCTAGCGCGAGCTCTTTAAAGGAAAACAAACGCCACGGACCACGAGGTGCCACACGCTGCTGCTGTAGTACCGTATCCATCTCCCTGCTGAATCCGACTCCACTTCGCAAACAAAATCGGCACAACACCGCCCATTGTACAACTCCGCTGTACAACAGCGCTTATAAATAAATTAAACACGAAAATGAGGGTATTCTATTAGTAATTTCAGTTTGTTTTAGTTAGTTTTATAAACACACAATACAGTTCGAGTTAGTTTTTACAAGTTAATTTCTTTTAATTATCGTTTTTATTAGATTGAGTTAGTGCTGGACGATATGGCCAAAATTTATATCACGATATATTCCTTAAATTTCGGTCGATACGATATAATTTCGATATTGATATAAATACTTTGAAGGCCTCAGAAAACTGCTAAGAAGCCCTGCAATCCCTGCAGCACTGCGAATTTAAATTATTATATAACTGTGTATTTGCACTTTTTGTATTGCTGGCATCAGATACCCTCATTATATGCACATCTATCTATCTATCTATCTAATGGAAATCTGTACCTACTACTGTCTGAAAATTTAATTTAAGACTTTAAAACCTCCTTTCACTTCCTTAAAAACTTTAATACTTTAGAAATAAAAGTAGTCAAAATAAATGAATGCTCAATATTATTTGCATATAGCAAAATAATAACATGACATCCCTGTCAAACATAAGCCTATATAACTATTACCAATAAAAATAACTTTAAATTACAATAGAGGCAGAGCTTTTTATTCTTTGTGAACAAATTTAACAGATTAAAACGTGTTTCAACTAGGATATAGAATACAAGAAGCCTTTATATACATAAAAGCAACAAGATTTTCCCGTCAAATAAACAAACCTACAGGCTCTATCAACTATGAATAACTTAGTTACAACATAAGCTATAAAAGTGCTTCAGTCAGTATAAGAAAAATATTGTATGTAGTGGAGTTGCTTGAAGTGGTGGAACAGATTAGATGTATTAACATTACCGCTGCTGGTCGGCTGCACTCTCCGGCACAATTTGCAGCAAAGCGGCAAGGGAGCGACCCGCGGCCGGCCTCGAGGACCCACGGCCGAGCGAGCGGGCCCGCGGCCGGCCTCGAGGACCCGCGGCCGGCCTCGAGGACCCGCGGCCGGCCTCGAGGACCCGCGGCCGAGCGAGCGGACCCGCGGCCGACCGAATCGAGTCTACCTTAGCCTTGGATCCGCTCGTCCCGGCTCTGTTTGGCTCCAGCGCGAGACATATGTGCTGAGTAGCGAAGCGGACCCGAGCCTAGCCATTTTAACCTAGCCTTGCCTAGCCTAGCCTATTTGGCTACGTGCCTGTGAGGTTACGTCATCACGCACTGACGTAGCCCAGCTACGGGGGCTGAATGTGTTGAGCTCTGGGGCGAGCTGACGCCAGTAAAAAACGCCTGTCCGTGATTCTAATACATATCGATATACCACAAAACTGATATCACCGTTATTGAAACATTTCTTATCGCGATAAATACCGATATCGAATTATTGTCCAGGCCTAGATTGAGTTAACACAAATGTTTTTTTCACTTTCAGTTTCGCTATTTCGTTAGAATAAAAAAAAACATGCCTACATCTTGGACTATTTTCTGGAGCCCGACCCGACCTGAGGTCGGGTTCGGGCAGAGAATCTAAGCTCTAACTCTAGCTCTAACACACATACACACACACATGGGATTATGCTAATATTGAAACGTATTGATTTGGGTCATTGTATCGCTGTTTACTGCTCAATCCAGGGGTGCGTTTCCCATACAACGACAGAGCCTAACATTAAACTAACATGGTAAAATGCATTGTTAAACTAAGTAACATCTGAAGTACAACCATTTCCCGAAACCATCGTACTTTGTTGGTACCACAGAAGTCTGAACGATGTTGGTTTGAACCACCTTGGTCTTAACTAAGGTGTTTCCAGACGTGTTCGGTCAGACTTTCCCAGCAGAAAACGTGCAAAACTCACAATCTTTAAAATATGATGCCAAAAACGTTACTAATTAATGACTTAGACTATTTATATCGTAATCATCACCACAATAGGAACCGAAAACAATACTGTTAATAGCATAACAAAAAAATGCAAGTAAAATCTACACAATTTCTATGAATTAATTATTAACTGTAACAGACAGTGTTACTTTTAAAAATCACACACATTTTCTATTACAATATTTTTTTAAATAAATAGAAATATATACATCACCATGCTGACTGAGTCTTATTAACCTGAGAAATGTGTCAGTGGCTCAGCAGGGTAAGCACCTACAATGGTTCTGTTCTGTTGAGTTGTGCTATTCATCGAAATGTGCTTCTCAGCACCAGTGCACATGCGCTGAAACATTTTTAATATATATTATTTTTTATGGTAATGTAAAACGTAATTGTGAAGGGAGAGTCCTTACAGTAATTCTGTTCTTCTTGGGTGCATTAAACAACCAGAATCCCCTTGCCATTATTTGTCTGACTATTACAAATGCGTAAATGACAGTTGGTTAATAAAAGTAATAATACTTGAGTAATGAAAAAAAACGCGTTATAATCACCCCTAATAACTCTAAACTGTCTCCTGATATATTGATTCAGGCTTTCCAAATATCCTACCGAAAACATGTTTAAATATGAGGCTTTTTCTGATATTTTTACGTTTAAATATACACTACAGTAGCACAGTTTGACAGGGAAGCAAAACTTGACAGAACACCTGATGGAAGCCTAGTTATAATCCCTGTCGTGGTTTTATTCTCTTCATGTTTTTTTTTTTCATAATGGCAATTAATGTTCTTATTTTAAAAATGTCTATTCAGGTAGTCTACATATTTCTACTTATTGTGTGTGATATATATTATTTAACAAAGACATTGAAATTGATAACATTTGTATAGGCCTAGAAACACAAGTTGTAATGGGTAAATTATCTGTCTGGCCCTGTTACTTACAGGGGAGTAATTAGGTAATTCAAAACACCTGTTTATTACATGTCTATACTTTTTGCTCTTGTGTTGAGACAGTTTTTCTTTCTATGAATATATTATTAAAATACACATTCTTGCCTACTGTATGGATACATTTATTTCGCTGGGTACAAACAATGCAAATATACCCTCAAAAGTCCTTAAAGAGCAGGTGTTTAAGTTAAAGCCATTTTAGAGTATCACCCCAGTGACCCAGTTTGGTATCCTTTTTCAGAAAACGCATATAGCACAGTGATTTTGAAAAAAATACACTAATTCATAAATGTTCGCAGCACAAGTTATCTTTACTCAAGAGATGCTTGCTTGAATAACTGACATACATCTTTCCAAGACTGTAAAATACATTTTAGCTGAAGAGCACTTTAAAAATATTTTAGTAATTAAAAAAAATATTTAGGTACATGTTCAAAACACTTGACATCTTAAATCCTCATGCAGCAATATTAATGTGATTTATCAGCTTTCTGAATCCTACCCTCCATCGTCTACACTTTGCGCCCCTGATGACGCAATCCACCAGGACCTGAGCTATTAACGGCAGGTCTAGAGCTGTAGTTGGAATGACGCAGCTGAACCACGGTAGTTGCAAATGTTTGCTGGAACTACGGTTTTGGGAAACACCTGAGTAGCTTAACTAAGGGTCGCACTATGTAAGTTACTAACGTGGTTACCTCCGTAGTTACAACTATGCTTTTGGGAAACACCTGTGTCGCAGCTGCATCGTCCAGACTATGCAAGTTGCTAGCGTACTTAGCAACTACGCTTTTGGGAAACGGACCCCAGATCTTATGTTTGTTTTATGGATAAGGTCAGTTATTACACTCCTAGTGTGTGAATTTAATTGTGTAACTTGTCTGTTGTACTTTTCACTCCTTCTCTCTGCAGGCTGGAGAGCTGCAGTATTACAGGTGAAGGCTGTGCTGCTTTAGCTTCAGCTCTGAAATCAAACCCCTCACACCTGAGAGAGCTGAATCTGAACTCCAATAATCCAGGAGATTCAGGAGTGAATCTGCTTTCTGATCTACTGAAGGATCCTCACTTTAAACTTGAGACACTAAAGTGAGTTACTGACTTAAACACTTACACACACACTCACACTCACACACACTTACTCTCACACACACACACACAGAAAACTCACACACACACAAATAGGTGGGCGTTGTGCACTGCATGGCATCTGTGAGGGGTTGGTGGGTCCCAGTGCACATGGTGTTTCAGTTGTTCTTCGGAGACTTTACCAGTGCTTTCACAAAGGCCGTGAATGTGGGTGAATGTGGGTCAGAGTGTGATTCGTCACATTTCATGCACCTCAAATCTTACCTCTTCTCATATGGTCACTTCGGAGTTAAGGCGCGTTCTGTGACAAATAAGTCTCATGTAAATAACTTGTTTTTACAAAACAGTTTGAGTTTTTTGTTTTTAAATGAAACAAGGCAATGAGATATGGACTACACTCATTTAAATGAACTGCCCTCCGGACGGCTCCATTATTGGGACTCCTTGTTCATCTGGTCATGGAGGAGGCCTCGCGGTTGTTTGGAACATGCAGTAAGGTTGCCAGCTAGTAAACACTAATACTTATTCCACATTCGAAATACAACTCACTAAAGTCGGTAAGATAAAGCCTTTTTATTGTGTTTGAATATCTACCTCCAGGTCCAGCTGGTCAGTTTTTTTTTGAGTTTACAGATTTCCTGACTTCTCTTACTAAGTTGGATAGAGTTTTATTTGTTGGAGATTTTAATTTGCATATCGATGAAGAAACGGATGGTGTAGTCATTGAATTTCTATGTATTACTGATTCCTTTAATTTAAAGCAGTTTGTGTTGGGTCCCACTCATACAGCTGGTGTTAGAAGTCAAAAGTTGTTAGAAATATGCCATCCGGGTCACGGATGTGTGCGCCAAGTTGTTAAAATTCGTCCTTCAGGAATCAGTAGTCAGATTCAGGAGTCAGGAGACGGCTTGAGAGTTGACTTGAGTTTATTCTTGTGCAAACAGAAAATCTACACAGGCACAGCTTAGTTGGTCAATGGTCCCTCTCTGTCTGTCTGACTAGTCCATCTGACTTGCTTGTCTATTACTGTCTAAGACTAAGACTTTACATATAGTAGAAACTGCTTTGAACACAGCAGGGGGAGAAAGGGTAAGGGTTTAGGGAGGAGTATGTGGGGGGTATCATCATTGGGGGTTGATGGTTATCAGATGGTCGTCACCTTGGTTGGGATTTCAAATTATCATATGAATGACTTTTAAACAAAGGAGGCAATGTTGACTATCTGCAGAGACAGATGACCATCAACTACCTCCAGCAATGTTATCAGTGTAAAGAGGAATAAGGGGGTTAGGGAGTGAGACAGTTGAGAACCTAAGGTAAGCACTATTTGCTATTCACATAATCTCTCAATGTTGAAAACTTAATAAAAGTACAATTTGTTGTTGACGAAATCTCTCACTGGTCTTACACTGGATCTTGTGTTTTCTTCAGAACTAGATATCAATCCAATTTGCTGTGAAGATCTTCAAATCAGTGATCATAGAGCTATCTTTTTCAATCTCTCTGGTAATGCAGATGCAGACCCTCTCTGTCCAAAAAGAACATTTTGTTCTGGGTTGATAACACAGAAATCAGTGCACCAATTTTCAGCATATTATGACTTTAATATAGATTCTGATGATACTAAGTTTTAATTCAAAGTCAAAGTCAAAGTGGTTTTTATTGTCATTTCAGCTATATACAGAGTACACAGTGAAACGAAACAACGTTCCTCCAAGGACCATGGTGCACATAAACACAGTGTAGACAGAACAATAGTGCAACAGTACAAAAGTGCAGACAGACAATACAACACAATACAGACAAAGAATAATAAATAAATAACAAGACAGTGTGCAAATTTTGCAGTGTGCAAAAAAGACCAGGTGAGGTAGTAATTACTCTATTACACAGTGTGCAATAGAGTCCAGTGAGGTAGTAGGGTTTTTAGTGCTTTCCATTTTCTGGGGTAAGTGGGGTAAGAGTGTGTGTGCATGTACAGAAAAACCATCAGTTAAGTCTCTGCAGTTAAGGAGTCTGATGGCTTGGGGGTAGAAGCTGTTGCAGAATCTGGTGGTGCTGGACCGGATGCTGCGGTACCTTCTTCCCGAAGGCAGGAGGGAGAACAGTTCGTGTGAGGGATGAGTGGGGTCATTCACAATGCTGGTTGCTTTGCGGATGCTGCGGGTGGTGTAAATGTCCATGATGGAGGGGAGAGAGACGCCGATGATCCTCTCAGCTGTCCTCACAATACGCTGGAGGATCTTGCGGTCAGAGACGGTGCAGGTCCCAAACCAGGCAGTGATGCAGCTGCTTAGGATGCTCTCAATGTCTTTTAATGAACACTGCTCTGTGATAATGGAGAAAGTGGCCCCTTTAAAGACTAGATCAAAAGATATCCATAACACTGCTCCTTGGATACACAGGAAATTCGTTCATTCAGGCTGAAGTGTCGCAGAGCTGAGAGATAATGGAAAGCTACTGGGTTGGAAGTGCACCGCCTCTACCTCAAAGATCTTCATTCTTCTTTTAATGTTTTAGTGAAGGAAGCTGTGTTCTCTTATTTTTAAGAATTCATTTTTTTGTCTAAAAGAAATCCCAAGATTTAATTTGAGACCATAAATTATATAGTTGCCCCTTCAGTTACAACTATGCCTTGCTTCTGGGTTCAGGATTGTAATAAATTTCTATCCTTTTTTTAATGATAAGGTGATGGAAATCAGATCTAGCATTCAACCTGTGTACCACTAATTTAATTTTGGTCCCCGAAAAGTCTCTGCAATTATGGATTCATTTGAAACCATAACTCTGGAAGACTGGATGGATGTGGTTAAGAAATTTAAACTTTCTACGAGCTCTTTAGATGTCATACCATCCTCAGTATTTTTACAAGTATTGCTGGATATAGGTCTGACAGTATTAACTCTTATAAATTCAGCATTATCAGGTTGGGTTCCTTCTTATTTAAAGCACATTTCTGTTCAGCCATTAATGAAAAAAAAAAACCTGGATCCAGCTGAGCTTAAAAATTACAGACCAATATCTAAACTCCCTTATATGTCGAAGATTCTATAGAAAGTGGTGGCAAATCAACTTACTACTTTTATGGAGAAGTACAAAATATATGATAAGTTTCAGTCTGGTTTTGTAAGCGACATTCCACAGAGACAGCCCTACTGAGGGTCTCAAATTATCTGCTGTTGTAGGTGACTGTGCAGTACTGGTACTGGTTGATCTTGGTTCGGCGTTTGATACTGTCGATCATCACATTTTAAATAACGAATTACAAGATTGGGTGGGGCTATCGGGTACTGTTTTAATATTTAACTGGGAGAAGTTTCGCGGGGTCAATGGGAAACTATGCCTCTGACTCTGCTCCACTGTCATGTGGTGTTTCACAGGGCTCACATGTTTGACTCACATGTTAAACAGGTGGCAAGATCATGCTTCTTCCATCTAAGAAATATCAGTAAATTGAGATCAATAGATTTGAATGCAGAACTAGAGATGCTTATTGATTCTATTACTATAATGCTCTTTTTACACCTCTTAGTGTGTCTGCTCGAAATCGCATCCAGACAATTCAGGATGCTGCAGCTAGACTGCTTACTAGATCTAATAAACTCTCTCGTATTACTTCGTTACTTTCAACATTGCATTGGCTTCCAGTTGAGTAACGGATACAGATCAAAATTCTTACCCTTACTTACAGAGCGCTACACGCATGTTTCATCACGATCCCTTAGGGCCAATAATTTAAACCTGTTGTCTGTTCCGCGCTCCCGTTTAAAGACACGGGTTGATCCAGCATTTGAGGTTGTTGCTCCCAAACTCTGGAATACTCTACCATATTCTTTGAGAGTTGTTTGGTCAGTGGAGTCTTTAAAAAAAACAATTGAAGACTTATCTGTTTAAACAGGCTTTTGGTGAATATATTAAGGTGTACTGTTTGAGGGTTTTTTTTTATGTGTTTTTATGTTCAATGTTTGTTTTGTTGTTTATTACTCTCTGTAAAGCATTTTGTGATGGCTGTCTGGGAGAAGTGCTGTATGAATAAATTTTACTTATTTACTTACAAATATTCACACACACACACACACACACACACACACGGTTGCTTGCTTGTGGTTGTCCATCGAATCTGATGATGACATCCATCTCTGTCTTCTAACTGTGAGTTTTCTGATGGCTGAACAGGCCAATCCTGGATCCAAAGATTCTATTTCAAGTGGGACATGTGTATGGTATGTGTATGTTTGGCTGGCAACCATGGGTATGTCTCTCCTGAGCACTCTTTGTAGTCTTTTTTTGATTTTACACCTTTTATGAGCCATTTTCAGCTGGTCTTTAAAGCGCTTCTTCTGGCCTCCAGCAAGACGCTTACCTTGGTGGGCTTGACTACACAACACCCTGCAGGGCAGTCGATTGTGGGGCATCCTTATAACATATAACATGCCCCCAACCACTGTTGGTGCTGAGTGATGTGGTGTCAATGCTACTGCAGCCTGTTCTTCTCAGTGTGCAGCACTCGATCACGCCAAGTAACTCCCAGGATTTGCTGGAGACAGTGGATGTGAAAGTTTTCCAAGGTTTTGATGTGGTGGCTGTAAGTCACCCAGGCTTCACAGCTATAGAGGAGGGTGGTTATGCTTTGTAGACACAGATTTTTGAGCTCAGGTGAAGGTTTTTATTCAGGAAGACCCGGCGCCTAAGTCTCCCAAAGGCAGTTGATGCTTGGCTAACTCTGTTCTGGACTTCTCTTTCAATGGTTTTGTCATCAGACAGAATACTCCCAGGGTATCTGAAGGATGGAACAATCGACAATGGTTCATCTGCAACAGTAAAGGTGGGTTATGTGGGTGGAATTTTCTCACTCCATTGGCAGACTACCTCTGTTTTAGTGGTGTTAATAGTCAGCCCCATCCTGCTGTATGCCTTAACTGCTGCATTGTGGACAGACTGAAGGTCTTGTTGAGTGTTGGACACAAAAGCAAAGTCATCTGTATAATGTAGCTTCAGTATTCTCACTCTGTGCAGATTGGTGGTTGCTTGTATTCTCCTGATGTTAAAGAGGTTGCCATCTAACCTGTATGCCACTGTCACCCCACTGCTGTCTTCGATCTCCTTGTGGAGGAGCTGGGTGACACATAAGAGGAAGATGTTAAATAGTACTGGTGCCAGTACACACCCCTGCCTTACAGGGACACTTGCTCTCCTATGGTCACCCTAGCACTCCTTCCATCATGGAACTATCACAGGATGTTTACAAACTTGGTGGGGCATCCAGTCCGGGGAAGGACGCACCACAATAGCTCTCTATGTACAGTTTCAAAGGCTTTGGAGAGGACAACAAAAGCCATAAACAGGTCTTTATGTTGTTCCCTGCACAATGTGGGCATCTCTCCAGTGTTGTGGGGTGTCTTCATTTTCCCAAACCTTGGTGATGTATCTATGCAATGTTCTTGTACTTAGGTATCCTCCCTGCTTTATCAGTTCTGCTGGGATATTGTCAGATCCAGGAGACTTGTTGTTTTTCAGAGAGCGGACAGCCGACTGGACTTCCAGAAAGGTTGGGGGTTGATTGAGGTTATTGTTAGGTGGAAATTTGGGCAATTCATGTAGGATTGTGTAATCTGCCACTGACTCTTGATTTAGAAGGGTGTTAAGTGTTAGGCCCACCTTAGGTCCACAATGCTGTTCTGGTCTTTCAGGATTCTGAGCCCATCTGCAGTTCTCCGAGGGTGATGCAGTGACTTGTTGGGCCGGAGATTGATTTTACTGCATTATAGAAATTATGCATGTCATTTCATCAGCAAATTTACTGAATTTCATGGGCCTTCTCTGTCCACCACTTGTTTTGTATAGTGTGCAGGGTCGTCTGCACTTCCCGTCTAGCCTTCTGCCACTGCTGTCTAGCAGTGCTTTATGCTTTTATGCTTTATGCTTAATGCTTAATAAGATATTGATGAAGTCAGAGTCATCAACAAACCCGCCTTGAAGATTCTTGCTCTTATAGCCAATCGTTTGGACTGCTGCTTTATAGAGGGCTGTGCAAATAGAGGTTCACTGTTGTTCTGTGTCATTTTCACTGTTGAAAAAAGGTTCTAGCTCCCTTAGTGTATCAGCCAGGGAGCAATGGAACTCGTTTCTTGAAGTGATGTCCTTGAGAGGGCACAGTTTAAGCACCTTCCACTGGACCTGCATTTCCACATGGGGGACGCACTCTCATGATGACCTTGGTCATGATTAGACGGTGGTCTGTCCAGCATTCTGCACCTCTCATGGCACAAATTATGTGAACACCCCTGATGTCTTCTGATGACATAGTCAAGTAAGTGCCAGTGTTTGGAGCGTGGGTGCATCCATGATGTTTTGTTCTTGGTCTTTTGCTGGAAAATTGTGTTGGTTATTGTCAGGTCATGTTCAGAGCAGTAATTAGCCTCATGTCATTTGAGTTAGTCTGACCAATCCCAGGCCTGCCAAGTACTCCTTTTCATCTCCCATAAGTTTGAATAAGAATTAAAGTCCCCAAGGAGTAGGATTTTATCGGTCCTGGGGATCTGATGGAGAGCCTCATCCAATGATTGGTAGAAGGAGTCCTTAGTCTCAGTGTTGGATGGCAGAGTTGGGGCATACAAACTAAGAAGTGTAGCAAAGTGTTTTTTTTTACCAGGGGGATACAGAGGGTCATCAGTCTTTCATGAATGCCCACAGGTGTTTCAGTGAGTCTTGGCAGTAATGTGTTCTTGATGGCCAACCCCACACCATGCAGATGTTGTCTTTCAAGTAGAGGAGGGCATGGGCTGGTTTCACTCAGAGAAGCAATGTTGATGCTATAGCGATTCAACACCGCCGCAATCAGGGCTGTTCTTCTATGGGGTCTTTCAGACCTACCATAAGAGTCCAGGAGGGTTCTTATATTTGATGTTGCCAGTTTAAGGTTAAAGGATTTATTTTTCCTCTTTCGACCGTAGATGTGGAATAACCCAACAGGTGTGGTAGCCTGTACAGGTATAGAAATGAGTGGGCATTTTTTTGGGCCACCTTATCTAGGCCTCTCATCTGCCTGAGATGAGCAGTGCAGTCCCAGCTGCTCAGTCACACAGGGGTCTGTCGAGAACAGCTGCCACTCAGCCCCAGCTGTTAGCGACCAATACTCTGTGCCACTGACATGTAGGGCTCTGACAAGGAGCTCCCAGCCAATTCAAACCTGCCCCTGTTGCCAGTTACCCCATCACTGCCAGACTTCAACCTGATGTAGATTGGTAATATCACCCTGGTTAGAGGTGGATACCAAGGGTTTAAGTGTTACAGGGGTGCGCTATCCCCATTTGCATCATCTTCACCATGATGAGGTAGGCCTGGTGGCATGGGTGGGCCCAAGACGAACAGTTCCCTAAAAGGCTACCCACAAGGCAGCGGAGCTATTTGCCCATAGCTGGGGCAGTGGTTGATTAGTGCCAGGGCGTGTCCACCATTGTGGTGGGCCTGCACACCACATCTCTGGGGCCCACTGCTGCTCCGAGATCCCCTTCAGTTTAGCCTGGGACCGCAGGGGACCCAGTTTCCGTGTGTGGCCGCAAGGAGGCACTGTAGGAGTCTTAGCGGTGGAGAGGCTGTGTACTGGCAGAAGAGACTTAAGCACTCGGCTCCTCTTTTTACCCCCTGCGAGGGGGCTAGCCAGCGGCGGTAGCTGAAAGCAGAAAGTTGCAAGCAGAAAGCAGCAAGCACTCTTACACTACTCCATAGACACTTCACACAAGCCCTGTACAAGTGTGCACACACACATTGTTACAGCCCTGCTGGGTTCCAGTCCATGTTTTGTTTTGTTTCCGATTCCAGTTCGTGTTTTTGTTGTTTCCTTAGTAGGGTGGAGCTGGAACCAGGTGTGGCTGATTTGGAGTGAGGATTATCTGGAGGTGATAAAAGCTCTGCCTTCAGTGTCCCCGCCCTCTCCCTGTCTTTTTGCACCTCGTTTGGTCTGTTTTTTTATAAAAAATAAATGATAGCTTTTGCTTGATTTATATCATGTGTGGTCTCCCTTTAATGTTGCACTGCTGTGAGTTAGGCAAGTGTAACAACACATACACATAGGGATCAAATTAGTATTGATATGTATTGATTTGGGTAATTGTGTCACTGTTTTACTGCTTAATCCTGATCTTTCCTGTGTTTTATTGATTAGGTGAGTTTTTACACTTCTAGTGTGTGAATTTAACTGTATAACTTGTCTGTTGTACTTTTCACTCCTTCTCTCTGCAGGCTGATGGGTTGGAGTATTACAGGGGAAGGCTGTGCTGCTCTGGTTTCAGCTCTGAAATTAAACCCCTCACACCTGAGAGAACTGAATCTGAACTACAGTAATCCAGGAGAGTCAGGAAAGAAGCTGCTCTCTGATCTACTGAAGGATCCCCACTTTAAACTGGAGAAACTACAGTGAGTTACTGACACACACACAGGACATTACATTAGTATTAATATGTATTGATTTGGGGTATTGTATCACTGTTTCACTGCTTAATCCAGATCTTATGTTTGTTTTATTGATAAGGTGAGTTTTTGCACTCCTAGCACGTGAATTTAACTGCGTAACTCTTCTTTTGTACTTTTCACTCTTTCTCTCTGCAGACTGATGGGCTGCAGGATTACAGGAGAAGACTGTGATGCTCTGGTTTCAGCTCTGAAATTAAACCCCTCCCACCTGAGAGAACTGCATCTGAACCACAATAATCCAGGAGATTCAGGAGTGAAGCTGCTCTCTGATCTACTGAAGGATCCTCAGTTTAAACTGGAGAAACTAGAGTGAGTGATGTTATTTTAGGTGTTTGTGCTGCTTATAGGAATGAGTGCTAATGAAGTAAATACTGAATTTATTAGACTAATATAACACTATTCAGAATTCACTAATAAATCTAGCTTTGTGTTTGATCTAATAATAGCAGTATAGGGGAGTTATTAGTGAGTTAGTGGTGAGGCGGTGCTGGTAATTCACCATAGCTTGTATCTGAGAGTCAGGTGGTCTGTATCACAGCGTGATCAGGAACTCCCAGGTTTAAAGGAAGGAGGAGTTTTAGTGGTGTTTAAGGGCAGCCAATTGTTCAATTAGACCTGTGTGTAACAGAGTGGTTTATGGTCATTTGCTGTTGCTGAGAATGTTGTATCAGCTCCAGTCAGACCAGTTTAACTTTTAAACACAGGATGAAGTTCACAGGCGTCACTCCTCAGTCCAGTGAGAATATCTCTCTAAAGCTCATTATTAAAGGCAGTCTAAATACCGACAGACCTTTAGCTTTAATAACCAATTATATAGTTTTTATAGTTTATTATAGTTCTGATTAGGGCTGAGTGATACAATTATATACTTTGTTTGATGTTAGAAAAACGTATATCGTTTATTATTGAGCTCCTTTGTCTATATCAAAATACTACAGCCCTATTTTACTATTAGTTATAAAAATCATAATTATTTTGAGCTGGTTGATGAGGGGGCTCAGCTGCAGTTACCTCAGTGAATATGGTGGACATTAGATGTGTAGATCAACTGATCCATGTCTCACTATTTTAACTATTATTTAGACATAAAATAGTGCAGTAGATCAACTGATCCATTTCTCACTATTTTAACTATTATTTAGACATAAAATAGTTTAGACCTATTTTCACCAAATACAGCAGGTATTTACTTTTTTCTCTCTCGTTTATGTAAAGTGAGAAATGACTTTATAAACACCCTGTTTTTTTCCTCCTTATTTATTTATTTTTTTAAAACAAAACCCAATAAATTACAATGTGTTTCACAATCAGTATTGCAGTTCTTTTTTTTTTTATTTTTTATTTCTGATTTTTTCCCCATTTTCTCCCAATTTTGGATATCCAACTGTCCCACCCCTTTGTGCGTCCCCATCACCGGTGACGCCCATGACCTTCGGAGGATGCGGACGAGCACACTCCTCCTCCGACACATAAGAAGTCAATCACCCCTTTTTTCGAGCTGCTGCGGATGAATCATGGCCTGAGCAGCCAGCGCGCTCGGAGGAGAGCACAGCGGCTAGGTTCCGATTCATCCGCTCACAGACGCCTCGTGCCGCCCAGTGCCACCTTAAATGTGATGGGGAGAGAGCGCCATCTACCCACCCCAGAGGGAGCAGAGACAATTTTGCTCCCTTTAAGCACTGGCAGCTGATGGCAAAGCTGCATAGTATTGCAGTTCTTAATGCAGTGAGGAGAGCAGTGCTGGAGTTTTGAGAGAAATTTTCTGATGGAGTATTCTAGCTGTTGTTTTATTTTATATATATATATATATATATATATATATATATATATATATATATATATATATATATATATATATATATATTGTACAGTGTCAGGTAAAGGTGTTTAAAATGTTACCTGTTGCTGTTGTCCTGCATTTGTGGACCACACACACATACACACACACACACACACACACAGGGGATTACATTAATATTGATAAATATTGATTTGGGTCATTGTATCACTGTTTTACTACTTAATCCAGATCGTATGTTTGTTTTATTGATCTGTTTTTAGTGTAACTCATCTGTTGTACTTTTCACTCCTACTCTCTGCAGGCTGATGAACTGCAGGATTACAGAAGAAGGCTGTGCTGCTTTAGCTTCAGCTCTGAAATCAAACCCCTCACACCTGAGAGAGCTGAATCTGAACCACAATAATCCAGGAGATTCAGGAGTGAAGCTGCTCTCTGATCTACTGAAGGATCCTCAGTTTAAACTGGAGAAACTAGAGTGAGTGATGTTATTTTAGGTGTTTGTGCTGCATATAGGAATGAGTGCTAATGAAGTAAATACTGAATTTATTAGACTAATATAACACTATTCAGAATTCACTAATGAATCTAGCTTTGTGTTTATAGGGGAGTTACAAGTGAGTTAGTGGTGAGGTGGTGCTGGTAATTTACCATAGCTTGTATCTGAGAACTCCCGGGTTTAAAGGAAAGAGGAGTCGTAGTGGTGTTTAAGGGCAGCCGATTGTTGAAACAGTGCAGGAGTGAAAACAGACATGTGTGTAACAGAGTGGTTTATGGTAATTTACTGTTACTGGGAATGTTTCTCCAGTCAGACCAGTTTAACTTTTAAACACAGAATGAAGTTCACAGGCTCCACTTCTCAGTCCTGTGAGAATATCTTACTCTTTAAAGCTCATTATTAAAGGCAGTCTAAATACAGACAGACCTTTAGCTTTAATAACCAATTATATCAGTTTATTATAGTTGCGATTAGGGGTGAGTAGTATGATTATATACTTTGTTTGATGATAGAAAAACGTCTATCGTTTATTATTGAGCTCCATCGTCTATATCAAAATACTACATCCCTGGAAAAGTGAGAGCACTTAAGTTTCCAACGTCAACCTCTCTCCCCTGTCTCTCTCTCTCCTGTCTCTGTTTCCCCCTGTCTCTCTCTCCCCTGTCTCTCTCTCTCCCCTGTCTCTCTCTCCTGTCTCTGTTTCCCCCTGTCTCTCTCTCTCCCCTGTCTCTCTCTTTCCTGTCTCTGTTTCCCCCTGTCTCTCTCTCTCCCCTGCGCCTCTCTCCCCTGTCTCTCTCTCCCCTGTCTCGCTCTTATGATTCAGCTCATTAATAATCAATTAATTAATAAACAGCTCATTAACAACCAGTCAACGTAGTCAGTACATCTTGTTGTGAACTTAGCTAGCTATTTATTTAAACACACACACATTTCATCTAGCTAATTAATACACACCCACATTTAACCTAGCTAACTAACACACACACATTTAACCTAGCTAACTAACACACACACATTTAACCTAGCTAACTAACACACACACATTTAACCTAGCTAACAGTGGCGTGCACAGACATTTTGGCGGCAAGCGGAAAATACGGGGCAAAGAATGTGTTTTAATTCCCTTAATTATTCATGGGTGTGTTTTTGTAACGCGGGGATGAGACGGGAGGCGGATTTAAATGCGGGTAAGAACAAGACTTTAATAAACAAATAAACAAACAGGGGAATAACGAATATAAATATGTACATAAACAAACAGGGAAAACCAACACAGAGCTAAGCTAAACAGATAAGTACAAAACAGGGCTAGGGAATATATACAAAGGATAAATGCGTAAATATGTACAAAACAAGGAATATAAACAAACAAGAGATATAAACAAATAATACAAACTAAACAAAGAACTAGAAACGTGGAGAAGAGCAAATACGATACGTGGCAAAGCTAAGACGTGACGAGACAGACAACGTAGGAAGGTGCAAAGACCGACGGAGGACAATGTGGCAGAGGAGGGCTATTTATAGTAACATGAAACACTGAACACCTGGGGAAACAGGTAACGAGGGGCGGAGCTACAAATTAGAAACACGTGACGGAAAATTACAGGAGAAACACAGGGGAACAGAGCGAGGGCGTAACAGTTTTGGGCGTAACGTGAAATAAACCAATCAGTGTGTCTGTATCCATCCCCTTTAAGAGGCAGCTGCTCTCTGACTTCTGCTCGTTCCTATTTTAAGAGCGCATAAACTGACTGCGCTTCACGCTGTCAAACAAGGGAAGCAGCTGAAATAAGAGAAGTGTAATGTTATTTTATTCTTTATTCTGTTTATTGTTTACGTAAAAACTGGGTTTGCAACATTGAATATTAATCAAGCAATCAACTATAATTTACACTGGAGGGGGATCCTCATTTACAATGCTGCTGAGCATTTACAGTTTAAAAGGGATTCAAAATATATTTAAAAAAAAATTAGAAATAAAACCTGACATTTACTATAGACAATTAAAATATATACGTAAAAAAAAATAGGACATTTTTAAAAGATCAGAAAAATTGATACATAAAAATAAAGAATTTATATCTTATGAAGAAAAAAATAATAATAGTGACAATAAAGTAAAATGATAAGAATGATAAAAGATTATAAAATTTATATGAATAAACTAAAAACATGGAAATCTTTGGAAAAGATTCCAGTTCCAGTTAGTTTCAAATCATTAAAACAGCTCATCAAAACCTTAACCTCTCCTTTATATTTGACAATATTTGATTAACTTTACAGGTCCTTACTCATTTTAATTTATTTAACTAAACTGAGTTTATATAATTTGTAACCTCACGCTGAATTCAGCTCCGCGCTGCGAAAGAGAGAGAGAAAGAGAGAGAGAGAGGCAGCAGCGCATTTTGCCTGATTTCTTTTGATTAATTAACCGTAAATATAGTGAGTTTTTCCATACATTTTAGTACACTTGATACGACCTTATTTATTAAAATACTTTTTTAAGAGAACAGAGGTAATCCCGCGCCGTGCGCACTGCCAAACCCTCTGCGCGCGCCTGCGGTCTTTTTTGAGCACTGGGCCAGATTTTCGTTAATTAATTAATATATTTAATATTTTTATAAATTTGCCCTGGTGATAAGAAACGAACGCTAACGTATAGCTTTATATTTCTGTGTATTTTAAAAGTTTTAAGTTTTATATAATTGACGGATAGCCCCAGAGGCCAGGGTGACAATGTGCTTTATTTTTCAGATATATAAAAAAATAATAATAAAAGTCAATTTTTAGTTAATAATATCGAAGTGAATTAAAAAAATATATGTTTAGTCAATTTGTCCATTATGTTTGTTTTTATATTTTATTTCTAAAACTCCAGCATTTGAGTGAGAATAAGCATCTGTTAAAATTCTCAAACAGCAGAATGCCTGTGTCTGCTGAAATTAAGTTACAGTTATTTTTATAGTTGATTGCTGAAGGCTCTGGGTAAGGTTTTTTTATTTACTGTGGTAAGTTAGTGATGGTATGCGCGACTGACCATTGAATTTCGACGTCCTTTCACAGGATCAATCGCGCAACGCGTTTTCCCGCCGCCAAGATAGAAAAACGCCAGAAATGTACCTGAACACACGTAATTTCCAGACCACCACGCCCATCAGCCTTGATATATTCCAGAATTCATTGCTATTTTAAGGACGGGTGTGCAAGGCGTAAAATAGACTGTTGACGGGGTGTACGATGGCAACGCGCCACGCTGCATGCCTTGCTCAGGGTGTACGATAGGGCCCCTAGTGTGCCTTGCCACGACTGCCCGGGTAACGTGACAGAGGAAGGGAGAGGTCGGGTGTGAGCTGATTTCAGGGCATTCTGTTTTCACTCGTTTTTAATCGCACAGGTTTTCAAAAGATCATTTCAACACGGCTTCAGTAAAATCTTAATAATAATAATATTGAAAAAAAAACAATAAAAAAACAATAAAAAAAACGAAGTTTCAAAAGGGCACTTTGGTTAATAAAGGGCAGAGTTGGTGGTGCTTTAGCACAACCTGATGTCTATGTCTGCACGCCTCTGCTAGCTAACACACCCACCCACAAACATTTAACCTAGCTAACTAACACACCCACAGACACACACACACACACACATTTAACCTAGCTAACTAACACACCCACAGACACACACACACACACACATTTAACCTAGCTAACTAACACACCCACAGACACACACACACACACACACATTTAACCTAGCTAACTAACACACCCACAGACACACACACACACACACATTTAACCTAGCTAACTAACAGACACACACACACATTTAACCTAGCTAACTAACACACCCACAGACACACACACACACATTTAACCTAGCTAACTAACACACCCACAGACACACACACCCACACACATTTAACCTAGCTAACTAACACACCCACAGACACACACACACACATTTAACCTAGCTAACTAACACACCCACACACATTTAACCTAGCTAACTAACACACCCACAGACACACACACACACACACACACACATTTAACCTAGCTAACTAACACACACACACACACACACACACACACATTTAACCTAGCTAACTAACACACACACACACACACACATTTAACCTAGCTAACTAACACACACACACACACACACACACATTTAACCTAGCTAACTAACACACACACACACACACACACACACATTTAACCTAGCTAACTAACACACACACACACACACACATTTAACCTAGCTAACTAACACACACACACACACACACACACACACACATTTAACCTAGCTAACTAACACACACACACACACACACACACACACACACACACATTTAACCTAGCTAACTAACACACACACACACACACACATTTAACCTAGCTAACTAACACACACACACACACACACACACACACACACACATTTAACCTAACTAACTAACACACACACACACACACATTTAACCTAACTAACTAACACACACACACACACATTTAACCTAACTAACTAACACACACACACACAGACACACACATTTAACCTAGCTAACTAACACACACACACACACACACATTAAACCTAGCTAACTAACACACACACACACACATTTAACCTAGCTAACTAACACACACACACACACACATTTAACCTAGCTAACTAACACACACACACACACACACACACACATTTAACCTAGCTAACTAACACACACACACACACACACACACACATTTAACCTAGCTAACTAACACACACACACACACATTAAACCTAGCTAACTAACACACACACACACACACACACACATTTAACCTAGCTAACTAACACACACACACACACACACACACACACACATTTAACCTAGCTAACTAACACACACACACACACACACACACATTTAACCTAGCTAACTAACACACACACACACACACACACACACACACACACACACATTTAACCTAGCTAACTAACACACACACACACATTTAACCTAACTAACTAACACACACACACACACACACACACATTTAACCTAGCTAACTAACACACACACACACACACAGACACACACATTTAACCTAGCTAACTAACACACACACACACACATTAAACCTAGCTAACTAACACACACACACACACATTAAACCTAGTTAACTAACACACACACACACACGTTTAACCTAGCTAACTAACACACACACACACACATTAAACCTAGTTAACTAACACACACACACACACGTTTAACCTAGCTAACTAACACACACACACACACATTAAACCTAGTTAACTAACACACACACACACACACACACATTTAACCTAGCTAACTAACACACACACACACACATTAAACCTAGTTAACTAACACACACACACACACACGTTTAACCTACCCAGATAGCCCACGAGTGCTGGCCCAGAATTGGGCCTTAGCTGGTTTCTGACTGTCCTCAAAGCAGGCCCAGAACCGGCCACCGGACTCGGCCCAGTGTCTTTTTGAACGTAGGACCAGGACTGGGCCTTATTCGGTTTCTGACTCCTCAAAGCTGGCTGGGAGTCGGTCACCGGACTCGGCCCAGTGTCTTTTTGAACGTAGGACCAGGACTGGGCCTTTTCCGGTTTCTGACTCCTTGAAGCTGGCTGAGATTCGGTCACCGGACTCGGTCCAGTGCCCAACATTGGGCTGAATAGAGTAAGCAAACTGCTTGTAACTGAAGGTACTTTGTCTTTTACTGTTGGTAAGAACTAGGAGATTCAGGAACCTACAATGTTATTCCTACTACTACAAGCTATTTGTACATAAAATTTACGTAAATAACCACTTCGTACATCAGTACATCAATATGATTATTATATTTTTATATTATATTATATATATTATATATTATTATAGGAAACATTAATAAGGAACTTACCATTGGTTTAAATAAAGTATTTTGTTTACTCAATTAGTGTTAATGAGAAAAAAATGCTCAAAGAAAGACATAAAACAAAGAATTATATTAAATTTATGTTTAATTCATAAATTTTACATATTAAAAAAAAAGGAAAAAAAAGAAAACAGAAACAGAATACAATTTGCAAATCTGAATCGAATTGTGGGATTCCCAAAGATTCACAGCCCTACTCTGTACTATGAATAACATTGGTTTAATAGGTTTAAGGTTAAAGGTTTGGCACCTGTGGACTTCTTGTTACTTTTTACCGTATTTATTTTTATTTGCATCTGTTTTAATGCATGGTACCTTTGCTACGTAAAACTCTCTTAATATTGAGATAATTGGTTTTAAGAAAATTGCATCGGCCTAAAACATTTTCACAGTAATGTACATACACACATACTGTATAGGTTTTTGTGTGTGTTTGATCTGTACTATGGAGGACCAAAAATGACATAAGTATAAATTAATAAATGCACATATTAATGTAGAAATACATAAATATAGACATAAATAAATGAATAAATAAATACATGTTGAAATAAATAAATAAATATATAAATAAATGAACATATAAATGAATGAATAAATAAATAAATAAATAAATACACACATAAATATTTGCATAGGTAAATAAATAAATTAATAAATATATTTCTTATTTATTTATACATTTATTTATATATTAATGTGCATTTATTTATTTATTTATTCATTTTATTTATTTCACCATTTCTACATTTATTCATTTATTTATTTCAACATTTCTACATTTATTTATTTCAACATTTCTACATTTCTTCATTTATTTATTTTCACATTTCTTCATTTATTTATTTCCACATTTCTGCATGTCTATGGTAATTAGAGCAATTAAAGCAGGATTGGTTGCGGGACACAGAAGTACAGCGGCTGTCTTTATACAGTAATTCACAAGAAAACAGACATGGGGGTTCCAGTAAAGAAGTGTTTTACACACCAGTACAGTGGTGTATACACCAGTACACCCTACAGAACAGTGTTTTACACACCAGTACATAACAGGACAGTGGTGTATACACCAGTACACACTGGTGTACCGGCGCACACCCCGCTGTGCTGCTGTGTGTCCCGGCGCACACTCCACAGTCCTGTACTTCCGGTATCAGTGAGAAGGAAACAAAGGGACGGCACAGCAACATCACGGCTATAACCCCTACTGCAGTAACAACTGCTGAAAATAAATGAGGGTCAACAGCTTCAAAATGTTGCCGCTGCAGGCCAAGACAGGAGCAGTAGAGCCAACACTTTTGCAGCTCAAAAACTAATCCTGCTTTAGAGCGAGGATAGGACCACCTACCTAACTATCATACAAATGCAGAAATACAGAAATAAATAAATTAATAAATGTGGAAATAAATCAATAAATAAATGTGGAAATAAATGAATGAATAAACAGATGTTAAAATAAATAAATGAAAAAATAAATAAATGCACATATAAATGAATAATTAAAAAATATATAAAAAATAAATAAGAAATGTATGTATTATTTTATTTATTTAACTATACAATTATTCATGCGTGTATTTATTTATTTCTACATTCATGTATGCATTTATTTATTTATACATATGTAATTTTTGGTCCACCATACTGTAATACTTAAATAAATAAATAAATCTACATTAATTATACGGAAAATGTGTTGATTATAAAGATTAAAATAATATAAAGACAATTAAAATAAAGATAATTTAATAATTCATTGATGTCTCCTCCTCAGTAAATTTATATCTTACTCCCGTTTGGAGAACATGTTGGCATTAGCGTCCAATGCAACACCTAACATTAGCCTGAGAGCATTACACACCAGTATAGTTTTGCTTATTTATATTTCCTGAGTAGGCTCTAAAAGCAAGTTATACCTTCTCTACACATATTTAATTGTACGCTTGTTTCTATAGATACAACTATCAACTAATAGAATCAAAGTACAGTAATAGTTTAATGTTAAATATGTTTATTGTAGTCATATTTGCAAATATAATGTTGTTATGTTTGCCCATTGTGACCATTTTTTTTGCCCATAATGTTGACCATTTTAAATTCAGCATCACATTCTTAAAATAAGTACTTGGAAAATTGGGCACTAGCAGAAGCGAAAGTAGGGGCAGCAACATTAAAACATATATTAATTTACTGACAATAATAGGCATCTATGATTTTCCTATTTCATTTTCTGCCAATAGATAGATAGATAGATAGATACTTTATTTATCCCGAAGGAAATTTAGGATATATATAAATATAATATAAAACATGATAATTGCTCTGAAAAGCTCCACTATTTTACTTAATGCTGTTAAATTCTCCTGTTGTGTCTAGTTATAGATAACTGTATGTAATTTGATTTTACATTTTTTAAGTAAAACACTTTTGTCTCTAGTATACTAATATAACTTACTGCACACACAAACAACTTCTAGTGTGATTTTACAAATTAGAGAAATGTTGACTAAAGCTTATTTGGTAGTAGTGAGTGTGTTTATATAAAACTGTGCTAGCTAAATTAATAAAGTACTTACATTTTTAACAAAGTAGCAGAGTGTGCAGGAACATATTACTGATCTTTATTACTGAATAAAGATTTTTTTTGTATTAACTGACAGACACAGCACCATTTTATTTAACTAAAAAGCTAGCTAAAACAAACATTACACAGTGACTTGTAGAGACACACAACCACTAAGTTAACCTAGCTGACTAGCTAGCTAATGTACAACATCTAAACAAAAGTTCTGTGGAAGCATTTAGGTTAGCTAATAAAGAACAATTCGCTAGCTAACTACCAAATTGGTTAACTAGCAAGCCTAAATGCTTTTACGGTATGTATGTTTGTAAAAGCATTTAAGCTAACGCTAGCAAACTAGCTGGTTTCTATCCTAGCAAGCTAACTATTTATTAGCTTAGCTAACCTAAATAACGTTACCGAAACAGTACTTCTGTTCTGGCCTTGTACACTAGTTAACAATTTTAATTTCAAGTAAAACCATACTTTTTGGTTGTCTGTTAGTGACTGTTATAGCTGCATTATCATTTACATTAACATGAAATGTGTTTAATGCTACATTCTGAGATAATTTAGCCTCAGATAATATCACCTTGATATGCTGCTAAGTTAGCTAGCTTAGCTAACTGAAGAGGCGACACACAGATAGGGTTATAACTCATATTTGACGGTCAAAATATTTAAGTACATGGAATCTAAATAAATGATATTTCAAAAAAGGTACTTAATACTTAGGTACGTAGGTTTGCTACCTACCTACAAACTTCAAAGGTTTCAGGATAGCTGACAGTTGACGAAAGTTTTAATGTTTGAGGAATCCGCACGCCAAGTGCTACGAGAAACCGCACGGGTTGAACTGGGCTGATGCGCAGGGGCACCAAGGTAAATATCACCTAGATCACTCTAAACGTGATCACACACACAGCTTATCCAGTCCATGTAGAAAAATGTGGCCAATAGAATTAGACTCTGGGTGTGTGTGTGCGCGTGCATGCGTGTGTGTGTGAGAAGCAGTACTATAACAGGCTGTGTGTGTGTGTGTGTGTGTGTGTGTGTGTGAAGCAGTCCTATAACAGGCTGTGTGTGCGTGTGCGTGTACTATAACAGTGCTGGTACAGGGTCGTCTGCCGTATTTGAGCCAGTACACACCTGTGTTCAGATAATCAACAGGTCAGGTGCGTCAGTCCTTCACCAGCACCAAAACGACTGCTCAGTGACACTGATGTAGAACAGTCAGAAAGTGACACTGGGCCAGCTGTGGACCAGAAGAATTTTTCTGCTTGCGACTCTAAACCAGCAGTGCCGACTTAGAAACGAGTCCGGGCCAAAGTCGCTGGCTATCTGGGTAGCTAACTAACACACACACACACACATTAAACCTAGTTAACTAACACACACACACACACACACATTTAACCTAGCTAACTAACACACACACACACACATTAAACCTAGTTAACTAACACACACACACACACACGTTTAACCTAGCTAACTAACACACACACACACACATTAAACCTAGTTAACTAACACACACACACACACACGTTTAACCTAACTAACTAACACACACACATTTAACCTAGCTAACTAACACACACACATTTAACCTAGCTAACTAACACACACACATTTAACCTAGCTAACAGTGGCGTGCACAGACATTTTGGCGGCAAGCGGAAAATACGGGGCAAAGAATGTGTTTTAATTCCCTTAATTATTCATGGGTGTGTTTTTGTAACGCGGGGATGAGACGGGAGGCGGATTTAAATGCGGGTAAGAACAAGACTTTAATAAACAAATAAACAAACAGGGGAATAACGAATATAAATATGTACATAAACAAACAGGGAAAACCAACACAGAGCTAAGCTAAACAGATAAGTACAAAACAGGGCTAGGGAATATATACAAAGGATAAATGCGTAAATATGTACAAAACAAGGAATATAAACAAACAAGAGATATAAACAAATAATACAAACTAAACAAAGAACTAGAAACGTGGAGAAGAGCAAATACGATACGTGGCAAAGCTAAGACGTGACGAGACAGACAACGTAGGAAGGTGCAAAGACCGACGGAGGACAATGTGGCAGAGGAGGGCTATTTATAGTAACATGAAACACTGAACACCTGGGGAAACAGGTAACGAGGGGCGGAGCTACAAATTAGAAACACGTGACGGAAAATTACAGGAGAAACACAGGGGAACAGAGCGAGGGCGTAACAGTTTTGGGCGTAACGTGAAATAAACCAATCAGTGTGTCTGTATCCATCCCCTTTAAGAGGCAGCTGCTCTCTGACTTCTGCTCGTTCCTATTTTAAGAGCGCATAAACTGACTGCGCTTCACGCTGTCAAACAAGGGAAGCAGCTGAAATAAGAGAAGTGTAATGTTATTTTATTCTTTATTCTGTTTATTGTTTACGTAAAAACTGGGTTTGCAACATTGAATATTAATCAAGCAATCAACTATAATTTACACTGGAGGGGGATCCTCATTTACAATGCTGCTGAGCATTTACAGTTTAAAAGGGATTCAAAATATATTTAAAAAAAAATTAGAAATAAAACCTGACATTTACTATAGACAATTAAAATATATACGTAAAAAAAAATAGGACATTTTTAAAAGATCAGAAAAATTGATACATAAAAATAAAGAATTTATATCTTATGAAGAAAAAAATAATAATAGTGACAATAAAGTAAAATGATAAGAATGATAAAAGATTATAAAATTTATATGAATAAACTAAAAACATGGAAATCTTTGGAAAAGATTCCAGTTCCAGTTAGTTTCAAATCATTAAAACAGCTCATCAAAACCTTAACCTCTCCTTTATATTTGACAATATTTGATTAACTTTACAGGTCCTTACTCATTTTAATTTATTTAACTAAACTGAGTTTATATAATTTGTAACCTCACGCTGAATTCAGCTCCGCGCTGCGAAAGAGAGAGAGAAAGAGAGAGAGAGAGGCAGCAGCGCATTTTGCCTGATTTCTTTTGATTAATTAACCGTAAATATAGTGAGTTTTTCCATACATTTTAGTACACTTGATACGACCTTATTTATTAAAATACTTTTTTAAGAGAACAGAGGTAATCCCGCGCCGTGCGCACTGCCAAACCCTCTGCGCGCGCCTGCGGTCTTTTTTGAGCACTGGGCCAGATTTTCGTTAATTAATTAATATATTTAATATTTTTATAAATTTGCCCTGGTGATAAGAAACGAACGCTAACGTATAGCTTTATATTTCTGTGTATTTTAAAAGTTTTAAGTTTTATATAATTGACGGATAGCCCCAGAGGCCAGGGTGACAATGTGCTTTATTTTTCAGATATATAAAAAAATAATAATAAAAGTCAATTTTTAGTTAATAATATCGAAGTGAATTAAAAAAATATATGTTTAGTCAATTTGTCCATTATGTTTGTTTTTATATTTTATTTCTAAAACTCCAGCATTTGAGTGAGAATAAGCATCTGTTAAAATTCTCAAACAGCAGAATGCCTGTGTCTGCTGAAATTAAGTTACAGTTATTTTTATAGTTGATTGCTGAAGGCTCTGGGTAAGGTTTTTTTATTTACTGTGGTAAGTTAGTGATGGTATGCGCGACTGACCATTGAATTTCGACGTCCTTTCACAGGATCAATCGCGCAACGCGTTTTCCCGCCGCCAAGATAGAAAAACGCCAGAAATGTACCTGAACACACGTAATTTCCAGACCACCACGCCCATCAGCCTTGATATATTCCAGAATTCATTGCTATTTTAAGGACGGGTGTGCAAGGCGTAAAATAGACTGTTGACGGGGTGTACGATGGCAACGCGCCACGCTGCATGCCTTGCTCAGGGTGTACGATAGGGCCCCTAGTGTGCCTTGCCACGACTGCCCGGGTAACGTGACAGAGGAAGGGAGAGGTCGGGTGTGAGCTGATTTCAGGGCATTCTGTTTTCACTCGTTTTTAATCGCACAGGTTTTCAAAAGATCATTTCAACACGGCTTCAGTAAAATCTTAATAATAATAATATTGAAAAAAAAACAATAAAAAAACAATAAAAAAAACGAAGTTTCAAAAGGGCACTTTGGTTAATAAAGGGCAGAGTTGGTGGTGCTTTAGCACAACCTGATGTCTATGTCTGCACGCCTCTGCTAGCTAACACACCCACCCACAAACATTTAACCTAGCTAACTAACACACCCACAGACACACACACACACACACATTTAACCTAGCTAACTAACACACCCACAGACACACACACACACACACATTTAACCTAGCTAACTAACAGACACACACACACATTTAACCTAGCTAACTAACACACCCACAGACACACACACACACATTTAACCTAGCTAACTAACACACCCACAGACACACACACACACACACATTTAGCCTAGCTAACTAACACACACACACACACACACATTTAACCTAGCTAAGTAACACACACACACACACACACATTTAACCTAGCTAACTAACACACACACACACACACACACACACACACACATTTAACCTAGATAACTAACACACACACACACACACACACACACACATTTAACCTAGCTAACTAACACACACACACACACACACACACACACACATTTAACCTAGCTAACTAACACACACACACACACACACACACACATTTAACCTAGCTAACTAACACACACACACACACACACACACACATTTAACCTAGCTAACTAACACACACACACACACACATTTAACCTAACTAACTAACACACACACACACACACATTTAACCTAACTAACTAACACACACACACACAGACACACACATTTAACCTAGCTAACTAACACACACACACACACACACACACACACACATTTAACCTAGCTAACTAACACACACACACACACACACATTTAACCTAGCTAACTAACACACACACACACACACACATTTAACCTAGCTAACTAACACACACACACACACACACACACACACACACACACACACACACACATTTAACCTAGCTAACTAACACACACACACACACACACATTTAACCTAGCTAACTAACACACACACACACACACACACACACATTTAACCTAGCTAACTAACACACACACACACACACACACACACATTTAACCTAGCTAACTAACACACACACACACACATTAAACCTAGCTAACTAACACACACACACACACACACACACACACATTTAACCTAGCTAACTAACACACACACACACACACACACACATTTAACCTAGCTAACTAACACACACACACACACACACATTTAACCTAGCTAACTAACACACACACACACACACACACACACACACACACACACACACATTTAACCTAGCTAACTAACACACACACACACATTTAACCTAACTAACTAACACACACACACACACACACACACATTTAACCTAGCTAACTAACACACACACACACACACAGACACACACATTTAACCTAGCTAACTAACACACACACACACACATTAAACCTAGCTAACTAACACACACACACACACATTAAACCTAGTTAACTAACACACACACACACACGTTTAACCTAGCTAACTAACACACACACACACACATTAAACCTAGTTAACTAACACACACACACACACACACACACACATTTAACCTAGCTAACTAACACACACACACACACATTAAACCTAGTTAACTAACACACACACACACACACGTTTAACCTAGCTAACTAACACACACACACACACATTAAACCTAGTTAACTAACACACACACACACACACACACATTTAACCTAGCTAACTAACACACACACACACACATTAAACCTAGTTAACTAACACACACACACACACACGTTTAACCTAGCTAACTAACACACACACACACACATTAAACCTAGTTAACTAACACACACACACACACGTTTAACCTAACTAACTAACACACACACATTTAACCTAGCTAACTAACACACACACATTTAACCTAGCTAACTAACACACACACATTTAACCTAGCTAACAGTGGCGTGCACAGACATTTTGGCGGCAAGCGGAAAATACGGGGCAAAGAATGTGTTTTAATTCCCTTAATTATTCATGGGTGTGTTTTTGTAACGCGGGGATGAGACGGGAGGCGGATTTAAATGCGGGTAAGAACAAGACTTTAATAAACAAATAAACAAACAGGGGAATAACGAATATAAATATGTACATAAACAAACAGGGAAAACCAACACAGAGCTAAGCTAAACAGATAAGTACAAAACAGGGCTAGGGAATATATACAAAGGATAAATGCGTAAATATGTACAAAACAAGGAATATAAACAAACAAGAGATATAAACAAATAATACAAACTAAACAAAGAACTAGAAACGTGGAGAAGAGCAAATACGATACGTGGCAAAGCTAAGACGTGACGAGACAGACAACGTAGGAAGGTGCAAAGACCGACGGAGGACAATGTGGCAGAGGAGGGCTATTTATAGTAACATGAAACACTGAACACCTGGGGAAACAGGTAACGAGGGGCGGAGCTACAAATTAGAAACACGTGACGGAAAATTACAGGAGAAACACAGGGGAACAGAGCGAGGGCGTAACAGTTTTGGGCGTAACGTGAAATAAACCAATCAGTGTGTCTGTATCCATCCCCTTTAAGAGGCAGCTGCTCTCTGACTTCTGCTCGTTCCTATTTTAAGAGCGCATAAACTGACTGCGCTTCACGCTGTCAAACAAGGGAAGCAGCTGAAATAAGAGAAGTGTAATGTTATTTTATTCTTTATTCTGTTTATTGTTTACGTAAAAACTGGGTTTGCAACATTGAATATTAATCAAGCAATCAACTATAATTTACACTGGAGGGGGATCCTCATTTACAATGCTGCTGAGCATTTACAGTTTAAAAGGGATTCAAAATATATTTAAAAAAAAATTAGAAATAAAACCTGACATTTACTATAGACAATTAAAATATATACGTAAAAAAAAATAGGACATTTTTAAAAGATCAGAAAAATTGATACATAAAAATAAAGAATTTATATCTTATGAAGAAAAAAATAATAATAGTGACAATAAAGTAAAATGATAAGAATGATAAAAGATTATAAAATTTATATGAATAAACTAAAAACATGGAAATCTTTGGAAAAGATTCCAGTTCCAGTTAGTTTCAAATCATTAAAACAGCTCATCAAAACCTTAACCTCTCCTTTATATTTGACAATATTTGATTAACTTTACAGGTCCTTACTCATTTTAATTTATTTAACTAAACTGAGTTTATATAATTTGTAACCTCACGCTGAATTCAGCTCCGCGCTGCGAAAGAGAGAGAGAAAGAGAGAGAGAGAGGCAGCAGCGCATTTTGCCTGATTTCTTTTGATTAATTAACCGTAAATATAGTGAGTTTTTCCATACATTTTAGTACACTTGATACGACCTTATTTATTAAAATACTTTTTTAAGAGAACAGAGGTAATCCCGCGCCGTGCGCACTGCCAAACCCTCTGCGCGCGCCTGCGGTCTTTTTTGAGCACTGGGCCAGATTTTCGTTAATTAATTAATATATTTAATATTTTTATAAATTTGCCCTGGTGATAAGAAACGAACGCTAACGTATAGCTTTATATTTCTGTGTATTTTAAAAGTTTTAAGTTTTATATAATTGACGGATAGCCCCAGAGGCCAGGGTGACAATGTGCTTTATTTTTCAGATATATAAAAAAATAATAATAAAAGTCAATTTTTAGTTAATAATATCGAAGTGAATTAAAAAAATATATGTTTAGTCAATTTGTCCATTATGTTTGTTTTTATATTTTATTTCTAAAACTCCAGCATTTGAGTGAGAATAAGCATCTGTTAAAATTCTCAAACAGCAGAATGCCTGTGTCTGCTGAAATTAAGTTACAGTTATTTTTATAGTTGATTGCTGAAGGCTCTGGGTAAGGTTTTTTTATTTACTGTGGTAAGTTAGTGATGGTATGCGCGACTGACCATTGAATTTCGACGTCCTTTCACAGGATCAATCGCGCAACGCGTTTTCCCGCCGCCAAGATAGAAAAACGCCAGAAATGTACCTGAACACACGTAATTTCCAGACCACCACGCCCATCAGCCTTGATATATTCCAGAATTCATTGCTATTTTAAGGACGGGTGTGCAAGGCGTAAAATAGACTGTTGACGGGGTGTACGATGGCAACGCGCCACGCTGCATGCCTTGCTCAGGGTGTACGATAGGGCCCCTAGTGTGCCTTGCCACGACTGCCCGGGTAACGTGACAGAGGAAGGGAGAGGTCGGGTGTGAGCTGATTTCAGGGCATTCTGTTTTCACTCGTTTTTAATCGCACAGGTTTTCAAAAGATCATTTCAACACGGCTTCAGTAAAATCTTAATAATAATAATATTGAAAAAAAACAATAAAAAAACAATAAAAAAAACGAAGTTTCAAAAGGGCACTTTGGTTAATAAAGGGCAGAGTTGGTGGTGCTTTAGCACAACCTGATGTCTATGTCTGCACGCCTCTGCTAGCTAACACACCCACCCACAAACATTTAACCTAGCTAACTAACACACCCACAGACACACACACACACACACATTTAACCTAGCTAACTAACACACCCACAGACACACACACACACACACATTTAACCTAGCTAACT